>NC_067494.1:37171486-37533986 GCF_947179515.1 Apodemus sylvaticus | reverse complement strand
CACAAACACACACACGCACACAAACACACAAACACACACACTCTCTCTCTCTCTCTCTCTCTCTAGCAATCTGCTCTTGCTCCAGGCCTTCCTAGTTTCCAACAATAAACAATAAATTAAGAAAACAGAACGGTGGTGGCACACGCCTGTAATCCCAGCACCCTGGGAGGCAGAGGCAGGCGGATCTCTGAGTTCGAGGCCAGCCTGGTCTACAGAGTGAGTTCCAGGACAACCAGGGCTACACAGAGAAACCCTATCTCGAAAAATCCAAAAAAAAAAAAAAAAAAAAAAAAAGAAAAGAAAAAGAAAACAGAACTAAACAGGAACCTGACAGAGGTGGGACCTGTGGGCATGGGAAGTATTCAGATTGGGGCAGAGTCTCAAACATTAAGAACCTAAATGAGAACCACTCACTCTAAAGAATATCCAGATATGCACAAAACTCCTGTCTTCAAGCTACAAACTCTGTGTCTGCCCATACCTCCTACACTGGACTGGGTTATTTAACACACAATGGAATAGCTGGCTACCCAAGGGTCCTCAGGCCTGCCTGCTCCTGCCCAGTGGGCCCCACCAGTGTCTCCGAGCCAAACAGCAGCCTTCCTCCTGTGCATTAACTCATTATTTTCATGCAGAGGTTAAAAAGAAAAAAATCACACTTTAAACCACAGCGGGAGAGATGTGCAATTGTTGGCATTAAGAACATATTCATGGCTTTCATTTAAAACATCAAGGTCATAGGCTTTGCCCAGCTTGGAGCTCAGTAAACATGAAATAAGAATGCACGGAGAGTGCATTTATATATAAAAAAAAAATTGTTGCTAATATCCTATTTTGGAGAAGGGAAAAAAGAAAGGAGATAACCAGGGTGGGGATTGAGGGGCAGGGCGGCAGGAGAGCGGGAGGGAGGCCCCGTGAGACAGGAATCCAAACAGCAATAGCAACCAGACCTGGGGAAAAGTCTAAACAAATGACTTGCTTCTTTCCAGTCTGGAGCAACACGAATTACTGGGCGCACAGCAGCAGAATTGTGTAACTTGGTTCCAGTGCTCAAGCCTCAACCTCCACCAAATTACTCAAAAGCCTCTGGCTCCATTGATAAAACAGTTGGCTACAGTAATGCCCCTGTCGCTCCCCGCTCCCTCCCCTAGTGAGACACGCTGTTGGGCTCAGCCTCACTTGCATTGCACTTGGTGCTGGGCCAAACCAAAAGTTCCGGGGAACGCCAAATAGTCAAATTCCAGCCCCTGCCCCTTCCACAAGTCATAATTGAGGCATAGGCAAGCCCAGAACCATAAACCTAAATACATCAGGGTTTGTTTTTCAATGTTTCTCAGACTACACAGTTAAGCCGTGCAGTTTTCAAACGTGAAAACTAGACTCTTAGGTTTGCCTGGAGTTCAGACTTAACTCTGAAATGGGAGGTGTTACACTTGGTCTTAGCACAGACAGGCCTACACAACTATCCTGGCAATGGAAATCTTTTGGGAAACATTAAACTGGAAGGATAAAAGGATCTTGTCTTTCTTTCTTTTTTTTTAAATAGAGGTAAGCTTGTCAGTTATCAACAAAGACCTATCACCAAGATGGTGAGCTACTTAATCACGCACTATTATTCACACAGTCTGAGCGCTTTCCAAAGCTTTAAGACACCAGCTGATCTAGGTGTACACGGCTCTATCCTCAGGCCTAAGCCAATCTGGATCTTCCTGGGAAAATCAGACAGGATTCCACAGAAATCCCTAGCTATATTTATTCAGCCACTCCTTCCTGCATCGTGTCTGTTTTGTCCTATGGATTCCTTTTATCCAAAGCTGTCCTTTAGCTCTACTGCCTTACGTCGGAACACGTATCATGCAGTTTTTGCTCTTTTGTAGCCTGCATGTAGTATTCAGACCTTAAGTTAAATTGGATCACTAACTTTGCATATGTACTTTTTCATGTAGAAGACTAACTTTATATATATGCATATTCATGTAGATCACTAACTTTACATATGTGCATATTTATGTAGCTATGTCACAGGTAAGGATGCCAGTAGCAGATGTGCCCACAGTCATGAAGTCACATGTCATGACTGCTCACCATCCCACACATACACCATCCATACACATGTCCCATCCTTGGGAATGCAGTAAAGTTGTAATATAAACAATCAGTTGACCACCACAAGATGAAGGACTGCCTAAAACACTGCTTTTTAGTCATGGAAAATAAAATAAAATAAAAGCACTTAAAGTATCATTTACGGTATGTTGTAGAACTCTCATTACCGCATTCCTAAGCTTTGAATCACGACCCCTTTTACTAAATTATGTTGCCTTCCCACTAAATCTGAGCCTGTTATTTTCTTTACAAAAACATTACAAGTCACATGCTAGGAAAAAGTAATAAGAAAACCAACAGGCCAGCGTTTTAAACCAGCAAAAGATCTCAAGAGGAACTCCCTCCAAACTTCCTCCAAACAGGCATATGTCTCCATATCCCCTAGAGAGGGGGCTCAGCAGTTAAGCTGAGCACTGGCTGCCTTTGCAGAGAACCTGGGTTCCCTTCCCAGAACACACATGTTGGCTTACAACTGCCCATAACTCCAGTTCCAGGGGATCCAACACCCTTCTCTGGTCTCTGTGAAATTATATATATGTGGTACACACAACACACACACATACAACACACACACACACACACTAAAAGTTGCATGCAGCAAGCACATGACAAACTGACCACTAAAGGAATCTAAACACATGCCTGTAAACCCACATCTCAAAAGACAGAGGCAGGAGGAACTTCATACATTTGAGGCCATTCCAGTTTACAAAGGAACTCCAGCTGAGGCTACAAAGCAGGACCCTGTCTCAAGAGAATAAGGACAAAAGCTATCAAGTTGTGTGTGTGTACACATATATATACTTACACACCAGAATGACTGAAGCAAGAAGAAATGAATGAATAAGTAAGGAAGCTGAGGAAGATGCAGCAGAGAAGGTGTGATACTTTGTATATGCTTGGGCCGGGCAGTGTCATTGTTTGGAGGTGTGGCCTTGTTGGAGTAGGTGTGTCACTGTGGGCATGGGCTTTAAGAGCCTCATCCTAGCTGCCTGGAAGCCAGTCTTCTCCTAGCAGCTTGCAGATGAAAATGTAGAACTTTCAGCTCTTCCAGCCCCATGTCTGCATAGATGCTGCCATGCTCCTGCTTTGATGATAACGGACTGAACCTCTGAACCTGTAAGTCAGCCCCAATTAAATGTTGTCCTTATGAGACTTGCCTTGGTCACGGTGTCTGTCGCAGCTGTAAAACCCTAAGACAGACGGTAAATGACAGCATCTGGCTTGAGAAACAGGCAGGCAGATTTATACTCACAAGTATAAGCCAGAGACATGGGGAACATGAACATGAAGTTGAGGGTTCAAATCTGGGCTCACCTTTTATTATGTAATACCAAAGGAAAGTGCTTACACCCCTTTCTTCAACTCAACACTGAGGCTTACTAGTAACTTGGAGTTTATTACTAATGATTTTCATCCACAAAACACATACTGTGGGAGACGGGGTGTGTGTGTGTGGGGGGGGGGGGGGGTTGGTGGTCCATGCCTTTAATTCCAGCACTTAGGAGGAGGCAGGGCAGGCAGATCTCTGTGAGTTCCAGGGATAGCATAGGGAGACCCTGCTTCAAATAAACAAACAAAAAGAAAAGCCAACCGGAGTTTGGTCAGGGGGAACCTCGGGATGATGTAAGGGCATAAAAAACAAAAACAAAACAAAATCAAAAAAACCAAACAGAGCTCCTGAGGTATGGCTGACTGGGTAAGATTAGTTACTACTCATGCCTAAGAACCGGAGAACAGATCACAGATCGCACGCACCCATGTAAATGGTGCAGCTGCGCATGTGCCTATAGTTCTAGCACATGAAGGGCTGACCCAGGAGACCTGCCAAGGCTTGCCAGGCAGCCTGTCTAGACAGAACAGGTGTGTTACAAGTTCAGTGAGAGACTCTTTCTCAAGGTATTAAGACAGAGAGTAATAAAGCAGAACACTTGACACCTTCCTCTGGTCTTTGCATCTTTTCCCTCCCTCCTCCCCTCCCTCCTCCCCTCCCCCTCCTCTCTCTCCTCCCCCTCCCCCTCCTCTCTCTCCTCCCCTCCCTCCTCCCCCCTCCCTCCTCCCCCTCTCCCACTCTCCAATCCTACAGACAGCTGACATCACTTCACTGCATTGGGTGAAGGGAGCTGACCCAGAGGACGTCACAGTCTGCTATTCTGACCAGATACTGTATACCAACAGCAGAAAAACATTTAAAATGACACAAACAGTATTTGGTGAGTATACGGTCACTGCCAGTGTACAAGAAAGCTGTTCTGATGCTGATCTGAACATCAGTGGGAACGAACAGGTTTGTAAAGTGAAGATAACGGGGCCCCAGATCTCACTGGGTTTGGAAACCATTGATGGACAAGCATCGCCCCATTTCTGACACGGAAAGGGACCACTGGGTGTTCTTTGGGCTCCTGTTACAGTACAGTACTTTGATATCAACATTACCATGAAAGGACTAAATCAGCAGCTTGAAGGAACTGCATGCCAAGGATGCTGCACTCATTTTTTTTTTTAAATATTAAGATGAATGTTCTGGTTCCAGGGATCCAGACACATTTCTTCTAATATGAAACACACCCAAGTAATGACTCCCCACGAGAAGGAAAATGGCTCTGGCTTACAACTCTTCAGCCAACAACCACACCATGTTCCTAAAGCCACCACATGGTTTTGTCCGTCCCATACCAGGACTATGCAAAACAGCATCTGAAACCATCTCTTCCGTGTGAACACGGGCTGCAGAAATTCAACTGATTCCCACAGTTAAACGGCAGGTGTTGAGATACAAACCTCTGTCTTTCCTTCCTCAAAGGCCACAGTTCGCCAGGCAATGGTGGCACACTCCTTTAATCCCAGCACTTGGGAGGCAGAAGCAAAGGCAGGTGGATTTCTGAGTTTGAGGCTAGCTTGGTTTACAGAGTGAGTTCCAGGACAGCCAGGGCTACACAGAGAAACCCTGTCTCAAAAGACAAAAACAAAAACAACAAACAAACAAACAAAAAAGGTCAGAGTTCACAAACAGAGTACCCAGGCATTTTCTGAAGGACTTTTTTCAACAAATGTACGCCACTGGAGTGGTCTGGCTGATGACAGCAGGTTCTTTATTACACAGTTTCAATATTAAATCTTTAATATTACATCTTTCGTGTAACATGGAAAACCTTTATTAATTTGCAAACCTTCAGTGTGCCATGATGAAATAATTACCCGCATTCCTCTTTGTTTATCCTGGGGTCTCCTACCCATCTCTACCGCTTCTGTCAGTGGGCATCATTTAGCATCAAGAAATGGTAATTGAATTAAGAGCCTGGCTTTCAATCAAGAGGACTCTGTGAACCTCAAGGAATGAACCCTCCACTGACTAGAAAGAGAGTGGATGCCATGTAGGCGAGAGGGAACAGCGGTTGTTTGATTAAAAAAAAAGAAAATTGTCCCCCATGAGCTCCTGTATTTGAACACTTGGTCCTAGTGTGATGGCATGCTTTGGGGAGGTTACGGAACTTTTAGGATGTATGGAGTCTTACTAGAGAAAGTAAGACTCAGTGGATAGGATTTGGGTACTGGTGTGGTTTGAATATGCTGGGACCAGGGAGTGGCACAATTAGGAGGTGCGACCTTGTTGAGTGGGTGTGGCCTTGTTCAGAGTGGGCATGGCCTTGTTGGTGTGGGCGTGGCCTTGTTGGAGTGGGCGTGGTCTTGTTGGAGTGGGTGTGGCCTTGTTGGAGGAAGTGTGTCACTTTGAGGGTGGCCTTAAAGACCCTCCTTCTAACTACTTGGAAGACAGTCTGCTCCTGGCCTCCTTTGGATGCAGATGGAGAACTTTCAGCTCCTCCAGTGCCTCGCCTGCCTGGACGCTGCCATACTCCCACCTTGATGATAATGGACTGAATGTCTGAACCTGTAAGGCAGCCACAATTAAATGTTGTCCTTATAAGAGTTGTCTCGGTCATGGTGTCTCTTCACAGCAATGGAAACCCTAGCAAAGAGAGGTATTTATCTATCATAACCCCGCTTCTAGTTTGCTCTCTTGGCTTCTTGTGTAACAAAGAGATTGGCCAGGTGGCTCTGGCCACCTACTGTTACACCATCCTTGTCATTATGACCTTCCCCTTAGGAACCATACACAAACCACAATAAACTTTCTTCCATGAGGTACTAATACAAGAGCATTTCTGAGGACTGCAGAGCCCCAATCCTCCAGAGAGGGTCACAGTTAGAACTGAACAATGAAGAACCAGCTCTTGAGGAGATGTGGACAGCTCCACCACCATGGCTTCTACAGCAGCGCACGCAGGGCGGCAAAATAAATCCTGCCTTTCGACTTCATAAATGTAAAGTTGCTACCGTTATGAATTGTAATGTAGGTATCTGATGTGCAGTCCCATACCACAGGTTGAGAACCTCTGGCTTGGCGGGTTTGTTTTCGGCCACAATATGCCTGTGTAATGTTCTTACTCACCGGAAGACAGCTTCAGACACTCTGAGCCAATAGCCGGGACAATCTCACTATCGTCACTCACAGAGGAGAGGCACAGTGCTGAGGAAGTGTTGGGCAAAACTATCAAAGGCTGCAGTTTCACCCCTGAAAAAGATCTCTTAGCAATGCATACATCTACCATAGTTTAAAATACATTTTCCCCTTAACTGCCATCTTCTTTATAGACCAGATAAGATCAGATGTTTGGTGGGGGGGTGGGGGGTTCTTGGTGGTGGGAGGTGGAAGGGTGTTGTTTGGTTTTTGTAATTTAGAAAGAAAATTATAAATAAAAGTATCTTGCCTGGGCTAAGGTGAATTAGTTTATTTTCCTTTCCAACTAAACATTTATACCATCTTTTTAAAAAAAAAATAAATTATGCTCTTTCTAAAGACCATCATTTCAAATTAGAGCCATTCTGGAAAATGGACCAATCAGAAAACCCAGAGCTTAGAGTGCATTGTTAAGGTGCCCACAGCACAAGGAGGACCGACCGACCGGCAGGCCACGGCTCAGCTGCAGGCGAAACAAGACAAACTTCCCAGCACTAGCCAAAGCTCGCAATTATCAGGGTGCTAATGAGGCATCCGTGATGAGCTAGCCTTATAAGTCATCAGGGAAAACACAGACTAAACAGAACCACATCCCATTGGTTGATTGGTTAGCTGACTGATGGGTAATGACAAACCGAGAGCCTTGTGCACGCCAGGCTAGAATTTTTACCAACTTGAGCCAAATCCCCAGTTCCCATGACACACTTCATATAAGTCCCAGAGATGAACTAACCAGAGAACAAGCCTGTTGTAAAAATTCACACCCTCTTCTGCCTCTACCACCTGACCTACCCTTGAGTCCTCCCTCCCTGAAAAGTGACAAACAGGGATAGTTCGGCATGCTCCACAGAATGAGGGTCTGGGGGGGTCAAGGCCTCACCCCTCATTCGCATGTGCGCTTGGCAGTCAGTCCAAAGCCACGATGCAGCAGACCTGGTTTCCTGCTGCAACAAGGAGCCACGGTGCCTTTCAAAGACTGCATTAAGGATTTGGATTTCTGTCCAAGCACGCCCTACGTGTGTTTGTTACACCATTACCACCCTATAAAAATATTAGCCTGCAATAATTCAAGCACAACTCTCCCACAGTCCTGATGCTGCCTTCTCAAACACATCAGCGCTCTTTCCAGTTCCTCTTTCCCATTCTGGCTTCCTCAGCCTCGCCACCACCCTGCCAGCGGGGCTTCTTGCTGAGTGCTTTGCCTGGGGACACACTCGCTCCTACTGTCATGGTCACATGGTTTCCTTGTAGCGACATCGACTACATCGACTCTCTTGTTTTTCTTCTGTGGGTGTACCAGTGCCTCGTAGGCTGGAAGGGGATTGCTATGTGAATTTTAGTAAGTAAGGCCCTCCCTTAGTTACGCCAATACCAGTATTGGCCACTCAGTCCTGAATGACTCCACTGTTGGAGCCTCCTATGCAATAGTGACGCTTGTCAGTTTCTCATGACTCCCTTCCTCTCCAAAACCAAATGGAGAGGAGCCAGGAAGAAAGCTCAGAAGGCAAGGATGCTTGCTGCCGATCTGGACAACCTAAGTTTCATCCCCAGGGCTCTCGTGGTAAAAGAACAGAAGCAGCTTCCGCAAGTTGAATTCTGACCTCTCTCTATGCACATACACACATGCATGCCATGAGGGTTGTATGTAAGAGCGAGCAGGCATACACACACACACATACACACACACACACACACAAGAATGTTAAAACATGAATAGACAGGTGGTAGTATGACAGACACGGACCTTCTCTAGCACTGCTTAACGGACCCCTCCCGGGGCTTCAAAGGCTTGTGAAGAGATCCACAGAGCATTCATGACTGGTGTGCAGCAGGGTTTCTGCTCCTCACGGGTCAGTTTTGGTGCTGAAGGTCTTTGGGTGCAAGACATTCTGAGTGCTGCCCACTGGGGTAAAACTAGAACAAGGGCACACTCAGAGGAACAGTGTTCGGGAAAGACTCGAAAGGGAGAACTATAGGTGGCTTACATCCTAAACCCAGGCCAGGGCAGAACCCTGGGAACGAATCCACACTTCTCCCTCTCCTGTCCTGCTCTGTAACAGGCAACTTCCCAAATCTGTCTGAAACAATCGCCACAGAGACATCCCCACACAGAAGCATCCCCACACAGAGACATCCCCACACAGAGACATCCCCACACAGAGACATCCCCAGAGATATCCCCACACAGACACCCCAACACAGAGGCATCCCCACAGAAGCATCCCCACAGAGACATCCCCACACAGAAACATCCCCACACAGAGACATCCCCACACAGAGATATCCCCCACACAGAGGCATCCCCACACAGAGACATCCCCAGAGATATCCCCACACAGAGACACCCCAACACAGAGGCATCCCCACAGAGGCATCCCCACACAGAGGCATCCCCACAGAAGCCTATGGTTCCCACTGCATCTCTCTCTCCTCACACCCAATTTCCAGTAGGAGGAAATCAAAACCCCGCTGATAGACACACAGCTGGGCGCGCCCAGCAGCTAGGAGAGAAGAGAGTGCCCTTCTGCAGGTGGCTACTTCTGAGTGTTCCTCCCTCTGTAAAGAGGCCCAGGGTGTTGAAAGGAAGTTCCCGGAGAAGCATAAAACTCAGGGTGAAATACCAAGTGGATTCCTCTCACCTGAGCTCCTCACGCTGACAGAACACCTCCCAGCCCCACACCCAAGGCTAGTGCTAAAACAACCGTGCAGTTTCAAATAAAACAAACCATGCTAGGAACCAGAAAAGAAGCACATGGTGGAACACAAAGTTTGAGGAAATCTTGCAAGGGAGGAGGAAAAAATCCAGTCACACCAACAGCAAGGATCAAAATGTAGAAACTACAGCCTGGTGGTAAGGGATTCCTTCCAACAGAGCCCTACAGTCCAACATCAAACACAGTTAGTGAAGATCATGCATCGAGCCCTGGAGTATCTCTGCTGATGTCACAAAAGGCAAAGGCAAAACCGTGGTGGGGGCACCCGGTGCCCAGCCCTGACATTTCCTGTTTTATTTTCCAACAAAAAGAATCCTTAGAAGCCAGAGCCACAGCAGAGAAAATGGCCTTCCTAATGCTGTGACCCCTTAATACAATCCCTCATGCTGTGGTGACCCAGCCATAAAATTATGTTCACTGCTACTTCATAATTGTAACTTTGCTACTGTTATGGTTGTAGTAATATAAATATCTGATATTCAGGATATCTGATATGCGACCCCTGTGGGGGTTGTGACCCACAGGGTCAGACTGATTGACTCAGGAAATCTTATGTTTGTGAGGAATTAAGAGTTGTTTAGAACCTCCCTGCTGTTCTCACTTACCCTCGGAGGGTCTGACCACTTTCCCTGACATCAGCAGGGATTGAGAATCTGCTTCTTAAGACAAGGCCTGTTTTGCAAAGTCCACAATTGCAGAGAAGATCAAAGGCAAATTCATTCATTCAAAGAAAAAAATGCAGAGCTCTTGAGTGACTTGAGGAAATGCAGAATACAATATTAAAGGGTCAGGATGTGCAACGTGCACTCAGTCCTAGAGGAGACATCATTTAGGTCCCATAGTCACAAGACAGAGGATAATTTAAATAAATTTCTAAGTGCCTTGGGAAAAAATGTAAACGATATTCTGTGAACAAAGCAAGACCTGGCTGCTCTGAACAAGAGGCAATCAGAGTATTTATCTGATCAGCATCGGGAACGTTAAAAAAATGGCTGTTCAAAGAAACCAACAGAGCTGGGAAATAAAATGAACCATGCACCCTCCCAAAGCTGTGATGTCACAGGAAAGGCACTGGAAAACACGCACAAGCCAAAAGAGTCCTCAGTCTCAGATAATAGATGTTCAGAGTCGCAGAAAGAGTTCAGAGCGCATCCCCAAGACAACAGTGGGGGAGCAGGTTTGCCTCGAATCAAGAAGCAAGTCTTCCTGCCTCGGGGCTCCTCAGACCGCCCAGTTACCATAGTGTAGCATTATAGATGATCTGTCCTCAAATGGGCTCTGAAAGTAAGACACCACAGGTGTTGGAAACTCTCCTTGGCCCTGTGAGTCCGTGGTAACAAAATCGAAGTGTGATTGAGAGCATTTCTGTTCTCAGCAAGAGGAACACCTTGAAGGATTCCACACCCTACCTCTGTATCCATCTCTTCTGGAAAGAGATGGACCCTTCTCTCATCTCCCCTGGGAGATGTTGGTGTTACTTATTCAATCAACCCACGGAGGAGAGAGGCCTGTGGTCTAAACCATTACTGGAGATGAGACACAGTGAACAGTAGGTATCCAGGGATATAATGCTGTTCCATTCAGTAAACACCAGATCATCTTACAATGCCTGCCACTTACACACGAGCAGCCTGCACGATGTCAGGTAAGCCACCCCTCAAGTGAAGTTTCCCACATCTGAGTTCTTCTGCCGCGACTGATACTAATTAAGAGACTGGGCACTAGCTATACAAGATCTAGGGCTAAGCTCTTGCTTCCAAGTAGCTTTTTGAGCTTCTGATTCTGAAACAGAGGGAACTGAACTACAGAGAATAGTAACACTCTTCCTAATGCTGCGACCCTTTTAATACAGTTCCCGTATTAAGTTTAACACGGATCCTGTAATAGAGTGGTTGTCACCAACCTAGTGTGGGGCACAAGCAACTGGGGCAGCTCCTCCGACAAGGGCCCGTCCCAGGAGGACCTG
Organism: Apodemus sylvaticus; assembly: GCF_947179515.1. Classification (NCBI taxonomy): domain Eukaryota; kingdom Metazoa; phylum Chordata; class Mammalia; order Rodentia; family Muridae; genus Apodemus; species Apodemus sylvaticus. Next base: position 37,522,681 of record NC_067494.1, on the reverse strand, counting down.
ACTGACAGGCCTGCCAAGGGCTTATTGATGAAGATGTTCTGTAGGCCCCTCCTACTCTGCTTGGCAAGGGGAAGGGATGAACCAGCAGAGCCCGCCCCCTTCCAACCAGCAGATTTCTAACAGAGTCTCGCTTACCCCTCTGTGTCATGAGGTAACAGTGTGCTTCCTGCGATGTCGGGAGGCCTAAATAAAATTACACAGAAACCTGGGTCCAGCCACTGGCCCTTGCGAGGTGATCAGAAAAGTTTGGTTATTATAATTACATTTCTACAATTAAAGTACAGGGGAAGGGAGGGTAATATAATCTGAAATTTTCCATGATCTTGTGAAGTAAATAACATTTTTTCAAACTGACCTAACTGGGTCTAACATCATAATGATGATGGAAATACCCCAGTGATTCTCAACCTTCCTGACGCTGCGACCCTGTCATACAGTTCCTCATGTCGTGGTGACCCCCAACCATAAAATTATTTCATGGCTACTTCATAAACATAATTTTACTACTGTTATCGATCACAATAAAACCTCTAAGGTGCAAGATATCTGATATGAGACCCCCCCAAAGGGGTATCGCCCCACAGGCTGAGAATCACTGCCTCGGAGCGGGAAAGATGTAGAGAAGGAAACGCATTTTAAAACGAATCTGGCTATATTTTAACTAGACTATTGTAAAGTTACAGCCTGGGGAGTGTTTAGCAAATAGTCTTGGCTAATACAGCCTGCAAGAGTTAGGTGTCTGTCTGACAGTAGCTGCAAGTAACAGCCGTACCATCGATGTATCAATTATTCTTTTATCTAGCTTTAAAAAAAAATTCTTCCTCTTCCACAAATCATGGAAAGTCGATACAAAAGCCCTTGCTTCACTCATTCATGCTGTGGATTTTTATTTTCTTCTATCACACCCTTTTCTCTGGAGTATGGAGCTAGCCCAAAATAATCACACTGAATTCAAAGCCATGGCAATGACAGCCAACCCTCGAACCTTGGGTTTTGTTTTTGTTTTTTTTTCCTAGTCTTCTAAATGTATGTGTGTCTGCGTGCATATGTGCCTGTGTGTGTTTGTGTGGGAGTGTGTGTGTGCCTGTGTGTTTTATGTGCCCATTCTTGTGTGTGTACGTGTGTTTGTGTGGAAGTGTGTGTGTTTGTGTGGAAGTGTGTGTGCCTGTGTGTTTTATGTGCCCATACTTATGTGTGTGTGTATGTATGTGAGTGCGTACATGCATGAAGGTGACCTCCACATGTGTACCATGGTAAAGAGCAACCTCCATGCTTTCTTCTTTGATACAGGGACTCCAAAGCTGTGTGCACCAGGCTAGCTTCCCCAAGAGCTTCTGGGCACTCTCCCCACTGCCTCCCCCTAGGAACACTTAGAAGCACTGTAGGGGTGTGTGTGTGTGTGTGTGTGTGTGTGTGTGTGTGCGCGCGCGCGCGTGCGCGCGCGCGTGCATGCAATGCTGTGTCTGCCTTTTGATATAGGTTCTTGGGAGCTGAACTCAGGTTCTCAAGCGTGTACAGTTGAGGACCTTGCCCACCGAGCCATCTCTCCAGCCCTCAGTTTCATTTCTCTAGCTACTAACTAGAGCCTGAGGGGCAAAGTGGCAAGACAGGGCAGTGTCTCGCTTAGTAACGTGCTTGCTACACAAGCTGGAGAAGGCGATGCCCAGAATACACCTTAAAAAGGTGGGGGAGGGGATGCCAGGCATGGTGGGGCATGCTTGGTTGATGTGCACCGACAAGGATGTGGAGTCAGGAAGATAGCCAAGGCTCGCTGGACAAGATGGTTAGCTCTGGATCACTGGGAGATTCCCCCTTCCAAAAGTCAAGATGGACACCTCTGACCTCTGACCTCCGCACGCACACACGCATACATGCATAGAATAAGGCACATTCTTAGATTTCCCTCGACGCTCGTGAAACTGAACAAACATAATTGTACTTCTGAAAGCTCCATTTCTCTTACAGAAGAAGGGGAAGAAGCAGAGAGGAGAAATGGCTACTCTACAGCTACAGGAGAAAACCAAAGCCACTCCGCTGACAACTAGCCCAGGCTCCCTCGCTGCTCCCTGGCATCCTGAAAGTTGCTTCCAGAGTCCATCTGGTCCCTAAGTGGTGCTCTGGAGGCTAACAGCTCCCGCACAACCACGTTAAAGCCCAGAGCCATGAGAGGAATTCCCATAGGTAATGAGATTATTCTAATCTCTGATTGATGAACTATTTATCTAAGTAAGGACACAGATAGGAAGACTATTTGGGGTTTGCAAGGGGAGGGTAAAGATGAAGAGGTAATTACCAGACAAAGGAGAGCGCATTGTGCATTTTCTTTGACACCAGAATACCTCAAGGTCATAATTACCATGGAAATTTTAGTCCATTTCTCCAGAAAATGCTTCTAAAATTGTATAAAGCAGCCTTCTAGGCGAGAAACACAAAAGTTAATTGGTTTTGGTCAGAGGTTACTTCGTAATACTAAATTACTGTACAAATTATTGCCAAATGGAAAATTGGAAAAGTGGTTAAATTTAACATGGGCTGTAGTTGGGTTTAAAGCAAATAAAACCATTTTCCATCCCCAGTGCTTTCCCAGCTACCTGTCAAGTCTTCTGAACGCAGCACGTTTTTCCAAGCCTTTGCTTCTGAGAACGAGGCTCCGAGGAACCACCCGCCCCCGTATGTAAGCAATCCTTTAGTCTGGCTCCCGTTGGAACAGAAACAATGGTCTTCTGTACACCATTTCTTAACGAGCCTCCCCACAAATGAAATGAGCTTGGGAGCCAACAATGCATAGGTTCCATAGAAGAAAATATCTGCAAACTGTATTTCTGAGCTGTTCATTTCCAGAAGACATAAGAAATTCCAAATCAATAGGGTGGCGGGGGGAGAGAAATTTAGAATCCAGGAGCTGACTTCTGCAGGTTATCCTTTGGCTTCTGCACATGCACACATACATGCATGCACACATGCACACATACACATATAAATGCAGAGAAATAATTAATTTAAAAGGGCAAGGCTTAAGTAATCACTTATCAAGAAGTGGCCAGCAGGTATAGCCAAGCACACTCAACATCACTACTGGCCAAAGAAAGGCAAGTCAAAACCACAATGAGCTATCAGCCCCTGGAGTACAAAGGCTTAGTATCAAAAAGACAAAAAAAAAAAACCCAAACACTGTCGTCTTAATCACAAACTAGTACAGCCATTCTGGGAAACAGTATGGATTTAAAAAAAAAAATACAAAACAAAAAATATCTTCGAAATATTAGTAAAACTACCCTACGACCCACCAAACCCACAGCTGTATCCAAGAAAGCAGCAGTGTCCAAGAGCCGTGTGCACCGCCATGACAGTAGCCGCAGAATGCAAACTAGGCATCTGCTAACAGTGGGTACCCAGCTGGAGCACAGAAGAATGGTGAAATGCTGGATATACAAAGAACGGGCCCCTGCCCTTCCACAGCAGCGGGTATGGAACCTGGGACCAGGAAAACAAGCCAGGCAGAGGAACCACGGAACTGCCACACAGAACTGCTAATCCCAAATCTCATTAAGAGGCACAAACTGAGCTTCCCCGGGCCCCGCCCTCCTCTGCCTGCTGCACCTGGCCATCAGGCAATCTAATAACCCATGGGACAACATGGAGAACAAACCCTGGGCTTGCCTGAGGGAAAGGAGGGGGATGAGAGGCAATAACTCTAGGCAATATCTCCAGTGGGAGAGAGAGGGCAGAGGGCAGCGTGGGGCTGAAATGCTTCTTCCCACAGGGGGATAATCAGGAAAGACAACAGGGGCCAGAGAGCTCAGGAATGTTTGCAGCAGTGCGAGCCCAGAGCCTGCCTGCCCTTCCCTTTCCTACATCATTACTGCCCAGGTGTGCGCAGCCTGAGAGGCAAGTCACTGTGAACCATGCAAGGATTTACACCCCCACACCTCCATTAAAAAAAAAGAAAATACATTTACATTCTTCTCAGTGAGTAATTTAGCCCAAAAGAAAGTATTCGGATGGAGCTTTCTTAGCCTATGACAGACTGAGAAAGGAAAATCCATCCGTCCCTAGTTCCTAAAAGTGAAATGGTCATTTGGTCAAGTAGGTAACGCACAAACACCCAGCCTGCAGGGCTCCAGACAGGAATAGAGAGCAGGGGTGGACAAGAAAGTGTAAAGATGGTGACAGCCATTTATACAAACCCCAGAGCATGAGGGGAAAGAGCGATTGGTTGTGGGAGATGGAGGGGGCAGTGATCCTACCCCAAAACCTACCCCAGGACAATGCGGGCATTGAAATCAGTCATTCACAACAGAAACCTGTAGTGTGGTGTGATGGTGTCCTGCAGCCTTAGGCAGGTGGGGGGGGGGGGCAGTCTCCACCTGAGCAATCCTTTAGCAACCAAACAACTCCAACAAAAAGAGGGTGGAGGAGAGGGGTCAGGGAGGGGGGAATATGAAGCTGAGAGGGGAGGGGAGGGAAGAAGGGGGAAGGATAAATAAACTAGGATCTGGAAATATTTTACCACCCAGTATATATCAGGTATAGTATAAAGCCCAACCTACCATTTAATGCTCACACTTAGATTTGAGGGAAATAGTTTACTGTTCCAATCTTACAAACAAGAAAACCGGGACCCAGAAAATTAGTCGCAAGTGTGCATTAAATAACAGTTAATGGAGAGAAGATCTGGGCCTAATCACAGTGCCCTGCAAGCATCTAGAACAACTCAGAATGATCTCAACAACAGGATGGGACAACAGGGAACAAAGTGGGGGAGGGGAGGGAAGAGGAAGGTTTTGAGGGTTGGAGGGAGGATTACACAGAGCCCCTTGTAATACAACCTCAGTGAAGCAACGTGAAACTTCTGAACCTCTGAATACTTCCCGAGTTTTAGAAGTAATGAGACCAAAGGGATCAATTGGAGTGCCAAAAGAAAAGACAATTAAACCAGCAAGGGCCGGAGGCTCTGGGGACACAGCTCAACTGTAGGGAGTCTGCTTAGCCTGCTCAAGGGTCTGGGAACAGCAGAGGGGATGGGGGAGAGACAAGACACATCTCAATGCTATCCCCTTCGGCTCACTTCTCCTCTTTCCTGCACTCAACATTTTCTCACACACACTTACTGATGCCCCTACTATGTGAAGTCAATCTTTAAGATGCCAATTTGCACCTAAAAAGCCTACACGAAGCCTGCCCTGCCTGTGCAGATTTCCTCTCTTTGCCCAGACAGATTTAGCCAAAGATGGATCAACAATAATTGATAAAGAACTGAATTCCAAGTCCTGTTGAAATTTAAGATTCTAATTGAAAAAAAAAATGTTCTTCTCTCACTGGGGGGGATGGGGGTGGGGGGGTGGGTGGTTGCACACACCTTTATTTCCAGGCACTTGGGACGCAGAGACAGGCAGATCTCTTGAGTTCAAGGCCAGCCTGGTCTACAGAGAGAATTCCAGGACAGCCAAGGCTACACAGAGAAACCCTGCCTTGAAAAATCCCAGACAAAAACTGTCCCTGCTCCCAAACATCCGCGTGTTGTAGTGCTGTTGTCACAACTATGTAGGGGACATGTGCATCAACCAGGCAGGGAATACAAATGACCCTGTCCCCCAAATCATTGCCCATCTGCTGGGTGGCCATCCTTTTCATTACTGTGGTTGTGTGTTCATTAACACGATTATCACGGGCACCAGGACGTCCAGGCATTTCCAGAGACCTCTTCTGGGACCGAATTGGCTTTAATTTTCCCAATTATAGAACAAAGAGGAGAGATAAATTGAATTTGAAATTGTATAGATTTTGCAGTTCCAGCAGTGTTGGTCAGTCAGTCAGTGCACACAAGGGAAACGAATCTCCTCCAGCACTTAAATGGGCCTTCTGGACCATTTAAATAACAGAAACGTACAGTTAATGCCAAGAATTTAAAAAAAAAAAAGTAAAATTAAACTTTATTTGCACATCTATTCAGCAAATAGGGAATTAGTGCTCAAATAATATGCTCACTTCTTCCAAATCATATTCCTATTTTTTTTCCTCTTCAACCGTGACAGTCTCGTCAGTCCATGCCAGTCTCACTGAAATACTATTTTTGGTTCCGACCAAAATGGTTTACAGTTGGGCTTAGGGGTTTGTTTCTCTTAGTGCAGATCCTCTCAGCATTAAAAAAATGTTAACTTAAAATCAGCTGGTAGCAAATATCTTTAAAGCTATCTTTAAAACTTCTAGTAGGGTATGGGTGGGGTGGTTCTCGGTAGGTAATTGTGCTTTCCGCCAGGTCTAACAGCTTGACTCGGATGCCCAGGACCTATGTGATGAGAGGCCTGAATCCTGAAAGATGTCCTCCGATCTCCATGCACATAATAAGACACATGCGTGCACACATTCGAAATAAATGTGATTTATTTATTTTAACTTCACAACATTTGGGAGTCCATAGGTTCTAACCTCAATTCAGAATAAAAGAAAAAGAAGAGGGAAAAAGACAGACATCAGTAAAGGCTGTGAAAAGAAAACCATTTTCTTCTGGTCAAGAGGAGAAAATCTCGGACTGAAGAGATGGCTCAGCGGTTAAGAGCGCTGACTGCTCTTCCAAAGGTCCTGAGTTCAAATCCCAGCAACCACATGGTGGCTCACAACCATCTGAAATGGAATCTGATGCCCTCTTCTGGTGTGTCTGAAGACAGCAACAGTGTACTCACATACATACATCTATACATACATCCATACATACATACTATATGGAGAAAATCTCTGGCCTTAGTGGAGACCTAACATGGCATTTGGTCACAGTCAATAGCCAGTTGAGGCAGACCCCTCAGGAAGGTAGGACACATCACTCAGGAAGGTGGGTTCACCTTAAATCATATACCTAATGAGATAAGTGGAATAATTATTCTGTTAATGAGATGCTGTGTTTCTCCTTCCCAGAATGCCTGTCCCTTACCATCCAGAAGTGCAGCCGTGTGGCCTTGAAAGGTTGCTATTCTGAACGATTCAGAAGCATGCTCTAACACTGTCGGATTCCGTCGGCTTTCTCATCAAAGCTCATGTCTGCCATTTTCCTAAAACACCACCACCTTCCTGTTGTATGTTTGAAAAGGGAAAACCAAGAAACATTTTTTTTTTGTTTTTAGATATTTGCTTTATTTACATTTCAGATGTTATCCCCTTTTCTAATTTCCCCTCTGAAAACCCCCTCTCCTACCCCTACCCCCACTCACCAACCCCTCCCCATCCCACTTTCCTGACCTGGTATTCCCCTACACAGGGGCATTGAGCCTTCACAGGACCAATGGCCTCTCCTCTCATTGATGTCTGAAAAGGCCATCCTCTGCTACATATGTAGCTGGAGCCATGAGTCCCTCCATGTGTGCTCTTTGGTGGGTGGTTTAGTCCCTGGGAGCTCTGGGGCTACTGGTTGGTACATATTATTGTTCCTCCTATCGGGGCTGCGAACCTCTTCAGCTCCTGTGAAATTTCAGAAGCAAATCCTAAGCCTACCAATTACACAATAGTAGTACAACTACATAGTAATAATCAGGAAATATTGTGGATCACAAACAACGGTGCTCAGTAGCAGAATAAAGCTATATTTGGTTTCTAACAGCTGTTCTTTACAGGTTATCCTGCTGTCCCTAGGGAACTAAAAGGCTCCTATGGCCAATAAAGCCCACCCAACAAAGGCTCAGTTAGGGCCTGGAGGGGTCCTGGGCTTTGGTGGCTACCATGAATCTACAAGTATTCAGAACGGGATCCAGCTGCCTTAATTAACTCCCAAGGTCTAGGAAGAGAAACAGAAGGCCTGAGAACAAGCAGAGTCAAAACCAGTTTGACCAGTTCACGTGTATTTAAGAAACAGCATTGGTGCACAGGCCACAGAGCGGCGGACACTTAATGACCCGTGGTCCTGAAACACCAAACGCCAGTCGCTTAACACAGCTGCTTTCCATTTAAAAGGCAAACTATTCAAAGAATTGACTCTTCTGTGGATGGAGATTTCTGTTAGTCAACAGCACAAATGCTTAGTTAAAAAAAAAAAATGTCTTCTCCATGTACAAGGGCCTTAGAGTGAAGCAAAGTAAAGAAAGAGAAAGGCCGGGTACCCTCAAAAGAGCCTCCGGGGATGACCTTTCAGATACCTCAGTTCTCTGCTGGATTTGGCTCCTGTGGAATTAAATGATGACTTCCCTGCTAGACGTAGGCGAGCTGCTCTCAGCCTCCGGCCTTTCAAATGTAATCCACATCTGGCAAGCGGCTAGCAAGGAAAAGACCACTGGCTAACTGTTTTCAAGCACTGATCTCGCTCACGGTTAAGCAGGTCGGTTCACATTGGCTCCTAAGTAAGTACATACCAGGAAAAAACCAGAGAGACAGAGACAGACATTTGACCAAACGGCTTGTACTGCTCTGTGTAGTCATAATCTCTCTTCTCGCATTACTCTGATCTCACACACACCAGAGTATACAAAATATGCCTCCTCCCTGTCATGCAGACCTACTGTGTGCTCTACAAAGCATACCCCCATGATTTTCTGGGCCAAATATACAAGATTTGTATTGTCTCCTCATGTAATGATTTAAATACTTTTCACAGACACTTTAAATTAAAAACAGTGTGCTTTCTATTCATAGTATTGTGTTTTACTCTTGATTCACCCCAAAAACTAATAAATATGAAAGCAATTACTATTATGACATTTCAGTGAATCAGTTTCTATTAGTCACTGGATTCTGAGAAATCGCCATTATCTGACATGGTCTTGAACGTCTTCATTCAGGCGATTTCCCACCTACAGGGCTAGAATCCCACACCACGCCCAACTCTAGTGCCTTTTATTTAGCTATAAGCCTTGTGTAGCTTAATAAGTCATAAAAGACCACAGTTCTGTACCAAAATGTTGGAAGGTGTCTGTCTTAGTCAGGGTTTCTATTCCTGCACAAACATCACGACCAAGAAGCAAGTTGGGGAGGAAAGGGTTTATTCAGCTTACACTTCTGTGTTGCTGTTCATCACAAAAGGAAGTCAGGACTGGAACTCAAGCAGGTCAGGAAGCAGGAGCTGATGCAGAGGCCATGGAGAGATGTTCCTTACTGGCTTGCTTCCCCTGGCTTGCTCAGACTGCTCTCTTATAGAAGCCAAGACCACCAGCCCAGGGATGGTACCACCCACAAGGGGCCCTCCCCACTTGATCATTAATTGAGAAAATGCCTCACAGTTGGATCTCATGGAGGCACTTCCCCAACTGAAGCTCCTTTCTCTGTGATAACTTCAGCCTGTGTCACAAAACCACAAAACCACACAAACCCACAAAACCAGCCAGTACAGTGTCCAACTACGTGTTAGAGTACCAACTGCATTAGACATTTCATAAAGTCTCTATTTATATTTGATAAAGAGATGTCAACTGGAGAGGAATAAGGACCTGTGGACTTGGTTACAAAACCAAGTTCTCACCTTTGGCTCCAGAACTTCTGAAGGGGGCAGAGCTCAGAGATACTTCTTGAGATGTTCCCAAAACTAACAGAATCGAAAACCAGAGCCCCACCCTGAGGGAGGGGCAGCTTTCCCTTGAGTGTTACTAGTTTAGATTATCGCACAGAGGTAAGGGAAAACACCCAGCCTTCTTCTACAGCCAAATCCTCCATGCCAGTGTTCCCAATAAGAAAAGTACCTGAGGTATAGTAAAAGTGGGTAAGCAAGACCAGGAAACCTTTGACAGGAAGCAGAGCAGCCAGCTCCTCCTACCGGCTAGCTCAGCCAATGTTTAGCCAGTGTTCCTTGCCCCGCCCCCTGAGTGATGTCTCAGGGCCGCCCAAGGGCCCAAAGTGAGGTGCCACCACAAAACCTTTCAAATCAACTCTTCTGATGAGCAGAAAGCAGTCTGTTTTAACATTAACAATCTGCCTATTTTCTTGTTTTGGGAGAGAGAGAAGGTGTTAATAAATATCAATAGAATTAAAGGCTTTGATGTTCTTCCAAAATATTCTGCTTCCCCCTCCTGCCCCCCCACCCGTGCGTCCCTCCCTCCAGTGTTCACCCCTCCCTCCCAAGCTAAGGCAGATACGATCTCTTTCTCTTTTTTCACAACCCTTCATATTTTCTCCCCATCCCCCTAAGAGATAAGGTTGCCTTTCCCAAACTCCTGGGCTCAGCCGATCTTCATGCCTCAGCCTTCCATGAGGCGGGACTAGATGTGCATGTCTCCACCCACAGCTCTCAAACATAGAAAGTCCTCATAACATGCAAATCATCTCAAGGCCTTGTGTTTCACTGATGGGACCTATGACATCCTCAGTCAGTCGTAAATGCATGTCACACCTGGTTCCTTGGCACAGAAAAGCAGGGAGGGCATATCCGATCACTCATGAATCCCAAGGTAGGAAAAAATACAAAACAAGAAGCAAGACACCGTGTTCTGACAGATTGAGATCATGTATGTTGAGAAAAACCAAAGATAGTCACGTAACTTAGTCCTATTAGATTTAGGAGGTTCAGTAAGTGTCTCACAATGGAGGGATGTTCCTTACTGGCTTGCTTCCCCTGGCTTGCTCAGCCTGCTCTCTTATAGAACCCAAGACTACCAGCCCAGGGATGGTACCACCCACAGGGGCCCTCCCCCCTTGATCACTAATTGAGAAAATGCCTCACAGTTGGATCTCATGGAGGCACTTCCCCAACTGAAACTCCTTTCTCTGTGATAACTTCAGCCTGTGTCACAAAACCACACAAACCCACAAAACCAGCCAGTACAGTGTCCAACTACGTGTTAGAGTACCAACTGCATTAGACATTTCATAAAGTCTCTATTTATACTTGATAAAGAGATGTCAACTGGAGAGGAATAAGGACCTGTGGACTTGGTTACAAAACCAAGCTCTCACCTTTGGCTCCAGGATTTCTGAAGGGGGCAGAGCTCAGAGATACTTCCTGAGATGTTCCCAAAACTAACAGGATTGAAAACCAGAGCCCCACCCTGAGGGTTGAGGGTGACGATCAACCACAGAGAAGTTTGCAGAGAATAACTGCGTAGCATTGAGACAGCCAGTGTCTCACGGTAAGAGAAGAAAAAAAACCTGAGAAATTCAATTTTCACTGCAAAGGTTGATTTTTGCTCTCAGTGGCAATGGTAGTGGGTTTCCATAAATCAGCAATAACCAACAAGAAATGTGTTAAGGGGTGAAACCTTTTACCAAATGAGTACGATGGCCCACACCTGTCATCTCAGCAAATTGGAAGGCTGAGGCAAAAGGATTGCTGCAAATGTGAGGCTAGCCTGGGCTATGAGCTCCAGTGTAGCCCATCTCAAAACAAAGCAATAGCAAATGTTAATAAACAACCTAAAATTAAAAATCCTCTTCCATCATTGGAAAGACCTCTAAATAAGGAATGATAACATCTACATTTTAAAAAAATATTTTTTTAAAAAGTTACTAAAGATGACTTTAAAAAATCTTGACACATCCACGTACCTCAAAAGATGTTAACTCGGAAGTAGGCAAATTCTCCTTATTCTGATACATATTTAGTTCGTTCTCACGCGATTTATTGTGTGCATGCATATGAATGTGCAGATGCTTATGCAAAATGAAGGGCTGATTCTAAAGTTTATGCAAGAAAAAAAACCTCATCATCAGAGGCAGGTGGTGGTAGCACATGCCTTTAATCCCAGCGCTCCAAAGACAAGGTAGGCAGATCTCTGAGTTCGAGGCTAGCCTGGTCTACATAGTGAGTACCAGGACAGCAAGAGCTACATAGTGAGATCCTATCTTCCAGGGTTGGGGGGAAGCGTCATCAAGAAAGGATATTTTGAGGGAGAAGAAGGACAAAGGTATATCAAGCACGGTTTACATGGAGACTGAGACCACGATACAGAGCACATTTCAAGGATGCAGACCACACAAATCTAAAGGCTTGTTTTCCTCTCCCCAACCCAGTGCTTTGCTGTCTATCTCACCAAAAGGTAGGACCTGCAGCAGCCCCACACAAGGCTAAAGACAAAAATGGTTTATGACAGCATCCTGCAACCCCCTGAGCAAGACTGAGTCCACACTCACACAGGCTGGACAGGTTCTCCTCTCAGTTCTTCACCTTGCCTGTTCTCGTGGGACAGCCGAAGACCCGCCTCTACTCTCTCAGCGGCTGCTAGCTCCACCGTGGGCCACACGGGCTGCAGGAGTGACTCAGTGAGTCAGTCCCTCCTTCCACGTCTGCCAGCCTCTGCTTGAAAGCCTCTACCACCAGCACGCAGCCCCTTTCCTTACCAAAATACGTCCAGCCCTGGGTCGGGTAGTCGTCAGTTCCCTTCAAAATGTGACGATCAACCACAGAGAAGTTTGCAGAGAATAACTGCGCAGCATTGAGACAGCCAGTGTCTCACGGTAAGAGAAGAAAAAACCCCCGAGAAACTCAATTTTCACTGCAAAGGTTGATTTTTGCACTCAGTGGTGAGGACTGAGTGCAGACCCCTACTGCTGAGCGGTAGCCCAGTCCCTAGGATTCTGATTTTACTTTTTCTTTTTACTAGTTCTTTGGAAACGCCATACAATGTGTTTTTGTTCATATATAGACCCTTCACACACAACACTTTTCACTAATACACACACCCTCCTTTCTTTTTGTTTCTTTACGTCCTTAGAGATTAACTTGTGCTGCTTCACATTTTCTTGGGTGTATAGTCTTCCACTGGAGCATGGTTGACTTAGCGGGAACTACACTAAGAGACAAAACTGACCCTTCGTTCCCCAGCAGCTAACAGTTGCTTATGGGCCCACTGCTAGGGGTAGGATTGTGAGTCAACTCCCGTCTCCATGCTGGGATTTTTGTCTGGCTTGGGCACGCACAGGATTTATCCATATTGTCATAATAGCTGTGAGTTCATACTTGTAGCTGCCCTGATGTGTCCAGAAGAAAATGGCTTATAGTTATCTACCACCTGTATACTCTTTTCCTCACCTCCTTCTGGAGGATTCCTAAGCTGGGGGAGGGTGGGCTCAGGGTACAGTACACATGTCCCTTTTAGGGCTGAGCATTCCATTGTCTCTTATTCTCTCTTATTTCTGCACCAGAAAACCTCAGCTGGTAAATACATTCAGTAAAGCAGCTGGATGAAAAATTAGTGTCATATATACAAGGGCAAACACACTGAGAAGGAAACAATATCATTCATAACTGCCATACATATACATATACATATACATATACTATACATATACTATACATATACTATACATATACATATACTATACATATACATATACATCATATACATACCTACATCTTAGAATAAACCTAACCAAGGAAGTGAAACTATAAACAATGAAAACCTCAAGACAACTAAAAAATAAATAAAAAGGATGACAGAGGAAAGATACCTCCTAGGGAGGCTCCTCATGGGGAAAACTTGGGGGCACAATCAGAAATGGTACCAACAGCATTTTCTTACTGGCAATCACCTACAATTTTTCCAAGTTGAAAGTCTCCGTGGCCCTAAAGGGAATTATGGAGAAACAGATTACCCAAGTCTTAAATATCCTGTCTTAGCAGAAGTTGTGAAATCCAGGCATGGGGCTTAGGGACTATTATCCCAACACTTGGGAAGTTGGACTGATTATCTTGAGGTCAGACCAGCCTGGGGTCTAGAGAACGTAGTGGTTCCAGGTCTGAGATAGAGACTGAGGGAGGCTCTGTCTCAAAAGAGCAAGGGACACAAGATGGCTCAGCAAGTAAAGGATTTGCATAACAATCTGAGATGTTAAATCCCAGGACCATGTAAAGTCATAAAAGCCAGATGCACAGCACATATCAGTAAATCCAGCATGCCTAGAGAGATGGGCAATTAAGACAAGAGAGTAGTCTGGAAGCTCGAGGGCCAGCTTGCCTATGATACTCAATGTAACAGAAACAAGAGAGACTCTGCCTCAACAATGTAGGAAAAGAGAAGCAGCTCCCAAGAGTTGTTGTCTGCTTCCACAGGTACCTCATGGCATGTGCATACCCACCACCTTCCTGCATAAACACACACATTGATAAATAAGGCAATTTTTAATGGTTCCCTTATCCAGGATCTAACCAAGGCTGGGGTACGTTTAAGCAAAAAAAAAAAAAATGCCTGACTATAGACTGCTCTAAGTTTCCATGTGGATACTCAGCCTGTCCATCAATCACTCTCAGAGCTCTAGAGAGCTACAAGGTTCTCTTGAGTAAGAACTAGCTACTCACAAAGGTGACTGCATCTCTAGAGAGGTAGCTTCAAGGTACTCCCAACTGAGAACTAGCTACTTACAAAGACGACTATATCTCTAGAGGAGTAGCTGCAAGGTACTCCCAACTGAGAACTAGCTACTTACAAAGGTGACTGCAGCTCTAGAGGGGTAGCTGCAAGGTACTCCCAACTGAGAACTAGCTACTTACAAAGGTGACTGTATCTCTAGAGAGGTAGCTGCAAGGTACTCCCAACTGAGAATTAGCTACTTAAAATGGTGACTGAAGCTCTAGAGGAGTAGCTGTAAGGTACTCTTGAGTAAGAACTAGCTACTCACAAAGGTGACTGCAACTCTAAAAAGGTATCTGCAAGGTACTCCCAACTAAGAACTAGCTAGTTACAAAGCTGATTGCATCTTTGAGCTGGATGCCAAAGAACAGAACAGACCTGTCAAGGCTGGTCCCCATTCCAAATCACAGAACTGTCAGGGAGGCTAGCATTCACCACTCAATGGGGGAAAGACCTAGCACTTTCCAAAAGGTTCTAATGGTTTTCTTCCTTTTGCTCCTTTAAGGGTGTTAAGGATGGGGCATTAGAGGAATGAGAGATACTCACCTGTGAGTGTATGTGCACAAAGAGAAAAAAAATCACAACCTTTGTAAGCATCCCTTTACATAAAAATAATTTTTACTCGGCATGATGGCTTACACCTATAATCCTAGTATTCAGGAGACTAGGGGCCAGTTTGAGGCCAGCTTGGAAGACTTAGCAGTACTTTCTCTTTCTCAAAAAGAAAAAAATTCACCCACCTCCTTTTAAAACTAAGTTTCCATGGAATGCTCCAGAACCAAAATGGCATATGACAAAGTGCAAGCCAACTGACTTAACGGGTCTCTTTCCCAGGTTTAATGTATAGCACGCACAACCACAGCTAAGGGCATAATGTGCAACATCCTCTCATCTTCAAATATCTATATAATCCAACTTTGGGACTAATGCATCCCCACTGTGCCAATGCAGGTCACCGAGGGGAAACAAGGCTTGGGCACATTCGCTCAGCAGAAGAAAATCCCGACTTTCCTCTCCTATGATTTCATTTGCTTTTTATAGCTTGGCTTTCCAACATAGTAATTGCTTTCCTTTTTAAAGACATGGATTCATACCACATTTAATTTGAATGTCCCTATATATAGATTTCAGTCTATAATAATATCCAGTTCACCAGTGCTGACCCCTCAAAAACTAAATATAACTGCAATTGAGGAATATGATTTTTATTTTCCTATGTAGCAAAAATATTAGTGTAAGCAGAGACAGTTTATCAATCTCCCACAAAAATACAATCCTTAAACACAGATCTGATCCTCTAGGGACAAAAAACAAATACATTATTTCTCCCACAAAATCTGTTGTCCAAGATTTTTATTTTATTTTATTTTATTTATTTATTTTTGTCTTTTAAAACTGAGGTTCTCTATATAACCTAGGCATGTCTTGGAACTATGTAGACCAGGTTGGACTTCAACCCAGATATCCACCTGCCTCTGATTTCCCAAGTACTAGGATTAGAGGTGTGCACCACCATTCCCAGCAAGAACTGCAGGAGGATTTTAAAGTGTGGGCCATGTTATCATAGTTTGCCCCTACACTCTCTCATTCGGGTGTTAGCAATTAAACAACCCCTCCCACAGGGGTCGGTGGGAAGAAGCTGATCTTTTCCCAATCTAGCCTCATAAGGCAGATGGATATAGGACTCAACTGCACTTCAATCTGCCACTTCTAATCAGAGGCATCTTTTTCTGGGATCATAAATCTGCTAGGCACAGCAAGACACAGAGGACCAAAGCTCTGGGCACAGAGCAGATGAAAACCCAGATCCACTGCGGATGTCTTCACCCTGAGGCCTGCACCCTGCTCTGCCGCCTGGGAGGAAATCGGCTGTTAAGAACTACGTGCACTTTGATTGTTCGCTTTGGTGCTGACTGTGATGCTGGTAGCCTGGCTGGTTCTACTCCCCGCATCCTCAGGCTTTAAACAAAGCCTAAAAGATGCAATAGGGTTTGGGAACTGTTATCTCCAATGCCTTCACTACACAGACCAGAATTTATGTAATGCATAAAGCGACAACCTGCAGTTCAGGGAACGGATCACAGAGAGGGGCCTTCGAAGGTAGCAGGAAGACTTCCAAGCACGAGGAACAAACCACAGTGACGTGTCTGTCTGCGAGGGGCTTCCGACAAGGAAGGCTGGCTACATGTCACCACTGCTGAGTGAACCCAGAAGTAAGCTCGCTGCAGAAGGCCCACAAGGGATGACGGATGAGGCCTGTCTTTATTCCACTTCAAATAAGTCTCTGTCTCTGCTCAGCCACTGGTTGCAGGCTGAGGTATCACTGGTCAGCAGCTCAGCGCTGCAGAAACAGCAGAGATGCTCACAGGCCCCAGACCATCCACACCAACACTAGATGCAAGCTGAAACGGAAGTAAGGGCAGAGGTGAATGTGGAGAGACAGATTGTCAATAAACTGTAAACTGTAATGCCTACTAAGGACCCCCTCTGTCCAGATCTCACACACACACACAAAACATCCATGAACATCAGGGTTATGCCCCTCTAGATTTAACTTCAAGCTACAGCCTGGCTTAAAGGGAGTAGAGTGGTTCCCGGCTTCCCAGAGCATCACGTTCAACCAGGCTCCTATTCGCCTCCGAAGCTGCTTGCTCAAAGTGGCCACAAGTAAATCCAATAGTCACAGTCAGACTCCTTAAACAAAGAACAAAAGTGACAGATTTCGGAATTGGCCAATAATTAACGATGATGATGATGATGATAGAACAAAAGCCAGGTGTCTCGGATGTTCTAGTTTGAAAGCAACACAGGACAATAAAACACTTCTTCAGAACAAAAGCTAAAAAGAACAACAGTCCAAGATGGATGTTAGGAAAAGAAATCCACAGTGACAGGCCCTGCAGCATGGCTCATGGATAGCCTTGTAATGCTTTGTGAGGAAACAATGGGGGGGGTGTCCCATAGTTGCTAAACAAATCTCTTGCTGAAGCAATAACCAGCCACTGCCTTCAAAAGAACCCTAACTTCTCAGTAACTATGTATCTAAAAGCAGCCACGGACAGATGCCCCACAGTCACAACTGTGCAATGTGTGCGCTCTCTCTCTCTCTCTCTCTCTCTCTCTCTCTCTCTCTGTCTCACACACACACACACACACCTCTCACCCTCTCTCCCCTCCCTCTCTCCCCTCCCTCACACATACACTGTATCTATCAATCTGAATCTCTCTCTCTCTCTCTCTCTCTCTCTCACACACACACACACACACACACACACACACACACATACACACATCCTGTTTATTAATCTCACCTTGGCATTAAAATGTTAGAAATGCAAATGAGCTCTTCCAGAAATGGACAATAAGTCAGGAAGTCAGGCTTGGCCATGCATGCCTGTAATTGCAGCCTTGGGGAGGCTGGGCCTGAAGGTCAGGCTGCCAGTTCAAGGTCAGCCAGGGCTATGTAGCAAGACCCTGCATCTAATACACACACACACACACACACACACACGACTGAGCAGGCACCGGGACACGCAGCACGCCTGACGCTGGGTAACCACCTGGAAACAGGATGGCCTTTCACAGCAATGGGGGACACTCGGCATAGTGGTGCCTTCCAAGTTTCTCTCAAATCTCTTTTTTTTTCTCATCAAATCATTCTTTGGAAAATTACCAAATGTTAAGAACTATGTGATGACAGGTGATTGCATTTTTGCAAGTTTCTTTGGCCTGGTAACACTCTGGGGGAGGGAGGGAGGGAGGGAAGGAGGGAGGAAGGGAAAGAGGGAGGGAGGGAGAGAGAAAGGGGGAGGGAGGAGGGAGAGAGAGGAGGGAGGGAGGGAGAGAGAAAGAAAGAGGGGAGGGAGGGAGGGAGAGAGGGAGGGAGAGAGGAAAGAGAAATGGAGGGAGGGAGGGAAGAGGGGAGAGAGAGAAGGGAGGGAGGGAGAAAGGGGGAGGGAGAGAGAGTTCGACAGGTGATTGCATTTTTTTTGCAAGCTCCTTTGGCCTGGTAATGGAGGGAGGGAGGAAGAGAGAGGGGGAGAGAGGGGAGGGAGGGGAGGGAAAGAGAATGAGTGAGAGTGTCAGAGAGAGAGAGAGAGAGAGAGAGAGAGAGAGAGTGAGTGAGAGTCAGAGAGTCACCAGGTGTGACACTCCCATTCTCCTGTGGGGTGATTCAAGGAAGCCCAGGGAAAGGCTGGCTGTGAGGCTGTGGGTCTAGGGCCCAACCATCCTGTCAGGTCCTTCAGGCCACAGAGGACTGGAGTGAGACACACAGAGTCAGAACACTGCTCACAGAGACAAGAGCACTGCTGTGCAGAGTGGAAGTAGAGCAACCAGAGCTTGTGTCCTGTCCTTGACATCACCAGCTCTGTGACAAGGCATGAGGTCGGGCCAATCAGTGCACACAAACTGTGTCCTTATCTACTTAAATGAGGCCATTGGGCAGATGACTGCCAAGATCTTGCAGGTTTTGGTTGAAAAGAAATTCGAAAGCTAAACATGGAAAAGACAAGGGAAGCCGGGTTTAGAACTTGGTAAGAAGTTAGAAGGTAGGGTGAGTGTTCGCACTTAAAATGGGGGTAAAGCGCATCATGTGAATGACCAAATGACCAAAAATAGCCCTTGGAAGGGGCACCTCTACCCTCACTCACCCCAGGACATGGAAGAAGGATGTTTCAATCAACTGCAATGGTTCAATTTTGACCTAGTGTCTTGAAGATTATTATTAAGCATTTCACGTGGTAATCTATAACCAATTAGTGGGTTGTAAAATCAGTTTAGTGGGAGTATTACAAGAATTTTTAAGGGGGGGCTGGGTCACACGTAAGTAAAGCATTCTGGCTCCAACTGTAAACACACATGTATTGATACTACACCAACACACAGGAAGTTTTAAAAATTCTACCCTAAAATAAATTTTGGGGGAAAAAAACACAAATCTATAATACACTGGAAAAAATAGGGCCCTTATGTACTCTTGATGAGAAAGTAAATGATATATGGTAAGAAAAAAAAGTACAGTTCTCCAAAAGAATCTAAAATGAAATTACCATATGATGGACCAGTTGCACTTCCTGGCAAATACTGAAAGAATTAAAAGTGAGATCTAGATATTTGCACAGTCATTGCTACCCTGTCACAACAGCAACTGTGGGCCCTTACCATGTCTACTTCACTGTTCGTACCTGAGATGCAGGGGCTCCCATCCTCAACTGCTCCCTAAAAACTTCTCAATGATTTCTAAACCCTAAAACCAACAGCCTGGCTTCAGATGTTTACAACCAGCAGTTGAAAATAAAAAACCAGCTCCTGGCTAGTGGCACACACCTTTAATCCCAGCACTTGGGAGGTAGAAGCAGGCAGATCTCTGTGAATTCGCGGCCAACCTGGTCTACAGAATGAGTTCCAGGACAGCCAGGGCTACAGAGAAAAAACTCACCCCCAAAAAAAACAAAAATAGATAGACAGACAGACAGACGATAGATTAAAAAAAAAAGAAAAGAAAAATCATCCTCATCTCCTTACCCAAGGCATCCACACGTAACTTGGTACACGCCCTTCCCATTTTTTGTGTGCACCCTCTTACACGAACAGACTTCTCAAGGTTTTACACCTGGAGACAGCTCAGAAATAACCATCTGTACTGAAGATACAATTAGCATATCAAATGATTCCTATGAAGAAGGAAGAAGCGGGCCCTAATCCTAGAAAGGCTTGATCCAGCATTGTAGGGGAGTACCAGGACAGAGAAAAGGGAGGGGGAAAGACAGGAGAATGGATGGAGAGAAGAGGACTTATGGAACATATGGGGGGGGGGGCACTGGGAAAGGGGAAGGCTTCTAGAATGTAAACAAAGAATATAGAAAACAAATTTAAAAGATTTAAAAAAACAAGAAATAGCCATCTGTCCATTTATCCATTTGCCATCAGTCCATGTCTTCCTATTCTCCTATCTCCATCCTTCCAAGAAACATACAATAATCTTTTTATCCTTTTGCATGTACAAAAGTGAAATCCTATTTTACAATGTCTCTTCCTTCTTTTCTCAGGAATCCTAAGAGCTCAGGTGCTACCAAAATCCCAGATACAGATGTGCTAGTGTGTATCCGACTGTCCCCATGTGGAAAGCATCTACTTCGTATCCAATTCTCTCTCAGGACAATTGACACTGCAGTAAATATTCTTCTACAAGCCTGGTACATACAGCTGCTTATAAAATGTCTATGGGATAGAGTGTAAAGGGAAAAAAAGATCAAAAGCCACGTGCATTTGAGATTTTAAGAGACTGAGCAAGAAGTCTTTCTCAAATGGCTGGGAGCCATGCTGGAAGCCATCTCTCCTCGCCAGGTGTGGCATTAACAAAGGACAGATCTTTCCACCCACATTCTCTCTCTCTCATCCCAGCGGAACACCAACTGGACCTATTTCGGCATCAGTCTCCTAGAATATTCTATTGTATGTGTGTGCATGTACACACACACAGAGGCCGTAACTTGACATTAGGTATCTCTTTCAATGGCTCTCCACCCTTTTATCTTTTTTTTCTTTTCTTTTGGGAGTAGGAAGGGAGACAGGGTCTCTCTCTGAACCTGGGCTGACTCCACTGGTTGGCCCATGAGCCCTAGGGATCTATTTGTCTCTGTCCTCTGAGTGCTGAGGTCACAGAGGCATGCAGCTTTTTGGAAATCAGGTTCTCGATCTACAATGCAAACACTTTTCTAACTGAGCCATTTCCCCAACCTTCTGAGACTGCTTTGTGTGATTTTGTTTCTTTTGGTTTTTTTGTTTCGGTCTGATGCTGCATTTGAACATGCAGCTGTGACTTCTCCCAAGTGCCAGATTCCTAACTGCCCATGGGCAGTTTTTATTGTGGTGATGCCCAGACTTATTCAGACCAAACCTAAAGTCTCTCTGTCAGGCACTGAATAGAACCTCCGATTATTTTAAGATGTATCAATTATGTGTGTATGTGTGTGTGTGTGTGTGTGTGTGTGGGTAGGTATGTGCACATGTAAAAGCAGGTATCTGTGGAGTCCAGAAGGATGCATTATATCCCGTGGAGCTGGAGTTCAGGTGGTTGTGAGCCACCTACCATAGGTACTGGAGCCTGAGTTCCGGTCCTCAGCAAGAGCAGGGCATGCTCACAACCACAGAACCGTCTCTCCAGCTCCCTTCTTCAATTCTTCAAGCACAGAACCAGCAACATTAGCAAGGATTCCCAAGTGAGCACCTCCTGTGTCAGCATTTACTCCTGTGTCAGCATTTAATCCCAAACCAGCCAGTGCCAGTTCAAACTGAGCTCTCTTCTCCACATGGCACTGAGTCCCGTCACAGACAACTGGGCTCTGAGTAAAAGCCCAGTTCAAAGCCCAGTTCAGAGCCCAGTTTGTGCCTCAAGCTCCAATATACACTTAGCTCTACAGTGGAACCCCAACGCCTCCCTCTGGCAAGGAAAACTATACCCAGACATCAGAATCCCACTTCTGTGTGTGTGTGTGTGTGTGTGTGTGTGTGTGTGTGTGTTCATATGTGTGTGTTCATATGCGTGTGCATGCATGTGTGTTCATATGTGTGTGTTCATATGTGTGTGCATGCATGTGTGTTCATATGTGTGTACATGCCAGTGCATGTTCGCTTGGAGGTCAGAGTTCAGTGTCAAGTATTTGTCTTTCTCTATCACGCTCCACCCCTTTCTTCCGCATCTTATTCTTTTGTTTCCATTTTTGCATTTGGGGTGGCGGGTCATACGTGTGCCACCAGTGTGCGTGCGCAGGTTAGAGGACAAGTTACAGGAGTTGGTCCTTCCAGAAATCAAACTCCTTGTGGGTTTCAGAGATCAAACTCGGGTCATCAAATTTGATTGGGGCTTGGGGGGCTTTACAAGGTATCTCATTGAACTGTGACTCATCAATTCCACCAGGCTGGCCGGCCAGTAAGCTCCAGGAATCTGCCCGTCGCTGCCCCCACAGAGCCTGGTTACAGATGCGCATGCTCCACAGAGCCTGGTTACAGATGCGCATGCTCCACAGAGCCTGGTTACAGATGCGCATGCTCCACAGAGCCCGGTTACAGATGTGCATGCCTAACTTTTTATTTGGGTGCCGAGGATCCCATCTCGGGTCTTCATGTTTGTGTGGCCGCCATCTTCCCTAAGTTCCCTAAAGCATACTTCTAAGCTCCATTCTGGTCTACACCTCTGGCTTGAGTCAGAACTCTCTTGTACTCCAAAGGCAACAGAGCACCCTGTTTGGTCTGAGTACGGCAGATGGCTTGCTCACGGGAGGAGTCATGGAGAAGGAGCAGACACAACAGACAGATGCTTAACTGGAATCATCTCTGACACTCTGGACCTGTTCAGCTAAGTCCATGCCTTTCTTTCAGTTACAAAAAAACCACAAAACATTTGCAGAAGATCATATAATATAGAATACCAAGAACCTATAATAGGGTATACTGGTACACATTATCACCAGAGACAAAAGAACAGGAGTATCTCACATCATGAACAAGAGTATCCTATACTCGGACCAACCACACAGCATCCTGTCTCATCCATCATCGTGTATCATGATGTGTCTCATGATCACATATAAACAGCTGGCATTAAAACCCAGCAAAGCAATATGTAGTGTCTTCTCACTGTTTAATAATTCACATGATATTAAAAAATAAGTCACAGCGTAAACTAAATAAAACTTGCAGGGGTTGGGGCAGGGCTGTGCTCCGTGACCAAGCATTTGCCTAGCATGTGTGTATCCCTGGGTTCCATCTGCAGTGCGGGGGGAACAGGCAAGACAACGCAGAAACTAGAAGACTCCCTCCCTAGTCATCCTTAAAAAGGAGCAATTAAGATAACTACTTAGTCTGCATATGGTGTGTCTCTGAGAGAAACGCTAACCTGCTTAACAGAGGGAAGACATTAAGTAAAAGACCAGGTCAGTGTACCTCAGAGAGGACCAACTCTGGCTTAGCAATGGGAATGTAGAAAAAGAAGGGACGAAAAATAGTTTTGAAAGGCAGAGCTTTCATAAATATGGGACATGCATCTGATTAGTAGGAAAGGTGTGAAAACAGACTTTGTGGATATCAGTCCATGGAGCAAGCATTCGCTTCTTCTTAGTCTTCGTTCTGGTGTTCTTGCTGTTCATGTGTCACACATACTTCAGGATGGGCCAGGGATGGATATGAAGGGGTGTGTGTGCATGACTCTGTGGCTGTACCTTCCATGCTCTCCAGCCCAGTGCTCCTGCTTCCAAAAAAACTTAGGGAACATGGTGGAAATCCTGGGAGGGCTCCTCTGCTGGAGACTGTCAACCATCCGTCTCCCTGGCTAATGGTGGGACGCGGTGTCACAGATAATTTAAGCAGCTGTCAGAGCTGCACAGTGCTGTGGATTCCATATGGCCTGTGTAAGGCACACATGTGCTCTAAGCCCTTCCCCCTCCAGAGAACAAGCTGGGGGGGTGGGGGGAGTGAGGCAGACACACTGGGACTCCTTCCCAGATCTGTGCTGCAATATGTTCATGTATGCCGTCCACACTCTGTGGCATAGGAGAACACTCTTTTGAAAAGGCACGTGGGTGTGCCTCGTGATACAGCTGTCACATAGGACCCTCAAACCCCAGCTCCAAATGCTCTGAGATGCAAAACTCCCTAAGCACCAACAAGGCCCGCTAAAGGTTTCTGGATTACCTGTGGCATTTCCAAGAGCAGAGATGACCTCAGACAACTGGTAGACCCCAAATCCGGCCATCATGCAGGAGCAATGAACCACCAGCACAGTACATGCATCAGGCTCAGAGACGGTCTGTCATCCACTCCAGGGAGACCCACGGGAAGCGGGAAGCAAAGTCAGGGAAGACCAAACCTTGCTAGGTGTGTGAGAAACCTGAACCTCTCCTCACTACCCTCCAAAATGAATCCAAATTCATACTCTCCCTCCCTGTACTTCGTGATTCCGATACATTAGGGCATCCAAATGTTACAACGGAAGACTTTAAAGATGGGTGGGAAGGTAGTGTGTGTGAGAAGAATTTATAATAGCACCAGAGAAACTGTGCTAGGGGTAATTCTGTAAAGCTAACTTTATACATATAAGAGAGTCATGAATTAACTGGGTCTGGTCAGCGGTTTATGACTGTTTTTAATCTCAGCCCACCCAGTCCAAAAGTAGAATGTTTTTCCTAAGACTGCTTTCAGAATCTCAATAGAGGGAAGGGGAAAATCAAAATAGGATAAGATTCATCTTCCCTTTCTGCTTTGTGAACATCCTTTAGCTTAGTTAACTCCTGCACTAAAAAACAAGACAAAAAAAAAAAAAAATGCGGCCACAGAGCCAGGTGTCATGGTCACACCTGCCCTCCCAGAATGCAGAGGCTGAGGAAGACCATAAATTCAATGACACCCTGGGGCTACAGGGACAGGTCAAAGCCAAACATCACAAGGAATGACACCCTGCCTCAAAAAAAAAAATTAATTAATTATAATTAAAACCAGCCTGTCCTAGCTGCACAGAATTATAATTTTAGCTGCTTGGCAGACTAAGGCAAAAAGATCAGAGGTTCAAGGCTAGCTTGAGCTATAGAAAGAGTTTGAGGGTGGCTAATGAGTCCTCTCTCAAAATAAAAGGCTGTAAAGGGGACGGTGATGTAACTCAGCTGGATGTATTTGCCCAGCACGTGCAATACAGCAGTACCTAGTACCACCCCTCCCAACAAGTGGCCTTGAGGGGAGGGGTTCCACACTATGGGGGAGGTACAAAGAGAAACGGGACTAGAAACACAGTATTTACAGGAACCTGGCCTCAAGGTTCTTA
Organism: Apodemus sylvaticus; assembly: GCF_947179515.1. Classification (NCBI taxonomy): domain Eukaryota; kingdom Metazoa; phylum Chordata; class Mammalia; order Rodentia; family Muridae; genus Apodemus; species Apodemus sylvaticus. Next base: position 37,497,610 of record NC_067494.1, on the reverse strand, counting down.
TTAAACACCCCCTCTTTTCTTTCTACAAAGAAAACCCCTGAGTATCAGCTTGGATTTATTTACAACCCTCCCCTTGGAGGATACCCAAGGTCTACATTTGGTTTTAAAAGATGGTTCTTCCTACATTGAAGCTATCTCTAAAGGCCAAGACACACATTCGGAGGAGCCCAGCCCCTTGTTAACATTTTCCAAGCATACAGTAGCTCTGTGCCATTTGGCGCCTGCCACAATCCCTCCCAAAAGCATCCAAAGACTGCCAACTTCCCTGGGCTTTTACAAGAAGAATTCTTGAGACAGCATCTATTTGCAGAAGAATTCCACTTTTACTGGGATGGCCATCAAAAGTTTACTGTCTCCCGCAGGGAGCCGACTGGTTTTTAGTGCCTTGGCCCGATATCAAAATAGCTGCAATTAAATGGATTTGTGAGGGTCAGATGAGATATTAAAACAGAGGGTTATTCCCCCATGGAACTAAAGTCATGCTTAGCACATGTTCGAGTTACACACACCGCCCAGGGCAAACGGCTGCGAGACACACCTCTCAGGAGGAAAAGTAGGTCAACGTAAGTCCCTGCAGTGTTCACTAGGACGAGAAGACTCACAGCGCAGAACAGGGCTGGGCTGAAGCAACTGTCCTGGCTGATTAAAATTCAAGTCTCACACTCAATGAATAAATGGGAGACAAAGCTGAGAGTCCTCAAGGGCAACAAATCAGAGGGTTTGCAAAAGCTGAGATGCTTTAGGATTATGGTGGTTCTACAACTAAGGCCTAAGGGAGAAAACAATTCACACACTTGACAATGCCCTGGCCTTTAAGGTTTCCCAACCGGTGCAGATCCTACAATTCCCACGTACCCCTTAATGACAGGTTCACCTTAAAAACAGGAAGCCTTTGATATCACCTCATGTATCAGAGGACTCACGGATAACTAGCAAGACCTGCAGAGATGGTTTCGAAATTTAATCAGTTTTTGTAGCTCTTCCCAAGGCGTAAGCACACGAACCCATCAAGTGTACGCTTGCCGTGGAAGTGCTGGGGAGGATGGCGAGATCAGAGCAAGCCTGGAGAACGTGGCAAGAGAGGGAAGCAGTGAATGGGGACCAGAAGGTGGGGGCAGAGGCCGAAAGGGAAAGGGACAGGGAGGACATCACCTAGTCTAAAGTTGGTCACCTGTGAGTTACAATCGTTTCATGGATTTGCTGCTCCAACACTACTATAAGAATGTTAAGGTTGTCATGGAAATCTTTCTCTATGTGGCTAGGAATTCCTACCAACCACACATTCCTCCCATAGATGTGTCTGCAGCCATTGCGTATGAACACTACAAAGAGGGGTAGGGGCGGGGCCCGAATATTTCCATAGACCTTTAGCCTCCCAGTCATCCCTTAGGATACATGGGAAGGCAGGCTCAATGCGTAAAGTGTTTTGCTGATCAAATATGAAGTCCATGTGACAAAGTACAGCGGCAAAAATAAAGGTGGTTGTTTTGTTTTGTTTTTTATTTTTTTATTCTTTGCTTTTTTTTTCTTTGAGGCCAGCCTGGGCTACATAGTAGGACTGTGTCTCAAGAGAAAAAAATTAGAAGGAAAATCTCTCTCCCTCCCACTCCCCCCCTCTCTCACACACACACACACATACACACACACACACACCTGTACCCACATACATGCATACATACATGCACAATTTATTACCTGCTAAACTAATTTGCCACCAATAGCTCACACTTAAAAAAAAACAAAACACAACTGTAAGGGGCAGAACAGAGGCCTCGGCAAAGAGGAATACTTGCTGTTCTTGCAGAGGACCAGGCTCAGTTCCCATGGTATCTTACAAATCATCCATAACTCCAGTTCCAGAAGAGCTAGTGCTCTCTCTGGACTCTGTAGAGACCAGGCCCAAATGTGGTACCCTTACACACGGTCAGCCAAAACACTCATGCACATACAATAATCATCTTATTAAAATGACAGTATGGAGCCAGAGAGGTGGGTGGGTGCGAGCCTGACACCATGAATTCAATCCCCAAAGTCACAGTGAAAAAGAGAATGTGTGCAAAGTTATCCCATTGCATGTAACACACCCCCCATACACACACACACAGAGGGAAGACGGGGAGGAGAAAGGAGACGGAAAGGGGGAAAGGAAGGGGAGGGGGAGGAGGGAAGGGAGAGAGGGAGGAGGAGGGAGAAGGGAAAGGGGAGGGGCAGGGGAGGGAGAGGGGGAGAGGAGGGAGAGGGACTGGGGAGATGGCTCATGGCTCAGTGGGTAACAGCACTGGCCACACAAGGACCACAGCCCAGACTCACATCATGGCTGCCCATAAACCTCAGTGCTGTAGGGATGGAATCTGTAGAATTTGGAAGCCACTGGTCTAGCTCCAGGTTCAGAGAGAGACTCACACCAGTAGAGAGTGGTAGGACTTTGTGGTACCTGCAGTGACTCATAACTGGTCAAAGAGATGAGAATCCATGACTGTTGACTGCTTATCTACAAATGGGACACATGTGTATGTGTGTGTGTGTGTGTGTGTGTGTGTGTGTATACAGTGTATATGTGCACATATTCACACATATTTACATGTACATAGAGGTCAGAAGTTATTCTTCACCTTAGATTTTGAGTCACCTCACAGCAAACCTGAAGCTCTCTGATTTGGCAGAAGGCTGGATAGGGATCCCCAGGGATCCCCCTGTCTCCACCCACCCCAGCACTGGGATTAGCAGCACAGGCCACCATGCACAGCGTTTTACACAGGTGCTGGGGATTCAAACTCAGGTCCTCTTGATTGCACGGCAAGCTCTTTACTGATTGATCTACCTCCCTGACCTTAAAGCGAGTCATTTAACCAGCCAGAAACAACGTTAAGAAAAAAATCATTTGAATTAGATGATTTCTAAAGTATCTGTTGGTCCAAATAATTTTAATTCCATTAAACTTGGGATAGCCTTTCCTATATGCATCTGTGAACAAGATTCATTCTATCGGACTATCACTGTTGTTTATAGTTTACAAGAATGTGTAGTATTGTCTGCTGGACACAGGTAGCTGTAAGCCTACAAGTTACATTTTGAAATGTCTCAAAAATGTTGCATGTACTTATAACTGTGTAGAGGGTTTCCTTTAGACAATGGAAATCCCACAAGGTATTCTTCGATGCTGACAGTAGCATATTTGTACACCCACTCGTTGACTGATTTCCTGAATATTTCTAGCATTGCTGTCAACTCAGGTTTAATGAATTTTCTAACTCATCAAATTTACCAGGCCATCAAAATTCAGAGAGCTTAAGAAAAAAAAGGCCACCATGCCGTGAATGACATCTGTCTTCCACACACATCGAGACTCCAGCCACAGCAGACTTGTTTCTAGGTCTAGTGTCTTCATACACTTACTAGACTGACAGCCAGGTACAGCGACATCTCTAAACAAATTTTAAAATAGGTAATTTTTAAAACTCCAATTGCATGAGAAGCCAGAGTTGAGGCAAAGCAAACTTCATTATACTGGTGTCCTTTCCAAAAGGGGTCTTCATGGAAGAGGTAAAATGGCTTCAGTTACTACAAAGTGCATGTTCCAGAGTGGGCCCGACTTTTCTAAATGTCTCTCACTGTTAACAGGTATATTACTATATAGATTACATTAATATATAGATTATTTTCCTTTTGTAAAGATTTATTTATTTTTATTTATATGAATACACTGTAGTTGTCTTCAGATACACCAGAAGAGGGCAACAGATCCCATTACAGATGGTTTTGAGCCACCATGTGGTTACTAGGAATTAAACTCAGGACCTCTGGAAGAACGGTTAATGCTCTTAACCACTGAGCCATCTCTCCAGTCCTAGATTCTTTTTCTTAGAGACCAGATGTATCTCATTAAAAATAGTTTGAAAAGTTTCTGTTAAACCATAGATCAACCATTATCATTAGTACTGTAGGCTGCTCTTTACCTACGGGACCTACTGCTGAACTGACGTGATAGCCTAAACTCTACCACCCAGCTCTGCAAAACTAAATTATATGGCTGGGTCTTCATAATCCTTTACGAGCCATTCCACACAGATATCACAAAATAAATAGTGCCCATAAGATACAACCCACATCCTTTATATATTTCTTTTTTGTTGTGGTTGAGACAGTCTCACTATATAGCCAAGAAAACACAAGGACTCTCTCAAGAGCTGTGTTATTCTATCCCTCAGGAAGAAAAGGCCTTTAACTGTTAAAAAAAGAATCTGCCAAAGGAGCGAAAGTTCTATTCTAGACGACAATCTAGATCTACTGATGCTCCGTGTAAGGACATTGCTACTTCTCAACACTTCCAAAACTGCACAACTCTTCATTTTAATGTCAACATTGTATGACTGGTAAGGCCCATTTAAACAGTCTAAGATTTGTGCCTCGGGAAACCACTCCATGGATAATGCACTCGCCACACAAGCGTGAAGAACTGAGTTCAATTTCCTACTGCATAGCCACACATCCAGGTGAGCTCTGGGGAGGTAGACATGGGGAGGAGCCTTGGGGCTTACTAACCACCCAGTCTAGTTGATTTGGCAAGCTCTAGGTTCAGTGAGAGACTTTGCATCAAAAAGGGGTGGGGGGTAGAGGGAATGAAAAGATGGCTCAGTGATTAAAAGAACAAACTGCTTGTTCTTCCAGAGTATGTGGGTTCAAGTCCTAGCAACCCCGTGGCAGCTCACAACAGTCTGTAACTCTGGGAACCAAAACCCTCACAAGCACAAGCGCATGCAAAACACCAATACACATTTTAAAAGTATTCTTTAAAAGTAGAGAAAAAAATTAAGGAAGCCATCTAACATCAACCTCTGTCCTCCACATTCATGTGTAAATGCGTGCGCCCTACCACGCATGTAAATAAACGCATGCATGCTAGTACGCATAAAACTTTTTATCCTTCACATTTGACAAAGGCTCTCTAGATCTTTGTCAAGACGGTGTCTTGTCAGGATATCTTCAACCAACACCACATAAACTGACACCATTTTGCCGACATTTTCAAAAGTTCTGGGCTCTACCTGGAAGGGACGCACCAGTAAAATAAGCAAGCTGGGCCCTAGGTGACAGGAAGTTAGCCTCAGGGGGGCTAAAGCATCACACTTAAACCACATGAGAGAAAAGTACCCAAGATGCTCCTAGGGAAGCCGCTTCTTGGGCTCCACGGTCTGCTAAGAGAACCAGAAAGGGCAAGAAAGGCAAGCCCGTGGAAGAAATTGAGTGACAGCAAAGAGGATGGATGGATGGATGGATGGATGGACGGACGGACGGACAGACGGACAGACAGAAGGAAGGAAGGAAGGAAGGAAGGAAGGAAGGAAGGAAGGAAGGAAGGAAATAGCTAATACTGCCCTGTTCCTTGTTGGCTTGCATTTCTTTTGTTTTTGTGTGAGACACAAATGACCTTCGTCTCCTCATCCTCCTGCCTCCACCCCCGAGACCACAGGTATGTATCACCACACCTGGTTTGAGTGTTCAAACCCAGGGTTTTGCACTGGTGAGGCAAGCGTTCTACCAATGGAGTCACACCCCCAGGCCCCTGGACTACAGGAAACTAACGCCACGCAAGAGCAAAGTTCCGAATTTTCAGGTGAAATGAAATAATACGCTAACGCTCATCACTCTGTTTTAAAGCCAGCAGGCGCCCTTAACTTTCACCTCTTTAAGGATCTGTTAGCCTGGTTCACAAACTGCTGACAAAAGACCCTTCAGCAATCTCCTTCCACATGATCAGTAATAGTAACTCTCAGAGTACCCTGGTCCAAAAGACACATTCGGAAACCCAAACCCTGGCTGAAAAGAAACGGAAACCGGTAACCCAACACCAGGAAAATATCACCAATGCTGCAGGCCAGATTCTGTCGGCTCGGCTACAGACCTCATAAATGGAAACCACACAGGCCAATCCCCAGCAAGATGGAGTGCAGAGAGAGCTGGCCGGAGTCCAGGCCCATATGACTCAAGATGGGAAGAGCCTGCTGTTACTGGCCTCCACCATCCGTGCTTGGGCACTTTCTATTCACTATTCTGTGATAATGCAAAATCCAGCTTTCAGATCGTAGGTAGCTTTCACTATGATCTCTGATTTGCATACACTGGACATACATACTAGGCAATTTCATAACGGTGTGAACCTGGATGCCCAGCCACTGGTCCCCCGCCTTCTATGTGGCTGATGTGGGTAAACATCCCAGATACCGTTTTTCTGCAGGATTTCCTCCTCCCTGCCCTCTGAGTTCATTTCACCCCCTCAGTTCTGGCCTCTCCTTCCTTGTCAGACCTCTCCTATTACCTCCGTGGATCACACTGCTGGAAACGGACCTCTCTGGCAGTCCTGCCTCTCCAAACACACTGCGGATAATCTCCAAAGGGACTTGTCAGCATGCAAATCTGACCTTTCTCTCTCTCTCTCTCCTCCAAGGAGCAGGGTAATCATCGGCTCTGGGCATTGCTTCCTGGTGCTTGCTTTTGAGCATCTGAAGTTCTCTTGCATAGCTCATGTTTGCAGCTTAACGGGGCTGAATGGTACATGGGGGCAGTGCACTCAACCCTTGCTCAATGCTAAAGGAGGACTGGAGGTGATATCTCCCCCCAACCCCCGCCAGCCCACACAGCCTTGTTTCTCTTTATTCAGAAGGATAAATGTGCTGCAAATGCACAAGATACCTGTGCAACAGTAGCTCCTCTGAGAATTCTCCCAATGTTTGCAAAATGCTTTCTTTCACGCTCACAAGCTCGTGTAAACCTTCAAACAACTGAAACTTCAGTGAGGACGCTTGAGGAAGAACTAAGGTAGCCAAACAGGGACCCACAGGACCAGACTTTTACCCATGTGCCTTTCGGTCCTGACTTCTGGCTCCTTTCTAGAAAATACCCTGTAGTGGAGCAAAAGCATGTCTTCCCAACGGTCGATCCAGCATATTCCAATGTAGACAGATATACATCTCACCTGTGTGTATCCTGTGCCTTTTACTACACTTCAGGAATATGTGCACAAAGGCCAAATTCCACCCACTGCCGTCAACTCTAGAGAACTGTAGCTTGCTTCATATCCTGTAGCCTGTTCACACATCTGTCCCTCCGTTCAGGAGACACTCAGCAGCAGCTGACACTTGGTGCTGGCCATGGTCCTTGTCCTAAAAGCTTAAGACTTAGTCTATGCTTCCAAAACGTCCCTAAGTCAACGACAGAAAGCAGAGAGTGCCTGCTGTTCTTACAGGACCTTGGCTAAACAGAGACATAAACCAGAAGCCAGTAAGCTGAGAGCTCGCCCAGGCGGTGCCCCTTTAAGAACTTGTTGACTGGGACAAGTCCCTGGCACTCGGTTTCTTTATGCACAAAATAAGAGAATGGTCTGTAATATCTTATTGGTTAATGTGAAAAAATCCCATAAGATACAAGATTCCATTTATCCAGACAGCCACAGTGACATCTACCACATATATACAGCATACTACAGTTTTGTATGTTTCTAAGATGAACCTGTACCTCTTGTGGTTTGAACAAATGCTTCTATCAATTATCCCACAAATTGAAGTGTTAACTACAAACCTGGAGTGTTTATAAGATTCTACAGCAAACTGCCCACACATCAAAACTGAATCTGTATGAACAAATTGTGGTGCTAAATAATCCCTCTGTGGGCACTAAATAAATCGGGCAGGAAGCCCCTCTTACTGCCTCTTTACTTCAGTGATGCGCCACTTTGAGGTAACTTAAAAATTGTCCCATACAAAATACACTCTAATCCTATTTTTTGGCCCCTATTTACAGAAGCAACACGTCTCCCAGCCTATCTTCCAGGTCTCGCACCAAATCTTTCCACAAAAGAAAGAAAACTTATTGTGCCTGAAACGGTAGCTGGCTAAAGACAGTCACGTGATACATGGATGATTGGTTGGGAACAGTCATGTGATACAGAGCTGATTGGCTGAGGAAGTCACGTGCCCTAAGGCGGATGCCTGCCCATGGATCCACTCACACATCCTTCCCTGTCTTCAAAAACACATATCCTAGCATCACTTGGACAGCCAGACATAAACGCTGGATAAAGCACATTTCTATACCCCTACAGACAAAAAGAAAATCTGTCCCCAAATGTTTCTTTGTGATGCTTATTAGATATATACCGTTCTTTTCTCACTTGCCCAGAGACACTAATTTGTAGTGATCTGTGATGAATATAGAAGTAGGGCGGGACTTGGGCAGTGCCTTTGAGTGAATTGCAAGAGGTGTCTTTTCCCAGTGTGAAAGAGTACACCAGGGGCTTGGCAAATTGAATGTGAATTGATTTTAGACTCTGCTCGCCTGTTGGTCAGTTTGACCTTGTACCACGAACAAACCTGCGGTTGACACGACAAAATATGTGGGTTGCAACTGTGTGTTAGTTAGTACAGGCACTGACAACTAGATGAGGAGGATTGTCAGCTTGCCAGGAGACACGGAAAATGAAGCATCTTGGCGGAGATATTTGACTGACACATGATGGATGTGTGGGTAATCAACAGATGGAGAACAGAGGAAGAACTGTGTAAGCAGAATGCTGGTTCCTTCGAGATAATGGCCTGGAAATGACAAGCGGCAGTGGGAAGTGTCTGGAGCCGACAGTGTGTGCCTGCGCTCCTGAGAGAGGAGAGGGCGGAGGGAGGGAGGGATGGCAGGACCTCGTTAGCAAGCAGCGGACATGGCTCAGGACCTTGCTTTGTGGTTTGGGTTTGTGGCTGCCTCTTTGGGGTTTGTGAAAGCTCTGTAGCTCTGAACTCACAGAGACTCACCTGCCTCTGTTGCTTCCCACGTGCCAGGAGCTGGAATTAAAAGTGTGTGCCACCATGCTGTGCCTGATCCTGTTTGGGGGTTTGGTTCTGCTATGTAGCCCATGCAGGCCTACAACAAAGCATCCTCCTGCCTCAGCTTCCTGAGTACTGGAACTACAGGTGTGCCCTACCATGTCCCACCCTCGGGTATCTTTTAGGGAACATTAGACCTGGAAGCTTGGGGCCCGTGTGTGAGAGTTTGCTTGGCTACTGTGAATAACAAACTCTTCTTCAGATATACCTCATCATTATTTTTTCTACCCATCAAAAAAGACCATTGCCACCCTAAAGAGACAGGTTTCATTTTCCTTTCAACTAAGCAGGGAAAAAAAATATCCAATGATATGAAAATGTGCTTTTTAAATTCATCTTAATATTAGATTTTGGGGGTTATTTAAAAAGATATGAATATCTTTTTATTATTAGGGTGTGTGTGTGTGTGTGTTGGAGGAGGAAGAGGTCAGCAAGGAATAGGAAGGAATCAGGTCACCTGGAGTTGGAGATACAGACAGGTGTGTACTGTCTGATGTGGGTTGTGGGAATCTGAACTCAGGTCTTATGCAAGAACAGTATGAGCTCTTAACCACTGGGGCATCTACCTTAACCACTACCACCTGGTCTGTCCACCCTGCCCCTAGTTCTTGTCTTTTTCTCTTTTTGTTTTCCGTTTTTTGAAACAACGTCTCACTGTGTAGCCTTGGATAGCTTTGAACTCAGAGATCTGCTGGGATTAAATGTGTGCATGACTATGCCCAGCTAAAACTACAACTTTAGGGGGGAGGGAGAAAAGGAAGGAAGGAAGGAAGGAAGACAGGGAAAGTAGTTGAAAAAGCACACTGTGCACTCGTTGGCTACACAAACATAAGAGGAGCAGGTGATACTTTTAACTCCCAGCGCAAGATCTGTGCCTTTAAGAAACTTGTAAGTGATTTCAAAAAGGCTCTTCCAGACATTGTTTTCAATCTTGAATTGGAGACCTCAGGTGTTATCGGTTAAACAAGGACCGCAGCAACATTTGAGAAACAGAAGGTAGAAGATGGGAACTGCCCCAGAAGAGAATCTTGGACCTTCTCTTGCTCGCTCGCTCGCATGGGGAGGGTACACTTGTAGCACACCTAGTCTGCCTGGGAATGTCACCTAGCGGCTTCTCTTTCAGCAGCTGGGGGGAACTGCAGGGAAAACTTCCCCAGAACGGAATTATCTTCGCCATCAAGCAATTTCCCCCACCCATAATATAAAGTTACCCTGTTTTTCTTTTTCTTTCTTTCTTTTTTCTTTTCTTTTAAAGTAAGGAGGACTATGGAAGCACCGCGTCCATATTAAGTTTCCGGTCTCAGAGATAAAAAACCCCCTCGCACAATTCTACTCGCTACACTTTGCTGCTTGGAAGAATGGGCCCTTTTTTTTCCTGAACTGTTTGTGGTAAATATGATCCATCAGGGACACAATGTTGTCGGCTTTCACAGAAACTTGGCACTACAGTCGGCGGGGAGCCTCGCGGGTCTAGGTGGTCGCAGGGCGAGCGATCCTCGCCGCCCCCCCCCCAACCAAGCGGGGGGGGGCGGTGCTCACCTTCTCCCAGCTGCGCCCTTCTCCCCTGGGCGCAAAGCGATGGGCACTGATGGGGATGGACGGCGCCGCCACGTCCAAACCTGGATGGCACAGCTGAACCTAATTGCATGCGCGCCACGCGTAGGTCAGGGCAAGACCTCACTTCACAGTCTTCTGGAAAAGGATCCTGCCCTGCCCTGGGCCAGGCTGGACCAGAGAGAATACGAAGCCGCTAAGGACTGCCACCCTCCCGGACCGAGCAAAGTGGCCCCGCCGCGCCCCTGATTGCCTCCACAGCCGGCGGGGAGGAGGGACAAGGCTGGCCCACTGGTGGAGGCTGGGACTGGACTGTGCAGCACCCCACTGCAGGATCCCGGGAGCCCATGCGAGACGACCCAGCCCGCGGAGCGGCGCCCTCGCCCGCGTCCCCGCCTGCGGCGCCCTTACCTCGGTCCAAGTCCCAACACAGAGGACCGGTCGAGCCCCGCTCTGCGGCCCTGAGCGAGGCCCCGTGGGGACACAGGGCACACTCCGGGAAGTTTTCTCCTTCACTTTGTTCTCTGCTCGCTCAGCTGGCGAAGGTCAAGGCTTCTCTGGCTCCGCGCTGCTAAAGTGAGGCCAGATCGGCGGCCACACCTTTCTACGCTCCGCTCGCCCCGCCCCGCCCGGACACGCCTTTGACACGCCCCGCCCCACCCCTCAGAGACTTGCTCCGAGCCTCCCGAGCTACGCCACGCCTCCCGGCCCGGACCCCCTTCTCCTGCTGGACTGACTCCACTGACACATTACATCCCCAGTAACCAAAACAACTCTCAGCTTAGAGTCGGCGAGCCAGCCAGTGGCTGTGGCCCAGACCACAAACTGCGAAGCGCGCGCGCGATCCTGGCCCTTCCCCCAGGGTGTGTGCTGCAAAGTGGTTTCCTAGGGTCCCACCCAGAGCATCTCAGAAGCACAGGACTCCGCGTTAGCAGAGGCCACCCATCTTTCTCCCCTCAGAGAGAGTCTGGGTGTGATAGCTGAAAGGCAGATGACAGGGTTGTGTTGGGCTTGGGACTTATTAAGACTTATTAGGCAAACCTGAGGGAACCAGTGAGCCCACGTCTGGGGAATGTGCTTGGCACGCTGGGACCACCACCCTCTCCCGTGACCTGAAGTCTCCACATCAGAGAGGAGAGAGAAGGGACATGAATGTGGTCAGTGTGTGTGGATGTGGGAAACGTTCCTTGGGGAGAAGTCTACCTACTTCTTACAGTACTACAGACAAACCGAAGTAGGATTCCATCAAAATCCAACTTGGGGAATCAAGGAGTTTATTGGGCTTACTTACAGAGTAGGAGTGAGTGTGGGTGACCCCCAAAGCAGCCCCACCCGGCCTGCTCTACTCATAGCTGTGTCTTTAGAATCCCCCTCAGTTAGCTACCCATGCGCTATAGAATAGGGGACCTCTCAAGCCAGAGACCACTCTCAATTCCAGCTGACTGGAGGGTGCAGGAGGGAGTGGCTGGAATCTCAAGTGAGGGTCCAAAGACCCTCTTCACCCCCTCCTTCTGTGAGGGAACGCCAGCAATCAACAGGCTTGATCTTGGGGGTCACAGCAGCTCTGAGGTCTACAGTGGTATGTTACCACGGTTCCCCAAGATATAAGCCCCAATGCAAGACTAGCTGTAGAGGATCGTCTCAGCAAATGCATAAATGGGCAAGATGTGTGTGTGTGTTTGTGTGTGTGTGTGTGTGTGCAAGTGTGTGGGGTATCTCTGTGTGTGCATGCATGTGAGCATGTGTATGTGTGTGTGCATGTGAGCATGTGTATGTGTGTGTGCATGTGTGTGGGTGTGTGTGTGTGTGTTTATGTGTGTGTGTCTCAGTGGTTAAGAACACTTGTGTCAATAGAGAGCCAGGTTTCCGTTCCCAGCACCCACATAGCAGGTCACAACCATTTATAACTCCAGATGGAGGGATCCAACTCCCTCCTCTGACCTCAGAGGGCCCTGGGCATGGATAAAGGCGAAACACTCATACACATAAAAAGAAACGTTTAACCTGAGAGGCTCTGCCAGTGCCTGACAAATACAGATGGTGGATGCTCTCAGCCAACCAGTAGACTGAACACAGGGTCCCCAATGCAGGAGCGAGAGAAAGGACCCAAGGAGTTGAAGGGGTTTGCAGCCCCATGGGATGAACAGAAATATGAACCAACCAGCACCCCCAGAACTCCCAGGGATTAAACCACCAACCAAAGAGTATGCATGGAGGGACCCATGGTTCCAGCTGCAACAGAGGATGGCCTTGTTGAACATCAAAGGGAGGAGAGGCCCTTGGCCCTGAGAAGGCTTGAATGCCAGGGCGGGGAGGTGGGAATGGGTGGATTGGTGGGCAGGGGGAGGGAGGATGGGTTAGGGGATTTTGGGGGGAGGGACCAGGAAAGGGGACAACATTTGAAATGTAAATAATTTATCTAATAAAAAAATGTAAACATGAAGGGCGCTGTGGAGAGGGCCAGATGACCCTCCTTATGAAGAAGAAAGTAGCCATCCTGAGACATCCAGTCGTGAGTTCTGTGACCTCACCATGTCTAGATACATGTATACGCAACATACACTAAATAAATATATAAGCACTTTTTTCTGATTATAAAAGTAATGTGTGAGGCTGGAGAGATGGCTCAGTGGTTAAGAGCACTGGTTGCTCTTCCAGAGGTCCTGAGTTCAATTCCCAGCAACCACATGGTGGCTCCCAGACATCTGTAAAGGGATCCGATGCCCTCTTCTGCTGTGTCTGAAGACAGTGACAGTGTGCTCATATATATACATAAATAAATATTTTTCAAAGTAATGTGTTTGTTATATAAACTTAACAAAAGTACCTATCCTTAGTATTCTTTCTAGGCTCCGCCCCACAGTTACCTGGCAACAGCCGGGTGTGCCTGACTCACTATGAAAGGGGCTGCTCGCCCCCTCCTCACTTTCTTACCCTCTTACTATCTTATACTCTCTGTGCCTTCTCTCTCCATTCCCCTCCCCCTCTTTCCAAGTGCTCATGACCAGCCTCTCCCCTCCTTTCCTCTCCTCTCTCTCTCTCTCTCTACTCCCTTCCCAGCTCCCCTCCCCATGCCCTAAACTCTCTCTATTCTATACTATATCCATCATATGGTTGGTACCTCAGGCCCGCAGGGGCATCCCTTCCACCTCATCATGCCACATCTCTACCAAATATATCCCTGGCTTTCTTTCTTTTTATAAAATGTAACACCTATGACCCAAATGGTTGCATCTCCCCTAGTGCTTCTGAAAACACTTTCTGGATGGGCAGGTGTGTTATTTTTCTTGTTGCTGTGACCAAATCCACGACAAGAAGCAATTTAAGATAGCATGGATTTATTTGGGGCGATGGTTTGAAGGTGTAGTCCACAATGTCCAGGGACGTAGGTACTGTTCATGGCTTGAGCAACTCAAATGGGAATCCGTATATTCACATCTCTGGGAACCACAAGGCAGAGATCGAGAAAAGACGGCCGTCTTCCAGCTGTCTCTTTCCAGTTTGTTCAGTCTTGGCCCGCTGTCAGTGGACTGGTGCTGCCCCCATCAAGGTGAATCTTCTCTCCTCTGCCTCTCTGCAAACACATTCACAGACACAGCCAGAAGTGAGTCTTCTAGATGATTCTAAACCTAGTCATACTAACAGTGACGGTCGACGATCACACAGAGCGAGCAGCAAGAGTCTGAGCCCAATCCTGTGCACATCTGAGTTTGATAGAGAGAAGCCATAGAGAAATTTAAATCAGTGCAAAGAGGTATGAGTCACATGAGAGAGACTTCTAGTCATGAGAAGAAAACCCAGTAGGAAATAGAGCTAGCAGACACCAGGACTCAAACAGTAGCTGAGGGGTGTCCTCAGAACTCCAGGCCTACCAAGGATCTTCTTGGAACTGTTATATTTGAGGTGAGTTTTGAAGGACTGACTGAGAAGTGTGTCTTCCAGATAGAGGACTCTGAGGCTCTGTGGTGTCTGGGAACAGCTAGGACACTCTGAAGGAAAGGCCTGAGTTTAGAGTGACAGGAGACAAAGACAGAGAGTCATGCAAAAGCCAGCCACACGAGGGCCTACAGGGATGTGAAGAGCTTAGGACATTAATCCATCAACAGATGGCAGCCCCACAGAAGGGTCTAAGTGCCAGTCTGCTGTCAACTGGACAGTACATTCAAGAAGCCTCTACTTGGGAGACTACTGGGAAACCAGACAACACCAGTGCTCAGGACAGAGTTGAGCTTGGATACCTGGAAATAACAGGTGTGTAGAAATTGTGTCTAGCCATCACCTGGCTGCGAGGTCCTAGGGATGAAGAGGACACTATGGGATGAAGAGACATAGAAAAGGTGAAGGCACGTTAGCAAAGAGTACTGGGAAAGGGCCAGAGAGGAGAGAGACGCAAGGAGTGGTACTGAGGCAGTATTATGTTCACCAGTCAGTTCGTCAGCTTGCCCCAGGAACAAGCATCCGCTGTTGATGCTAACTTCACATTTCTACACTGGCAGGGGGAAGGACAACATGAAGGACTGTCCCACACTCCTGATCACCTCCTCGAGTCACAGCCATCAAGGCACCCGAGTCACCCAGTTAGGCAACCTGAGCTAAAAGTTAAAGGAGACTAGCTCAATGCCACCACGAGTAGCCACTCTGACATCTCCTTTTGCAGACCCTTTCTGCTTAACTTACAGAGTTCAGGGAAAGAGAAAGCCAAGGTGCTCTCTTATCTCTGGTAACTCAGAACAATTCCTGGCACATAGAATGTGCTTGGAAGGACTGGAGAGATGGCTCAGTGGGTTAAGAGCACTGACGGCTCTTCCAGAGGTCCTGAGTTCAATTCCCAGTAACCACATGGTGGCTCACAACCATCTGTAATGGGATCTGATGCCCTCTTCTGGTGTGTCTGAAGACAACTATAGTGTACTCATATACATAGAAAATAAATAAATCTTTTTTTAAAAAAGAATATGTCTGGAAGTATTTGCACAACAAGTTTTGTTCCTATAACTTGCTCCAGCCTAGGTCGAGCATGGTAGGTCGCGTGCATAATCCAAGCACTCAGGAGACAGAGACAGACGGATGGAGAGTCTGAAGCCAGTCTGGGCTGCATTAGCAAGATTCTATCAAGAGGAAGGGGGAGAGAAGAGAGAGAACACACAGGAATTAAACAAGATGCTCTCTATACTGTTCAGTGTTTTGTTGGACGTTCTGATCACAGGACACTAAGCCAACAGCATTAACACGGAGACAAACCTTCCCTGACCTCCATGCAAAGAGTTTCCTTAAGACACTTTGCTCCCTTTTGGAAGCAAAAGTGATAGGATTTTTGTTTCATTGCTTCTGCTGCTTCTCTCTCAGCACCTGAAATATCTTTCCGCCATGTAAACCCTCTGCCTCAGCATGAACATTGTTAACACAGAAAGTACACATATGTGAGCACACACACACACACACACACACGTTAATCCCACAGGAAATGATTGAGTTGAATTCCTTTCTCCTGGGAGCTCAGATATGTTCTGATAGCCTGGTTGTAGAAGACACCAGGATCCCCTCCAGGGCTCCTTGTGTTAAGATATGTTTTTCCAGGGCTGATGTGGTGACTCAGTGGGTAAAGGTGATTGCCGCCAAGGCTGACAACCTGAGTTCAATCCCCAAGCCTCCAATGGCAGAGAGAGGTGGGGGGGGGACAACTCCAGAAAATTCCCTGGCCTCCACGCACATGCACACACTCTAAATCAGTCAATTGTCAATCAGTTTTAAACCGCTTTTCCATTCCTCGATGCCAAGGACACTCACAGGCTAACGTGCAGCCTCCCTTCCGGGACCCTGGGAACATAGGAAGCGGGTGACAGCTGTACTGACTCTAGGTCAGCCATCTGTTGGGCACAGCTGGGCAGCTCTGCCAATGGATCAAGCTGATTCTGCAGAAGCTGAGCTCTCTGAAGAGCAACCTCTCCTTTCTGGGGATGAATGGCCAAATGCGGATGGGTCTCCTGGCTACTTTGGGGCTTGGATGGATCACTTGACTGTGTCTCCAGTCCCTGCAAGAAAGAAAGATGGCAGTTTAGTTGGAGTCTCAAAGTAGCTGATTTTAGCCCCAAGTCTGTTCTGCCTTCTCTTGCCTTCAGTATATATATACTGTGTAGCTGGGCCATATAGCCAGGCATTTGTGAATTCGTGCATGGGAAAGAGTCCTCTTTTCTTTCTCAGAGACTTATTTAGCAGTTTCCCTCCTTCTGGCTGACAAGGCACTAGGATCTCATTTATGTTTCCTTCATGGGCTACTGAAAAAAATAAATTCAGGGCCGGAGAGATGGCTCAGTGGTTAAAAGCACTGACTGCTCTTCCGAAGGTCCCGAGTTCAAATCCCAGCAAGCACATGATAGCTCATAACCATCAGTACAGCTACAGTGTACTCATATACATTAAATAAATAAATAAATATTTAAATATTTAAAGAGAAAAGAAGACAATAAGTGCATCATAAAATGCCACCATCCTATGAAGAAAGGCTCATGCTTTGTCCCAGGATGCCTGGAGCAATGTGACACGACACTACAAGCTCCACGCTCAGAAACTCTACAACCAATTTAAATGAAAACACACGATGTTTCCAATACACTTAGGATTCGTGTTGGGCTGCATTCATGTGGCTCAAAGGCTTCAGGTTGAACCCATCTGAGGCCCTAGGCCATTAAAGGCTCAGATTCATTACTGCCATCGAGAAGCCTCTCCACCCAGAACCAGGACCATCCCTACCCTCTCCCTGATGGGAGAGCAGTCCCGGGCAGCTCAAGGAAAAAAACAGCAGATCTTAGCAGCTGCTAGGAAAAGGCATGTCATTCTTGTGTGTGTGTGTGTGTGGGGGGGTGTATTTTATTTATTTTTATTTTTTAATATATATTTTTATTTTCTATATTTTTTGTTTACAATCCAAAAGCTTTCCTCTTTCCCAGTCTCCCCTCCTCCCCATATGTCCCATAAGTCCTCTTCTCTCCATCCATTCTCCTATCTTTCCCCCTCCCTTTTCTCTGTCCTGGTACTCCCCTACAATGCTGGATCAAGCCTTTCCAGGATTAGGGCCCTCTTCTTCCTTCTTCATGGAAATCATTTGATATGCTAATTTTATCTTCAGTATTCAGATTATTTCTATTTTTATTGGATATTTTCTTTATTTACATTTAAAATGTTATCCACTTTCCAGTCTCCCCTTTGGAACCCCCTATTCCATCCCCCCTTCCCCTGTCTCTAGAAGGGTACTACCCCACCCACCCACTCACCCATTCTTCCTGCCCCGGCACTCCCCTACAGGGGGAGCATCAAACCCCTCAGGCTATCACCAAGGAAGTAATCGTGCCAGGCTATAGGCAGTGAGAATCTTCTGGTGTCCCCTCACACCAAGCCAAATAAACAAGGAGGTTGGCAATGACAAACACGAGAAAGCATACATCGGCAGCAAGAAGCAGTCCTGGGACAAAGTCTGTGGGGCTGCGCCTCAGCTAGCGCACCCATTGCAGCTGAGTAAGGTGGTGGGCCGTCTCTAGGGAGCTCACTTGCCCGCTGCATCTCTTCCTGACGGCATCCACATCTCACAGTTGGTGGAAACCTCTGGGAAGGATTAGGAGGTGTGGCCTTGGAGGAGGTGTGGCCTTGGAGGAGGTGTGGCCTTGGAGGAGGTGTGGCCTTGGAGGAGGTGTGGCCTTGGAGGAAGTGTGGCCTTGGAAGAGGTGTGGCCTTGTTGGAGGAGGTTGTCACTGGGGTTGGACTTTGAGGTTCAAAAGCACAAACCATCCATTTCCATCTCTCTCTCCCTCTCTCTCTCTTTCTCTTTCCCTCTCTCTCTTTCTCTCTCTCTCACTTTCTCTCTCACTCACTCATGCTCTCTCTCTCTCTCCCTCCAACTTATGGGTCAGGATTTAAAGCTCTCAATTACTGCTCCAGGACCAAGCTATGATGGTTGTCCTGGCTGGTTTTGTTTGTCAACTTGACACAGGCTGGAGTCATCACAGAGAGAAGAGCTTCAGTTGGGGAAGTGCCTCCATGAGATCCAGCTGTAAGGCATTTTCTCAATTAGTGATCAAGGGGGTAGGTACCCTTGTGGGTGGTGCCATCCCTGGGCTGGTAGTCTTGGGTTCAAGAGAGCAGGCTGAGCAAGCCAGGGGAAGCAAGCCAGTAAGAAACATCCCTCTATGGCCTCTGCATCAGCTCCTGCTTCCTGACCTGCTTGAGTTCCAGTCCTGACTTCCTTTAGTGATGAACAGCAATGTGGAAGTGTAAGCTAAATAAACCCTTTCCTCCCCAACTTGCTTCTTGGTTGTGATGTCTGTGCAGGAATAGAAACCCTGACTAAGACAATGGTCATGGACTGACACACTGAAACTGTAAGCAAGCCCCCAATTAAATGCTTTCTTTTATAAGTTGCCTTAGTCGTAATATCTCTTCACACTCAGAGCAGTCGCTTGAGCAGACAATTTTAAAGAGAAAAAGCAGAAAATGTAGTCGAAAGCTAATTCTCCAAGTCTTGCAAATGATCGCCTTCCCTCCTCTTTCCCACCTCGACCCCTGTTCCCTCAGCAGGGCCATGTGAGGATGTTTCCTAAGACTTCTGTGCCATTTTACATGTTTCCTATGTGGAATCCCTTACTAAGGACAGACAAACAGCCCACTCCACACAAACGAGCAGCTCCGGGAGAGACAAAGCTGACACTCCAGACTAAGAAGTTGTCACTCTCCTCTCCTTCCTATCCCACACCACTTTATCTGGTACCTGCAAATGCCTGCTCAGCTGGCAGTGGCTGCAACGAACTGCTAGCCCCATGGCAAATTCCTCAAAAAGTCTGTCCCAAGTCATCATTTGTGGTAGAAAAACTCAGTGTGAAGTTTTGTTTTATTATGTTTGGTTTGGTCTCTTTGAGTCAGGGTGTCGTGTAGCCCAGGCTAGCCTCCAAGTCACTACTATAGCTGCAGATGGTCATGAACTCCGGATCCTCCTGCATCTCTATCCCAACTGCTAGGATTAGACACCTGGCTTTTTCTTTTCCCCAAGACGGGGTCTCATGTAGTCTAGATTGGCCTCAAGTTCATTATGTAGCCAAGGATGGCCACAAACTTCTGATTCTCCTGCCTCTACCTTGCATGTGCTGATAGGACAGGCATGGATGACCACGGTTAGAGCCCAGGGATCCCTGTCTCCTAGTCAAGCATTCCACTAACCCGTGCTACATCTCAGCCCAAAACTTCATCGAAATACACTTTTCTTTCTTTGTTTCTGTGGTTTGTTTTTAAAAGAAATTGGGTTTCACTGTGTCACCGAGGCTGACTTCGAACTTTTTGGCTTGTGTAGGTTTCAGCCTCCGCCTCCTAAACTGTTTGGGACCATCGACACATGCCACACCGCACCCAGTACAATTTTCCACAACGAGAAAAGTTTACCGTGTTTATTTTTATCTATTTAGGTGCTACAGACAAAGCTGCTAAGCACACCTTCTGCCACTGAGCAACATTCCCAGGCAGAGAGTCCTATGTTGATTGAAAAGGAGGCCTAGGTGGACTCACCTCTCTCTAAGTGTTAGCATTCTGCCTAAACTCCAACCCAGTTGCCTGGCAACAGCCACATAGGCCGGATCCACTATAAAAGGGGCTTCTTGCCTCTCTCTCTCTCTCTCTCTCTCTCTTGCCTCTCTTACTCTCTTAGCATCTCTCTTGCCCTCTTGGGCTCTTCCCCTCCCCCTCTCTCCACGTGGTCATGGCCAGCCTCTACTTCTCTACTTTCTCCCTCTCTCTGCCTTTCTCTGCCTCTACTACCCTCTTAAACCCGCCCCCCTATGCCCTGAATAAACTCTATTCTATACTATACCGTCGTGTGTGTGGTCCCTCGGGGGGAAGGGATGCCTCGGCATGGGCCCACTGAGGCACCCCCTTCCCCCACACCTCACCACACACCCCATAGAACATATCTCCATTCTCTTTGCCTTTCTATTAACACATCACTAAGGAATGAGATCACTCCAGCTCACAGTTCCTAACAATCCCCGACAAGAAGTTGGTGGGACTAAGAGGCTGTGCTCCAGCCCTTACACACTTAGTCAAGGCACTGAGGATGCGGCCAAGCTCACCCAATGGTGAGGGAAGCCATGGGGGAGAAATCCCTCTCCTCCTCACAGTGAAAGAGGGGTGATAACAGAAAGTCTATAAAGAAGGGTCCTGGCGGAACATAGGGGGCCCCCAAGTATAGAGGCTCACCGTTAGCCTGAGGGCCTACCAGCTTGTGCTAAGAAAACATACAATTGAACAAGGGAATGGCTCGGGGTCAGAAGAACCTCAACCCTTCTACCTCCAGTGTCTCCTTCATCTATGACTTCTGCAAAAGGCTCCATATTAGTTTTACTTTCCCATCCGATAGTTTTATCAGTGCAAAAGTGATCATGGGAGCTGAGGATGTAGCTTAGGTGGTAAATGCTTGCATGAGGTCCTGGGTTCAATCCCCATCACTGCATAAAGTGGTTGTGGTGAGCTACCAAGGCCAAGGCCTTCTTGGGTCCATCCTCAGCGCTTCCTTTAGATCCCAGGCAAGAAAAATCAGGAAAGAAACCGCTTCTAGCTTTAGCTGGAAACTTGTAGGTCTGAGGCAAGGGACTATTAGTGTTTTCATTGAAAAGCTGACCTTTTCTCCTTGAGAACACCAACGGCAGGCAGCTGACCACGGGAATCTCAGACCCACTCAGAAGCTATGAACACTTGCGGGATGAAGGATTTCCATAGCCAGAGGACAGACAGACCCTGAAAATAGTGGTTTACACAGGAAGACACTCATCACTCAGGGTCATTTCAGCAGTTCCCTTCCCACTGAGACCTTGGCCTGAGTTTTTTTCCCCCCTTCTGCAAGGTATACATGATTATTTTGTGTATCTGTTTCTTGGTTAGTATAAATCTTGACTCAGGCCAGTTTCAGCTAGCTTAATCAAGCCAGGAGTAGATATGCAAAGGGCTCCAGGTGCTTGCAAGACATGTGTACATGAGGTGAAGGATGTCAGAGTGGTTGCCAATTTGGGGAATCTTCACATGGAGAGAGACAAGTCATCACACTGTGCACAGAGGGTCACGTAAATCGTAAGGTGACATGTGTCAGCCTTGTAAGGAAAATCGATGCACCAAGTCCAAGCTTAATATGAATTATGAGAGTGGGCATACAATTGTCTTTCTCCAGATCCGGACTTAGCATGCCAGTCTGTTCACAGCTAGTAGACTGTATTATTTTCTAGGATTTCCAGAATAAACTGTAGCCGGCAATAGGAACATATTGCCCCACAGCTCTGCAGGCTAGCAGTGTGATACCTGGGTGCTGGCTTTGTTCTGACCGATGCTCCATGGGACAGCCTGGGCTGTGCATTGCTCTTGACCTCTGGAAGTTTCGGATGACTCTTGATGTCCCTTGGTTGGTAGATAAATCACTCCAGTCTCTGTCTCTGCAGTCACGAGGTGCTCCTCTTTCTACATGGTCTGTGCAAGCCCTGTAGCCCAGAGCTCCACTCCAGGCCCTGGTCTGGTTTCTAGACTCCTACTGACCATTCAGGAGCCCTGCCCATCTCCCTAGCCCTCTCTTCTCTTCAAGTGGAAATGCAGCGAGCTGAGAGCAGAGGCAAAGTGTTCTTTTGGTTTTGTCTGTTTGTTTTGCAGCAAGGTCTCAAACTCACTGAATAGTCATGACTAGCTTTGAATGTCTAATTCTCTTCCAACCTCCTGAGTGCTGAGATTACAGACATATGCCACCAGACCAGGATTTTCTTTTCTTTTCTGTTTAAAAAAGAATTCATGTCCCAAAGAGGCCCACAGCCTCTCAGAACTAACGCTGAGGATCCTGTTTTGATATCCCCAAATGTGGTCTCCCCTGTTCTCATGTCCCCATTCTAGTCCACAAGGCCCGACTGGGAAATCACAGGACAAATCAGAAGAGGAACCATCTATCTCTTCTTCCCCTTATCCAGGTCCTTACCTGGTTCTAGCCCTGAAAATGAGGTAATCTTGGTGAGTACCCACAGAACAGTGTGGCCCCCCCTTGGTCTGAATAACACCCTTGGGGAACCCACCCTTAACACAGAAGGACAGCTTACTTTGTCCAATCTTTCTGAAATGAAAAACGAATGAGACTGCAAATGAAATATCAAGTGCACACACTGCATGGGTGTCCAGTTGTTACAGAGCAGCAGGAAAGGCATGGTTGAAGAGGGACCCCAGCCTGCAGCTTCTGTATCCCAATGGTATCTGACAGCAACAATGTTCCAAGACAGTCGGGGGGGGGGGGTGGGGGAGTGATATCTCCACCAACTACATCCAATAAAAGTCTGGCCTGGGAACAGAGGCTGTGAAGAAACAATTAATTCAAAAAACAAACTGTTGCAGTCAGGGGGGGGGGGGAAATAAGGCAGAGCAGCCACTGTAACCAAGAAGATATCCAAACAGTTAATGCACACAGAAGACACTCCAAGGAGGAGCTGGAGAGATCCCCTCCTCCCCAATACCACCCCACCCCCCATCCCAAGAAAGGCTCGCAAAAGGGATCACAAACAGAAGATCCTCAGAAGCAGGGTCTAGGCGCTCCAGCTCCCAACCAAACATCTTCATTAACTCCTACTGCAGCCAATCAACAAAGACATTACCACGCCCCAGAGACGGTAGAATTTACAGCACTCTTTTGTTCAACAAGGAAAACACTAAGTCTGCAAATTCCTCCTCTGTGCCCAGCCCAAGGGCCATGGCTATCACTCCAGATCTGATCCTGCTGCTGCCTTTATCCCTGTTGTTTTGGAATTCACCTGCTGCCTAGAAACCTCTGGGTGTTGGCAGCTGCTCTTTAACACCAAGTCCATTCCCCGAGGTGTCGCTCCAGAGAGGCGAGGTCCACACCTTGCCTTCCATTTCTTTTCTTTTCTTTTGTTTTTGTTTTTGTTTTTGTTTTTTTGCGGCTTCTAAACTACTCCATCCTTGGCGTATTCACCTTGAGGAATAGTAATTGCTTGAAATCATCTTCTGTCAGATAGTGATGCATTCTTTCCTTCTGAGTCTCGAAAGATGATGGAGGTGGGCAGGAAATGAAGTTTGGCCTAGTCATTTATTTGTTTGTTTGTTTTTGTTTGTTTCATGTGTGTTTGTTTTCCAAGTCAGAATCTCACATAGACCAGATTGGCCCTGGGCTTTCTATGTAGCTGAGGACACTCTTAAGCCTTGCACTCAACTCTTTATTTTTATGTTTTGCAATAGGGTCTCACTCTATAGCCCAGGCTGGCCTGGAAGCAACTACCTAGCTCAGGTTAACCAAGAAGCAACTACCTAGCTCAGGTTAGCCTGGGAGCAACTGTCTAGCCCAGGCTGGCCTGGAAGCAACTACCTAGCCCAGGCTGGCCTGGAAGCAACTGTCTAGCCCAGGCTAGCCTGGAAGCAGCTACCTAGCTCAGGCTGGCCTGGAGCTTACCACATCCTTTCTGTCTTAGCCTCCTGAATGTCAGGATTACAGATGTAAGTCACTAAGCCCGTCTTGATTTAGTTGTTTTAATAGAAGAACGTGTCATGTTTAAATTGCATTACATGAGCACGTCACTGAACACGGCAGTTTGCCTGAACTTGGCATGCACTCCAGCATGTCTCTTGTCTAGGGCTCCAGACTTTAGGGCAAGGACTATCGGGGGCCACTTAAAAAGCATGAGCAATTTGAAATTTCTGGAAGTAACTACTGCTCAAACGGTATTTTTAATTTATTTGTACAAAAAAAAATCTCTTTTCCGGGGCCTCCTTCAGCTGTACAGTCTTCTGATGAAAGTTTGGCCCGTGGGTTCCAAACCTGGGAGCTGAAACAGTCTTCTCGTGAAGTCAGGAACCCGTGTTCCTCCTTCGTGCACACGCAGCTCATGATCCTGTTGTCTTTTAAACATTAACTCCTTGCTATGTAGTCACAGTCAGGCACCGAGCGAGACCCTCCCTCCCCACCACGAGCACCAAGGCACAGCTCCTGTGAACTCGGAGAAAGTTCTGGTCTAGAATAGCAGTATACTTGGGGTCCTGCTCCTTCTCCAGACCACTGCCGGGAGCCGAAGCAAGCCTGACAGTTTTCACACAGCCACAGCTTGGCAGCCTCAGGCCATGGTTCTGTCGAAGATCTTGGCACAGTGAGAACGGCCTCAGGGATGCTTTGCAGAGAATACCGTTTTACATCAGAGGGGAAATGGGTGATTCTGTTTCGGGTTAAAGCATCACATGGCAACCCAGGGCTTTCTTCCTTTGTTTCCTGGCTGATCCACAACTACGAAGCCTTCTTCTATCTTCTGATTACTTGTGTGTTTACTTCCACAGTGCTGAGGAGGAGCAAGACTGGGGCCTACTGAGCATGCGCTCCATCCGGATGAGCCAGATCACTAGCCCTGCAGTGATTGAATAAATGGAGACCGAGACCGGTGTGCCTGTTGACCGTGGAAAGAGGGCAACAAGGACATCAGACACGGAAGGAACGTGAGGTAGGTAGAGGGCTCGCTGGGCACGCAGAAATCCCAGGGTTCAATGTCCAATTCAGGATATAAAAAGGCCTGGGGAATCCCAGCCTGCAATCTCAGTGCATGCGAGGAAGAGGCGGGAAGATCAGAAGTTGAAGGTCATTCTCAGTTACGCAGTGAGTTTGGGGCCAACCTGACACCCATGAAGGAGGCTCTCTGTCCAAACAAACAAAAGAACAAAAAACAAAACAAAACAACAGATGTGCAAGCCATCTCTATCAGATGATAGAGATGGGAGGGCGGCAGAGCATTCTGGGAAATGGTCGACTTGTACCCAGCTTCTTTGTGGGAGCCCTGAGGAGACTCGGGAGCCCTGTGGATATGGTGCTACTTGGTGTTAGGACTCTACCACGTGGTCCTTGCCTGCATGACAAAGCGTGATGTTCTCAGCATTTGTATCGAGGTGATACAGCACAAGTTCACTGAGATGAACTCTGGAGCCAGAAGCCATTCTGTTACTTTTAGCTGTCTGACTTAGGGCCAGTTAGCCCTCTGAAACGTCGGTTTTTCTCATGTACAAAGTGGGACTAGTACCATTGATGAGGGGTGTGTGTTTGTGAGTGTGAGCGTATGTATGTATGTGTGAGTGTGTGTATCTATGTGTGAGTGTGTGTCGGTTTGTCTGTGTGTGAGTGTATGTGTGACTATGGGTGAGTGTATGTGTGTGTGTCTGTGTGCATGTGATTGTGTGAGTATACAAGTGTGTGATTGTATGTGTGTGTGCCCCTTGTGAGTGTATTTCTGTGTGGGGGAGTGTGTTTGTGACTGTGTGTATGTGTGTGAGAGTTTGCAAGTGTGTGGCTATTTGTGTCTCTTTTTGTGAGTGTGTGTAACTGTGTATGACACTGTGTATGACTGTGTCTGTGTGTATCTGTGTGTGATTGTGTGTGTGTTTGTGACTATGTGTCTGTATCTATGTGTGATTGTGTCTGTGTGTGATTGTGTGTGTCTGTATGTCTGTGTGTGTGACTGTGTGTGTCTGTGTATATCTGTGTGTGTGTCTATGTGTGACTGTGTGTGTCTCTGTGTATCTGTGTGTCTGTATGTGTGTCTGTGTGTGACTGTGTGTCTGTGTGTATCTGTGTGTCTATGTGTGTGTCTATGTGTATCTGTGTGTCTGTGTGTGTGTCTATGTGTGACTGTGTGTGTCTGTGTGTATCTGTGTATGAGAGTGTGTACTGGAGATTGAATCTAAGGCTTCTCATGTCCTGTGCAAGCCCTCTCCCACTGAACTACATCCTCAGACCTTTTTGTATTTTTTACATTGAGACAGGGTCTCACTAAGTTGATCAGGCTGGGCTTGAACCCACTCTGTAACCTCAGGAAGCTCTTGAACTTGAGATCCTCCTGCCACAGGTATCTGGGACCACAGGCATGCACCACCAGGCTGGATTTCATAACATTGTCGGCAAGGGTCGTTACAAACACAAAAAACCTTTGTTCATCCCCATGGCCTGCAGGAAATATACACTTAAAAAAGATTAACATTTCTAGTGTTTAATATAAAGGTTCTCCAGATTATAAATAAGTTTTATATATAACTTGCCACACATATGGACCTTCTGGAATTTTCAAGGTTTTAAAAGAGGCAACTCGTTAATATATAAATAAACTGGCCTGCATGGGCTCTTAGAAAATGGCATTGTAGAGCACTGTGTCCCTGCTATTTCCAAAGTTTTCTTTGCAAGTGGGAAACATTCCTTTAAAGTCACACAACTGCGCCCTCAATACAATACGCCCCTCCCCACATCTGCATTTGCATATCTCCTGGATCTATTTAGTCTCTCTGCAAAAAGCTTCCTTAATTACATGAAATTAATCATTTATGTGTAGCAAGACCGTACCAGGAGGGAGAAGTCAGGCTTTCGGCCTCTCAGGAAGTGCTCTGGAAAGGCCTGGGATCAGAAACAGGAAATGCCTGGTTGCTGTGAGTGGCTCTGGTGTGGCTTGCGCTGGGTTTCCACGTCTAGGGAGGCTGGGCAAGCAGGGGTGTGTCTTCCTCACAGACACAATGGATTGCTTCCATTTCTGCAGAGCTCTGAAAGATGTTTGAAGGAGCCTCTGTGAACACCCCGGCCCCACGGAGAAGCCTCTGAGAACATCCCCCCCCCCCCCCCCACACACACACACACAGCCTCCTCATGGCTGGTGTGATTTAGTTCATCATGAAAAGGCTCACTGCAGACTCCTTGGATGTTACTTTATTCTAACCATGGAGTAGAAAGCAGCGTTCTGTGATTTGTTTTCACTTGGCAATTATGACCTAGAAGGCTCTCAGGATGAAGAAATATATGTGGAAGACTAGAGTCTCTGACGCACAAGGAGCAAGATGGCAGGGAGGCCTGCCTCACACCTGAGCTCTAGAGAGGTTCTGTCCTCCCTGCACATTGTGGTGCGTCTGAGAAGAGCCAACCAACCATTCAGCATCTCCCTGGGGAAGAGACAAAAGTGTGCATCTTCTTCTCAGAGACCCACCCACAAACTAGAATTAAAACTCTATTCAGGGTCTGGAGAGATGGCTCAGCAGGTAAGAGCACCAACTGCTCTTCCAGAGGTCCTGAGTTCAAATCCCGATACCCACATGGTGGTTCACAACTATCCATAATGAGATCTGACACTCTCTCCTAGTGTCTGAAGGCAGCTACAGTGTACTTGCATATAATAATAAATAAATCTTAAAAAAAAAAAACTGTATTCACACCAGAGTATGGTGGTGCATGCCACCATAGCACTGGAGAGGGTGAGGCAGGGGGATTGCCTCTAACGCAAGGCCAGCTATACAGTTGAGACCAGCCAGGGCTACATATCAAGATCATGTCTCAAAAGAGAAAAATGCATTCTGTCTGAGGAGTGTCTTAGTCAGGGACGACGTGTGTAGAATATAGAAAACGATGGATCTGAACCCAAACACAGAACAGGAAAAGCTGAGCTGAGTCTGTGGAGGAGAGCTCAGCAGGGAGACTTTACCTTAATAGAGAGACTTCCTAAAAGTAAAAGTAATCCTGAAGTTAAAGCCAGGTAACAGGGGCAGGAGAGATGGCTCAGTGGTTAAGAGCACTGACTGCTCTTCCAGAGGTCCTGAGTTCAAATCCCAGCAACCACATGGTGGTTCACAACTATCCGTAATAGGTGTGTCTGAAGATAGCTACAGTGTACTTAAATATAATAAATGAATAAATCTTTTTTTTTTTAAAAAGAAAGCCAGGAGACCCCTGCCCCAAGATAGGTAGTCATTTCAGAGAAGTTCTCAAGTTGCATTGATGGACCAAAGAGGACTTTTTTAAAAACAGAGTTGGGGTTAGTCAATATACTTTAATACTGGTTTAAGCTTGAGGATGTAGAAAGAGAAGCACCCAGAGATAGAAAGACTGAAGAGAAAATTTAGTAGCTATATCTTGTTAGGGTAGTGCAAATAACACTTTAGGGACCAGGGCCTTTTGTTTGGAGTGGCTGATACGGACCACGGAGAGGAGAGTTCCGTGGCCTACCCTAGCTCTAGGCCACCTCTTGGGGAGTTATGGGGTACACTGTGGGTGCCCTTGGCCTCAGATGCAGCTATCCCACCCTAGGCCTGAGGGGAGGAACCGCTTGGGCCTCTCAGCACGGCTCCATCAGCTAGGGAGTATTCCCCTCTTCTCTGAGCTCTGCACGTGAGGCTACCTCAGGCTGCCGGGCTGCTCAGATCAAGGATGCCCAAACACCTTCTTTCCCATGGTTTGGCATGGACACTGGAGGGACGCTGGTAAAGCTCTCATGTTCTGAACCTACTGCTATCACAGCAGAGGAAGAGTAAGAGGAAGTTGAGAGGCTAAAAAGTATTGGGAAATATTTGACCTCTAACGTAGCATACGGATCTACGGGTATCCGGATGTACATCTTGAACTGAAGGATTTAACACGTTTTGGACGAAGAGGACACTTGCACTTTATCAGATTTCCAACCCAGGGCCTGCCTACTTTTATCCAGATGGGGAGAGAGAAAAATTATTCAACCCTGCTTACAAGTCCAAGAAAGATTTTTGCACAGTTGGAAACCTCCACCTGCACAAACCGGGTGAGCTTGAGTGCCCTGGGAAGGGCTTGCTGTATACAGAGTCCATACAGTCCATGGCCGAGCAGAATGCTATTACTTTGCTAATGCCTCAGAACCTGAACAATGCCAAAAGATGACTTTTAACCTGGAAGATATCCACTGCTGGTAGGGAATATCGGCTCAGGAGTCAGTATTTTAGCAGTCCATCCCAAAGACAACTATAAATTATAAGAGGGACTGGGAGAAGCCTTGGAGGGGTCACCTTTCTTGGTTTATGCAGTTTATTGACTGGCTGTGAAGGTTTTGAAGAGGCTCTGGAAATGGCATATGAAGGTGACAGCACCCAAGCTGATAGGCTGGTCGGCGATATTTATGGAAGAGATTATGAAAGATTTGGTTTGCCAGGTTGGGCTGTGGCATGTAGTTTAGGTAATGTGATTTATAAGGAGAAACAAGAAACTATTAGTAAAGAGCGTCTGGCAAGATCTACCTTAGTTATTATCGCCAATAACATTGGTTCTGTGGCACGAAAGTGTGCTGTTAATGAAACAATAAATTGAGTTGTCTTTGTTGGAAACTTTTTACACGTCGATACTCTCTATGAAACTTTTGACATATGCTTTGGATTACCGGTCAAAGGGTCAATTGAAAGCGTTGTTTCTAGAACTTTGGAGCTGTTGGCGCACTTCTTGGACTGCCAAATTTCAGCTAAAACAATGAAAATCTTTACTAAGAGATGTCACCCAGGAGGAACTGATCCAGAAACCACATTCATCATTTGTCACTGGGAACCAAAGGAGAAAGAGTAACGCTATCTGTGTTCATTTTAAATGTCAGAACGGTAAGCTCGTGAGCTTTGCCGCACGGAAAGACCTGTAACGGGACGTATCCCTCCTTGATGTCCCCTTGTATGTGTAGATAGCCAGCGTTCCATCTTAAATGCAATACAGCCTGACTGCTGAACTTTTTCCAATGACTTCCTATTTATTTGATACAGCCAACATTGTAGTACTCTGTGCTCAGACACAAATCTTAAAATCCCAGAAACGTTTGTTTATGCAAAATGATTGATTCCAAATAAAAAAGACAAAGAAAATGACACTTTACTCCGAAAGACACCACCAATAGCATCCTGTACAGGGTAGGTCCGCCTACGGGATCAGCTATGGTCCTTAGCCACTACACAACCCTCCCAGAGACTGGTGAGCTAATCTTGGCTACAGACTGTTAGCCACACTCACATCACAGTTGAAATCTGTGAAATGACTCTCAACATGACATTCACCATGCCTGTCAAGTTTACCATGTAAACCGGGTGGCAGGGGGCTAGTTTAAAACTTAAACAACTCACTTTCCTAGACAAGTCCTCCTGTAGGAGAGATCATGAAATTAACTTGCAGTCTGTACCTGTTTATTTCACAAAGAAGATGTGTTTCAGTGAGTGTGTGTGTGTGTGTGTGTGTGTGTGCATGCACGTACGCATGTGTGCGGTGCTAGGGATCAAACCCAGGTCTTGGCCATGCCAGGCAAGATTCCCCACTCATGAGCTCTGTCACCAGGTCTCATAACAGTAGCTTTAAATGATGTCCATCCAGTAACAGACCCCATAGATGCCTCTGTGTAAGAAGATCGAGTATGCTCAAGATACCACTAGAAAGTTGAAGATCTGGGAGGGAGTTCAGTTCTTCCTTTTGGTCTTCTGTTTTCCAGATCCGAGGTCAGCATTGCTGCTGAATTTCAACAGAGAGTCCAAGAAGACTTGGGAAAAGCTCCAGGCTTCTGACTCTTTTGGTGTTCCAAAGTCATCTGTTCCTGAATGTTCTGCATTTTGAAAGGTTCTTAGCATCCTGGCTGCCACTGGTAAGTGGATGCATTGATTGGTTAGTGCCTCATGCTCAGTCTAGGGAGTTGTTATCTCAGAGATGCGTGTATATGTTCATGTCCTGAGACCTAGTCAGGCACTAGAGAGATCGGGCACTTTGCCAACGAACCTGTTAAGTGTCAACACTGGCTTATGGTAACCGAAGTCGTCAGTCAAAAGTGTAACTGCCACAAGAAGCCAGCTCTTCTATTAAATTCTTAAAAGACTATTGTCTTAGTCAGGGTTTCTATTCCTGAACAAAACATCATGACCAAGAAGCAAGTTGGGGAGGAAAGGGTTTATTCAGCTTACATTTTCCACATTGCTGTTCATCACCAAAGGAAGTCAGGACTGGAACTCAAGCAGCTCAGGAAGCAGGAGCTGATGCAGAGGCCATGGAGGGATGTTTCTTACTGGCTTGCTTCCCCTGGCTTGCTCAGCTTGCTTTCTTATTGAACCCAAGACCACCAGCCCAGGGATGGCACCACCCACAAGGAGCCCTCCGCCTTTGATCACTAATTGAGAAAATGCCCCACAATTGGATCTCATGGAGGCACTTCCCCAACTGAAGCTCCTTTCTCTGTGATAACTCCAGCCTGTGTCAAGTTGACACACAACACCAGCTAGGACAACTATATTACCCAATGCTGAGACAAGCCCTGCTTCACAGTGCCGAGCTAGAGTGGAGATTTTGCAACATTATGCTGCCTGCCCCTAACACACTAACCCTAACCCCCTGCAGTCTCAAGTCATTTGTAAGTCAGGCTGTCTGCCCCCCCACCCCCCACCCCGAGATTCCATGACCTCTATGGCTGTCTCTGCCCAAACAGCCAGTGAGAAGGCTCTCGTGACCCTTGGCATCCTTCAAAGGGGAGTAAAAGGCACTGAAGTGATAGGAAGAGGTGGGATCCAAAGTCCAGGTCCTCAGAGAAGGTTAGGGATGGAGGAGAAGCCTGAGCCATGTCCTCAAGGGGATCATAATCCAGTTGAAAAAGATAAGAGGCGCTGTGATTGAGCCATACTGCTGAGCAGTAGGTGACTGTGTGCCAAGACATGGGCGTGGACACGGCTGTAAGGAGGGCAACCTCAATGCATGGGAATGGCTGGACAAGGAAGAACAGGGGAAGACAGAGAGAGAGAGGGTGCAGGAGTGGAGGTCATGCTGAGATTGCCCATGGCCTGTAAGTCACGTGGGACACAAACTTGTCCTCTGCTAGACCAGTGCGCCAAAGGTTCCTGAAGAAGAAAGGAAAAGAACTCACTGCTTTCTACAAACAAACGCCATGCTAGATAGGAATGAGAAGTAAAGTGTGGGAGGGGCCAGGGCCCCAGGACCATGGGAGGCAGCATCCTGGTCCTTGAGTGCAGTGGTGGGTGTGTCTTCCCAGGCTACCCCATTGCACTCACTAGGACACAGGAAGATGATACTGCTATTTCTTTTTGGTTTTTTTTTTTTAATCTCGCCTTTTCGGCTTCTATGTCGTATTGTATTTTCAAGGCGCTTGCTGGTCTCACAGACGGTTTGCATGAAATGTTAAACCATCTAAAACAGGAAGAGTTCAAGTTGGGCATGGCGGCCCACATACGTCACCCCAACAGTGCTGAGGCAAGAGGGCTGATGGCGAGGAGTTCAAGGCCAGCCTGAGCTACAAAGTTCAGGACAGTTTGAGCTATACGGTGAGGTTCAGACCAAACTGAGCTGTAGTTAGTTCTAGGTCCACCTAGGCTATAG
Organism: Apodemus sylvaticus; assembly: GCF_947179515.1. NCBI lineage: Eukaryota > Metazoa > Chordata > Mammalia > Rodentia > Muridae > Apodemus > Apodemus sylvaticus. The sequence goes on along the minus strand of NC_067494.1, from coordinate 37,465,030 downwards.
GGCAAGACTCCCCCGCCCACCCTCTCAAAAAGAAAGAAGTGGAGGAAAGAGAGAGGGGAAGAAGAGGAGGAGGAGGAAAGAAAAAATGAGAAGAGAAGAGAAAAAGAAAGGAAAGGAAAAAGAGAAAAGAAAAGAAAAAGAAAAGAAAGAAAAGAAAAAAAGAAAAGAAAAGAAAAGAAAAGCATATAGGGCTGGAGAGATGACTCAGCCGTTAAGAGCACTGACTGTTCTTCCAGAGGTCTTGAGTTCAAATCCCAGCAACCATATGGTGGCTCACAACCATCTGTAATGGGATCAGATACCCTCTTCTGGTGTGTCTAAGACAGCTACAATGTACAATGTACATACATAAAATAAACAAATCTTTTTTTAAAAAAAAAAAAGAATATACAATCTTCATTAAACATTTAGAAATTTGGGAACTATGTACATATCTTTTGTTAGTGGGTTGGCCAAAGATTTGAGAAAATGCGAATGTGAGAACCAAAGTTAAACACCGGAGGCTACTGTTCATGTTTCCACTCCCCTAAACAACTTTGTTTGACCCAAAGATACCGGATGTGCTTGATCCCATGTGGGCGGGAAGAAGATGGGCAGGAAATACGTCAGGATGCATGCCTGTGACTGGACCTGATGGGAAATGAAGGAAACTGGGGTTTGCCCTTTTAGCCTCTGCAAAACGTGATTAATAGCCGTTTCCTGGGAGCCAGGGTACGGACCTGGCCAGTATTTAATCAAAGCTTGCTTCTAATCTGCTTTAAATTCTGGTAGTGGTCTTATTCTGAACTGGTGGGATCAACATTAGGAGAACAACATTTGTGGCAGTAAGAGCCACAGAAAAGGAAGAGAGGAACCGCATCAGATCTGGACTGGAGGGAGTCACTGCAGGAAGCAGACTTGCCTTCCCATCAGGGATGTGGAGAAAGATGGTGGAGGGGACCCACAAATAGGTTGGAGAACAAAGGACTAATCGTCCTGGTAAATATCTTTCAAACACGCACCAAGCGGGAAGAAATGGGGGATTCTGGACCACCGTTAAGTGAAGAGATGTCTACAAGGAGAGAGAGTGGGGCAGAGTTTCTGACCTCGGGGTGCTTCTCTTCTTAGGGTTTGTGGAAGGTCAGGGGCAGGATGGGAGGGGCGGGGATGGAAAGGAAATGAATACTGATTAGGTCTCACCTAATCACCAAAATGCAGGATTAGCGCTGTCAGAGCTGTAGTGTGCAAGAAGGCTCAGTGTCTGTGTTACATTGTGTGAACAGTTGTGCATTGTTGAACATCGGTACAGGGGGCTGCTCTGGTGGAGGCTCAGTGTCTGTGTTACATTGTGTGAACAGTTGTACATTGTTGAACATCGGTACAGGGGGCTGCTCTGGTAGAGAATGAAGGAACGAAGATGAGGTTCAGTTCTAGCCCAGAATTTCCTCTAGACTCAGATTTCACGAATCTGTGGGAGCTGAAGAGAGAATGTATGATACTTCAAACAGTGTATTGCATACACTGACTCTAAGTTTGGAAGTTTCTCCCACATTTCACATTTATTTTTTGGTTAATTTACTGAAGTGAGGCCTCATTTTGTAGCGCAGGCTAGCTTTGAACTCATTCCCCTGCCTCAGCCTACGGAGTGAGGGTTTTGGAGACAAGCACCACACCACTGGCTTAATATTTTAATATCCAAAGATCTGAACAAGAAATACCTTGTGAGAAGAAGTTAAGTTCGTGAGGGCATCAGGGTTAGGGTTAGGGTTAGAGAGGGAGGCCACCTGGTTGGTATCTCTCAGATGTGATATCCTGAAGGGTGACTCATGTTGTCACATTTTGATGGCTCTCTGATATCTATGAGAACCACCACACACCTTTGCTCGTGTGTGAAATTATTTACTATTCATCTGATGAATGTGAAAATAAATTCAGTCACTATCTTAGTTTTATCACTGTGAAGAGGCAGTGACCAAGGCAACTCTTATAAAAGAAAACATTTTACTGGGGCTGGCTTTCAGTATCAAAGTTTTCGTGCATTATCATCATGACAGAAAGCATGGCAGCCTGCCGGCAGACACAGTGCCAAAGAAGGAGACGAGAGTTCTATATCTTATCTGAAGGTAGCCAGGAAGCTTCTGCAAACAGTCAGGAGAAGATTCTATTCCACAGGCAGCTAGGAGGAGGAGGCTCTCTTCCACACTGGGCGGAGCTTGAGCACTAGGAGCCCTCAAAGCCCGCCCACACAGTGACGCACTTCCTCTAACAAGACCACACCTCCCACTTCCCATTGGCCAAGCATGGTAAAACCCACAGTCACATGTGAGCACCAAGGCCTATAAATTTCTTCCCTAGTCATAGGTGGGCGGGGCAACCGAAAGTGGAAATAAACTATAAGACTGGGAATGCCGGAATCTGCGTTAAATATGTTAAATAAATATGTTAAATAAAAGTAGCAGAACTGATAGTTCATTAGTGGATGGTCTTTGGTTTCTAGTAGCTATCTTTTTTTTTTTTTAACATTTAATGTGTGTGTACGATAGTGTGAGTGTGTATGTGTTGAGGATGAAACTCAGGGCTTTGTGCATGGCAGGCGTGTGTGTGTGTGTGTGTGTGTGTGTGTGTGTGAGTGAGTGACAGAGAGACAGACACAGAGACAGAGACTGAGTATGTGTGTTTTCAGTGATGATCAGGCTAACGCCTCGCCACACATGGTAAATGCTGTTACCACTGAGATATACCCCCAGCCATCAAGTCCTCCATTTATCTGTGGAGTCATATGTATAAAAATCAATCCCTGGTCCAGGCTAATGCGGAGCCACTGGTACCAGGTTAGACTAGGCTGTGGCTTCTATATAAACTGCCCTAGAAATGCCTCAGTTCCATTAATGATGGTAGGGGGCAGGCAGTGACAATGTGGTACAAATGACTCCACATCATTACAACATATAGACTTCATTTTCCTTTTCTTTTGGGGGTAGGGTCTCAGTATATATCCTAGCCGGCCTAAAATCTGCCTGCCTCTGCCTCCTGGGATTAAAGACATGTGCCACCAAGCCCAGTCCCTTTCATAGTTTTGTGAAGCACAGTCTTATATAGCCAAGTTGTCCAGGCTGGTCCAGGCTCAGTATATAGCCAAGGCGGGGCTCGAACCCCTAATCCTTGGGCTTCAGCCTCTCCAGTGATGGAATTAGTGGTATTTTCTATTGTGTCCAGTTCCAATATATGCTTCCGAATAAATACATCCTGGTGGCAAGCCCATGTAGAATGTCTGCCAAGAAGAAGATATGATGGACAAAAATGCAGGATCTGTAAGAATCGGGGTGCCACAAAACAGCTCGGCTGAGGGGGAAGGAGAGACTAAGGAACGTAGATGAAGGTATCCATGCTGCTCCGAAATCTCTTCCTGCCTCGAGCTCTCCGTGTAGATGTCTAGCATGCTTCAAGGAGTCCCTTGCACACCCTCTTAAATCTATGAGTGCACATTCTGCTGGGGGCAGGGATGTGTGTTGCTGATGAAAGTGTATTTGTGTGCAGATAGGATGGGGTGGGATGGGCACTTGCTTACGTTTTGGCTCAGATGATCAGGTCAGAATAGCCCAGGTGGGCTGTGGTAAAACGTGTACCTTCTAAAAAGAGATCCGCCTGTCCCTAAGTCCGTGCTTCCAAAATCTCCTTCAGAATGCATAGGATTATCCAAACATTGGTGTGTGGATGTGTGTGGGTGTGGGTGTGGAAGCACTCACAAGCGTGCAAACACAAGCCCACGTGTTTACACTCTACACTGTAAATCAGGAGGCTGGCCCCGATAATGAGGCAATAAAACAGATCCTTGGCCTCTCAGGCAGCCTGGGAGAAGGGTTTATCTTGGATCCTCTGCTAACATAATGAGGAAGTAATAGAAGGAGGGTCGGTCCAGGAAGGAAGTCTGTGAACTTTGAGAGCTCTCTTTCCTCTCCAAACACAACAAAATCTCCTCCGTGCTAGACTGTGGGCACAGGCTGTGAAATTCCACACAAACGGAACCCTCCTGGTGTGAGGATTTTTCACAGTGAATTTATCTGTGGCGAATCACACAGGAAATCAGAGCGCTTCACAGAAATAGGGAAAATCAACACTGAAATCAGTTTGTTTCTTTTCTTTGTGTGTGTGTGTGTGTGTGTGGTGTTGTATGCGTACTTGAAGCAGAACCTAGGGTTTGGGGGTACACCTATCCCACTGCCCTGCTGCAGTGTTTTGTTTTGTTTTGTTTTTTTAAATGCTGTTTCCAGCTTAGAGGGGCTGCAGCCTGAAGCAAGAAGCACGAGGTGGTGGCCGTCTGCAGACGAATCCAAAAGCAGGTGTGAGAAGGAGCAAAGTTGGGGAACCAGAGATGCCTTTAATCCCAAAGAGTTCCCAAAGCACTTCCCACAGAAAGAAATGCCCTCTCTCTCCTCTGGGAGATGAATCCACAGGGCAGGCATACCAAAAAGGCCCAGACGTCTGGATAAGTGGGTCTTTTACTTCCAAAGCATCTCAGGGCCTAGAAGAAAGCACCCAACCACGGAACACCCACAGTGAGATGGTGTGAGGGAGGGGCACTGGGGCTCCAATACGGAGTATTTCTGCGACCCCTGGGGCTGGTCTCAGAGCTACAACTCTCTCTTTGCAGGTCTCCCTAGCCCGTAGGGAGTTGCACGCAGAGAAAGTCTCGGCATCCCCTAGACGTATACATGGAGTGGCCACACAGAAGGGACACTCAGAGCACTGGGAGTGGACACAACTTGAGCTGTCATGACCATGTCCCTCCACAGCTGCATGCTTGGGTTGAGGACACTGGTCAGTGGAACATGTCACAGCAGAGACAGAGGCATAGAGACATATGCACCACCCATCCGTCCACTCTGACGAAAGATGACTGTGGTCACATAGCACGATCTCTGCAGGGGTGCAGGACTGGGGACCTTAAAGAAATTTATACTGCACTGGGTGCTTTGGGAGCCTCCAAGAAGATACTAAGCTTACAAGGGGTGTGGTATCTTCCTGGCCTGGAGATTCTATTGTCCAGTGGAGAACAACAGATCCCTCGGGTATGGTAGGATATTATGTGTGTATAGAGCTCCTTCCCAGAAGCTACAAATCATTGGGTCATGTGGCTCAGATCTTCAAGGGAAAGTGTGCGGTTTCCTGTGGTGAACTCTAACAGCTGATTGATAACTCAGCAAAGGGAGTATTGCCGGGAACCTGGCACTGGCCTCAGAAGTTCACACCCAACTCTCTACACGCCCCAAACCCCGACTCTCAACATCTTCATCTTCCCCATCTCAAAACCGGGAAAGTAGCCCTGGGAAGAGAGACGGCACAAGACAATGGTCGCTAAACTCCAGGAGCGGATTTGAATCTACAAAGTGGAGCTCCGAGCGCTGAAGTCTTTACGAATACACTGCCATATCCTGGTCCTCTTCCCACCAATAAATTCTTTTACACTAAGAATCATATCGTGGGGCTAATGCGGGTGTGGTTCTTGCCCTACCCTCAGGACGGCATGCTAAGAACTCTTAAAGGCACAGAGGCGAATACTGACCTCCGACTTCAACCGGACTGCTGAAGGTGAGCAACTTCACATCCTCCTAGACGCTTAGATGCCCCCACAATCTTCTGGGTCATTCTATCCTGAAAGAAACAGACAAACAGGTTCATTACATTACTAATAGTGAACTATTGAGGTGTTAAGTGAAATGCTCTAATTTCACAGACAAGGTGAAATACAGTTCAGAATGAAAGTCTGTGGCTATGCTCGCAAAAGCCCACTGCTGGAGGCTTTATTTATTCTGGTAACAGCCAACTCTCCTCTTCCCTGGCTATCTGGTGGATAAGGACATCGTGTATCCTTCCCTCTGCAGTGGTGGTAAGAAACTAATTCAAAAAACCAAGGTTACAAGGTTGAACGTTGGTTGTGACTCCATAAGCATCGGTAAGCTGTTGTGGAGATGGTTTCCCCTTGGCGGTTGTGTTCTGGTGAGCATAAAATAGAAGACACCCCCAAGTCTGTACCCCAGAGCTCAGAATTACTTGTGTAGGATACTCCTTTAGAAAGATCAAGATCCAGAGTCTGTCACCTACAGCAGTTCCTGCTCCAGTCACAAGTTCAATAACCAGGGATTCTCCTGCAAAATGGCACTTAACCTAGTGGAAACTAGCTTAATAAGGGCTTCTGGTAAAAACAAACAAAACAAACAAAACAAAACGAAAAACACCCTCCTGAGTTTCATGTTGATTTAAAACTCATTTTATAATCTTTCTAAAAAATGAAAGCGATCTTCTAATACTAAGCCCAAGTCTCCGTATTTCATAGAAAAAATGAGCCCTGCAGGGTATAATAAAAAGATGCTCCCCCCCCCCCCATAGTCGGGACAGTTCCTGTATTTTCAGACAGAGGTTGACTTGTCCCCAAAGACCAAATCTGTCTCTTGCCACCTCAGAAAACCTTAGCGCTTCCGCTGGCTGGGATCTCTGACTAATGGAGTTCAAACCTCTCACCTCACCTAGAGACCCTGTGCTGTGGAGCCGCCAGCCCATTAGAGTCCTGGCTGAGAAAACCAGATGAACACTTGTGGATGGCAGACGCCAGCCTCTCTGCTCCAAACACGAGACCTCCCATGCAGCTCTCGGTCCCCCGTGAAGTGTGCACAGCGTGTCTCCATTCTACAGATAAAATCACATAGGACCAGGAGGCTGGGCTCTTCGGCTGGGCCTTTAGAGCTGAGCCCCTGTTGCAAAGCAGGCACCAAGTAGGTGCTGTGTATACCAAAGGGTGATTAGCACATTTTCTGACTTGAGTGAGCTCTCAGTGTAGCGTGGGCAGAGAGGGGAATTAAGTACCTTAAATAGAACTCTATTGTTCAAACTGCAGTTTCTGATATATTAGGACACCATTCTTTAAAAAAAAAAAGAGTCTATTTTTCCTTCTCTTCCCTTCTGCCAGTACTGCAGATCAAACACAGAGCTCTACTCTTGTAAGGCACGAATTCTACCACTGAACTGTAGCCCCAGGCCTGTTACAGCTTTTCATTTTGAAGGCAGGGTCTCACTAAATTGCCCAAGGTGGATGTGAACAAACTCTATAACCCAAGGCAGGAAGGAAAGAAGGAAGGAAAGAAGGAAGAAGGAAGGAAGGAAGGAAGGAAGAAGGAAGGTAGGAAGGTGGCTGTATAAATAAATGAAGTATAAAAAAATGAGGCTGACTTTAGAACCAAGTGATCCCTGTCTTCTTAGAGGCTTCTGTGAAATGGGTAGTGCAGAGGAGACAGAGTGTGTGTGTGTGTGGGGGGGGGGGGGGGGGGGCAGCGCGGAAAGCCAGAAGAAGCCAACTACAGTTTGTTCTAACCAAGGATGAGATGCTTGGGGCTGAGAAGCGCTCCTAACAAATTTCAGGGGCAGCACGGTGTGTGCTGGCTAGTTCTGTGTCAGCTTGACGTGTAAGAGAGTTGTCAGAGAAGGGGAAACCTCCTTTGAGAAAAGCCCCCCATAAGATTGGACTGTATTAGAAGAACATTTTCTTTTTTGTTTGTTTGTTTGTTTGAGGCAGGGTTTCTGTGTATAGCCCTGGCTGTCCTGGAACTCACTCTGTAGACCAGGCTGGCCTGGAACTCAGAAATCCTGCCTGCCTCTGCCTCCCAAGTGCTGGGATTAAAGGCATGTGCCACCGCTGACCGGCAAAAGAACATTTTCTTAAACAGTGATTGATAGGGGAGGGCCCAGACCATGGTGCGAGGTGCCATCCCTGGGCTGGTGGTCCTGGGTTCTATGAGAAAGCAGGCTGAGCAAGCCAGGGGGAGCAAGCCAGTAGGCAGCGGCACGCCTCCATGGCCTCCGCATCAGTGCCTGCCTCCTGGTTCCTGTCCTGACTTCCGACTGTGCTATGGAAGTGTAAGCTAAATAAACCCTTTCCTGGCCAACTGGCTTCCCTTTTCCTTCAACCTGGGACGAAAGGGACGGGCACCTATCGAGCCGCAGACACCGTGGCTCTGTACCCGGCTCTGTACCCTAGAAGCAGGACCCAGAAGAGGCGATAAAACCTCAGGACAGCACCCTAAGCCCATCCCTAACTGTTAGAACCGAAGACGCTGGCAGAAGACCAACGAGGCACCGGCGCGGTCAGGAATGGACCCTCCAATCGCTATCCCTGGAGAGGAGGGAAGCAGGGAAACTGGAAGCCGGGGACAGCGAGCCCAACTCAGGCTCCGCCCTTCGGACGACAGAGCCCTTCGGGATGGCACGGTATTTCTGGATAAAACGGTACTAAATCTTCTGATATCTATATATCTATATATCTATATATCTATATATCTATGTATATCTATGTATATCTATATATCTATATATCTATATCTATATCTATATCTATATCTATATCTATATATATATATATATATATAAATTTCCTTCAGACATGTGCTGGCTACTGTGTTTACAAGCCGGGGGTTCATGGTAAGCCCACTCGGGTTTCTGAATACAGATCCCAGCTAGAGACAGGGCTGTTAAAGAACAGCCTCACTGTACTTCCCTCTGAGGAAGGGTGTGCAGGGACAAGGCAGGGGCCAGTGGCCTCCTTGTGTTATTCTGGTGACCTAATAATTGCATATTTGCCCGCTACATGGTGACAAGAAATGAGGCCAAATTTAATTATCGTATCCACTACCGAATAGACATTTTACTTAGTTATGTATGTGGTGACCATGTCGAGAACCAGACAGCATACAAAATAAGTAGTTACAGAGGCAAGAAAAAAAAAAGACTAGATGTTCACGTTTTTACGCAGTTTCCCTGATACAACTACAGATCAAAAGGTTGTAATTTAGTCTACCCTCGCTGTAGGGTATGGCTAACAAGGGGACACCAGCCAGTGAGTAAAGAGGAAGAAATAACTAGGGCATGGTTTTTGTTTTAATTCTATCAAGCAGAAAGTTGAGGAGCTGGACAGTTAGTGGCTCTACAGACCTGGGTTCAGTTCCCGGCAACTCTATATCAGGCAGCTCACGGACCACTCCAGCTCTGAGCTCTCCGATGCCCTCTTCTGGCCACTGTGGGCATTGCACTTACATGTTCCAACAGCCACGCCCACACATGTATACATACTTTTTCAAAAAGTAAAATCTGAGCTGGAGAGATGGCTCAATTCCAGAGTGCCTGAGTTCAATTACCAGCACCCGCACCATGCAGTTAATAACAACTGCCCTATAACTCCAACTCAGGGGTTGGGGTGGGGGTGGGGGTAAGAATGGGGATAAGGGTATGGAATCTGACATCTTTGGTATCCACTGTCACTAACATTTGTGTGTACATATTCATAAACACACACACACACATGCACATAATTAGAAATAAAAAGCAAATGAATAGTTTGTGCTAAAATGAACCAAAAGGAGATCTGAGAGTTTGAACACATTTAGTACCCATGAAAGATGTTTTCTGAGGGCATAATTTCTCATGCACCCTAAGCCCTTAGTCACTTATTTTCTTATTAATTTATATTGCACAGGCTAGCCTCCACCTTGCCAACCTCCTGTCTCTGCCTCCAAAGTGCTGGGATTACACATGTGCCCCCAGCACATCTGGACCACACAGTTATTTTTGAACCAAGTGTTAGTATTCTGTCTAAGCTCCACCCCACACTTACCTGGCAACAGCCAGGTATGCCCTGCCCCATAGACCTGGCCCACTATAAAAGGTGCTACTTGTCCCTCCTCCCCCCCTCTCTCTCCCTCCCTCTCTCTCCCCCCATCCCACTCTCACCTCTCTGCCCCTTGGGATCTCCTCCCCTCCCCCCTCTCTCCACGTGGTCATGGCTGGCCTCCACTTCTCTATTCTCTCTCTCTCTCTCTCTCTCTCTCTCTCTCTCTCTCTCTGCCTGCCTTTCTGCCTCTCGAACCCCCATTCTCTGCCCTGAATAAACTCTATTCTATACCATGCCTGTAGGCGTGTGGTCCCTCACGGGGATGAGGTGCTTGGGCAGGGGCCCGCCTGGGCACCCCCTTCCCCCACACCGCCGTGCCACACTCCCTTAACCCCCATTCTCTCTTTTTAAGCCCCCTTCATCGGTGCATTGGCCCTTCACCAAGGACTCTGGTTTGGCTAACAGGCTCAAGGGCAGTACAGCAGAGTTCAGTGGGTAATGGTCCTTCGTAGGCAAAGTGCACATGGACTTTGGTTAATAAATTGGTGCTATCATCTTCACCCTAGAGGACAAGAGACGGGGTTAATGATCTCCCAGGTCTCACAACAGTGACCCCAAACTTTCACTGCTTACTCTTAACTTGTTTATGAGCTCACAGGCATGGTTAATATTTTTGCCATTTCTTAGAGAGCTGCTGTATTCTTCTTTCTTATAGGGACAAACAACATGGAAGACAATGCTGGTGTTTCCTATAACCATGCACAATACAAAGTCAGTGGCCTCACAGGATGGGATGCTTTTTCCGGACATCGGCAAACATCACGCTTCACCATTAGTCTAGGCTCCAAAGAAATTCGCCGGGTCCTTTACGTGTTGAAGTACTTTTAGGTCTCACAGTTTCATTTAAGTTTCAGTGATAAACATTAAAAAAAAAAAAAAAAGTCTCAGAAGTGGGGCTGGAGAGATGGCCCAGCAGTTAAGAGCATTGGCTGCTCTTGCAGAGGACCCGGGTTCAATTCCCAGCACCCACATGGCGTCTCACAACCACCTGCAACTCCAGTTCCAGAGGATCTGCCACTCTCATTGGGCCTCCACCCCACGGCCCCGGCTCAGACATACGCACAGGCAAAACACCCATAAAATAAGAATAAATAACTTTTCAATAGTCCCAAAATTGTAGGCAACCCACGAGACAAGCTAACTTAAAAGGTAAAGTTTTTAAAAACTGAGTCTATTGGTTGACTGAATTTCACTTAAATACTTCTGAGTTTGACCCTAAAGGTTGAATCTAAAGGTTGCCCAGTAGATTAAGTCTAAAAAGGCATTTGCTGTAGTAAAATGGAATAGGAAAATGAAGCGTGTCTTGGTGCTTTAAGTTGGTGCTGAGGTCTCAGTCTAGACCCTCACCTCCTGCCTGCCTGGCTTAGCTACACCCACAGCCCGATATTTTGTAATGGGTAAGGTTAAGCTTTTGAAGGCAGTGGGGTGCTAAGTGGCTAACAGGAAAACCTGTGAGAACTGAGGACCCCAGGATGTGAGAGGCTGGCAGCTGAATCAGAGAGGAGAAGGTGTTGGGGATGGGGTGGGGCACAGGGACCCGGCTTCTGGGACAGCAGGGTGCATTTCATGGTTGGCTTGAGTGGCGGTCACCTATAATAATACATTACGTCATACACTTGGTGTGGCTTTCTGTATTAAAGGGGATTTATCAGAAGAAATCCTTGGTTTGAAACAGGGAACCGACAATGGCAGGGATAAATTGCTTGGTATTTCCAGGCCTGGGAGGGCAAACAAAATTAAATAAGCTCTTTTTCTTCATTTGGCAAGGAAGAGGCTGTGTGGCGAGGGGTGTGGTTACTCTCTGTGAGCTCTGTCACCCAAGCAGGAGTGCCTTCTCCTCTTCAAGCAGGTGTTTAACAAGTCTTAAACAGCAGGCCTGTGTAATCCACTGTTCCAAGAATCAGCTGTCCTGCAGCTTGGGAACTAACCTTAAAGTCTGGTTATCTAAAAGCTTTTAGTTTTCTTGCTTGTATGTGTGTGTGTGTATGGTGTGTATGTCTTGCAGCTGTGTGGGCAATGTGTATATACAGCACATTTGCTCAAACGTAGATACCACAATGTCTTCCCCAACGCCCCTCTCATTGCTAATTTTGAGCCGGGGTTTCTCAGTGAACTGAAAGTTCACCTACTTGGCTAGCTTTGGTGGCCAGCCAACCTCTGCCCGTGTCTTCTGCCCCAGAGCTAGGGCTTTATGGGGCACACTGTATGATGCCCTGGCTTTTTACGCGGGTATCAGGGATCCAACCTCAAGTCCTCAGCTTGCTCACTGAGTTTCCCACTGAGCCCTCTGCCCCGCAAGCCCTGCTTTCAGGTTTTCCTGCGGTTTGGAGCAGTTCAGAATTCCTTCTCCCAGCAGAAATGGTTGCGACGAATCCCAGGTAAATTCTTCCGAATCACACGTCAAGTCACACTGTTTTCTGGATATGGGCGTCTGGATGCCCAACCCCCACTAACCAAGGCCTTCCAGGGCCTCCTGGCCAGACTCCAGGGTGAGGAAAGCCAGCACGGCCAGGGCGGAGCCTGGGTATGCAACGCCCGCTCTCCAGAGTCCGACTTCTCTCCCTCTTCCATTGTACAGAGCCATATTGGGGCAGTCTTGCACTTGGTCAGAGTTTGACTTTGGTCAAGGTTAACTTCTCCCAGAATGCCAGGATCCTGCTCCACCTAGGGTGGAGTGCACGTAGTAAAGGTTAAGTTCATTGTTCTTCCAGGCATAGGGATTCCTGAATTAAACAGGTGACCCACCCAGCTGCCGGAGCAGTCAAGACGAAGACCTCCAAGAGAAGCTAGACAACTTCCACCGGAACTCAGCCTGGAGTCTGGGGGGAGGGTTTGCCCAAACTGTTAAAAGGTCCGGCGCCATTAAAGTTTACGGCTTCGATCAGTGAACATTGACTTAGCCGTACTTTCTTTTCGCCGCTCTTCCCTATGACCCCAAAATTCTCTCAACAGGTAACCCGGTTTACATGTAGCTGCTGGCGGCTACATAGTGGCGCCCCACGTTGGGCGCCACTATGTAGCCGCCAGCAGCTACATGTAAACCGGGCGACCTGGCACGAGAGAATTTCTTGAGGTAGCCCTATCCAGCGAAGCTTCGTGGAAAAGGTGAAAATTAATGGTGTCCGCACGGTAAGCAACATAGAGGGCAAAACTAGCGCTAGTGAATTCGTGTCTATGGTTGTGAGTGCAGGAATGGATACAGTTTTTCAAGCATACTGCGTGGACCCAGCGCAGGACTGCTTGGGTTGATAAGATAGGGAAATATGGGGAAGGAATTTGGTAGGCATTTGCCCAAAGCTCGTAAGAGCTGATTTCGGCGAAAAGAAAGGGGTTTTTAAAAATAGGCATATGTCCACAGCTTCTAAGAGCTGTTTAAAGAGGAAAATGGATGCAATTGCTTAACAAGCACGCTTAACCTTCTGTGTATCTTTCCGTGTTTGTCCCGGTGCACCGACTGTCTATGTGTATGTTTATGTCCTCCCTCCTCTCTGTGTCTTTGTGTGAATGACTGTTTCATGTTAAAAAGAAAAAATTGGTAAAGATTACATCTGCTGGTAACCTCTTGAGCTAGCCACAGTTTGTGTGGGGATTGATTCAAAGCCACGCCGCGGCAGCGTAGCTCACTCACCCAAGACAGAAACATGGCTGGGGAAAAAGCCGCTCTTAAAAGCCCAGAAACCTCGAGATTTGGGAAGACCTTGGTTTGGCTTGTGAAATTCATGTAGTCGCTTTATACATGTTTCTAATTGGTTTTAATGATATAAGGCTTTACATTTCTTGACTAAAGAGTTATAAATTAATTGGTTATTATGTAAAAGGTATAGTGTTATTAAGAAAAGGTTAGTTTAAAAACTGGTGATTCAGTGTTAGAGCTATCTTAACTAACTACACGTGGCCTAACGCCACTCATGCTTTGTTCTTGTTTATAATTGGATTTAAAGGTATATTTTGCATGTCTTGACTATAGAGTATTGGCTTAAGTCACTGCACATGATTTAAAAGGTATAATGTTATTAACAAAAGTTAGGTTAAGGCTGGTAGTTTAGGGTAGTCGCCATTTTGAACACGTGGCATGATGGTTAAGGCTGGTAGTTTAGGGTAGTCGCCATTTTGAACACGTGGCATGATGGTTAAGGCTGGTAGTTTAGGGTAGTCGCCATTTTGAACACCACGTGGCATGACGCAATCCAGGAAATACAGGCCTTTGGGACGCTCCTAAATTGGCATGGTGTTTCATGTGAATCTTGGCCTGGAGATTAGACTTAATGAAGATTAAGATTTAAAATATTGTCTCTTTAATAAGTTACACTGTTATACACTTGAACATAAGAACTGGCATACAAACCTTGTGCTGTAAATATGTGTTTGCCATTAATTTTAAAGAAAATAGATTGTTTAAAATTGAGATTTGCTTCCAAAATTACAATTGTGCTCTAATATTGCAAGAAAACATTGAGTTACAATAAAAATCAGTGTGTCATTGGCTACAGTTTTCAGTTTGCAGGCTCATAATTCTTAACATCTTGTAATTAAGATAATTTTAAGAGTGATACAGCTGTCTCCAAGATTAAAAAGGAGATCTCAGTGGAAATGTATTTGATATCAAGTAGGTTCCTTTGACCATGGAATTACAGGTTTCTTTTGTTTAATCCTCAACTTCCTTGTAGGTTTGGTTCTGGTCTTAGATAAAAGGCTCAGATTAGAAGATATTTACATTTGAGGAATCTCATACAATGTCCTTGCCAAGGACTCAGGGTGGATCCTAGGGCAGAATTTTTACATTTGAGTTAATGCAAAGCTTAGAACTGCCTCAGGGGAAGCTAGTGAGGAAGTTTTGAGAAATTGTTTCTGCCTTACAGGCCCCACCTAGGGAGTGTTTGGCTTTAAAAAAAAAAAAAAAAAAAAAAAAAAAAAAAAAAAAAAAGGTTTTTGACTTATCCAGGTGTGGGTTAAAATGCAGTTCAAATCTATGAAAGGTCAAGGAGGCTATAAAAGCATTAACATTTGGCCTGTCTACTCCCTATAAAATTATTGTAAATTTAAAGGGTTGGTTTTTTGCTTTACATTCTGATAGTTATAAAAGCATTTGCTTCTAATTTTAAAGAAACAACAAAACAATGTCATTAGAAAGTTTTTGCCTCAAGGAATGGCTAACAGCCTTACGTCCTGTGAGGAAAAAATGTTTGTCTCTCTTTCAATACAGAAGTTAAGATCTTAAAAATTTCAGTGTATAATGTTCATAGAATGTTTGTTACAGGCCCTTGCTCCTATAGACTTTTAGAATTTTTAGGTAAATGGCTTTCAAAAGTTGTTAGGATATATTAATTGGCTTTATCTTATATTTACCTCACTTTAAGCTTGCCACAGAAGGTCTTAAACCTCTGTTTTCAAGGTAGGAAACATTTGTTCCTTGCTTCAAGCAACAATCAAATTTATTATTAATGGTTGGTCTATTACATGGCAAGCATTTTTAGGCAAAATTAATAATTGTTATCCAAAAGATAATTTGTACTATCAGATCACATGTTTATTCCTTTAAGTTTCTCCCTGCTTCAACACAGATACCTGAATTGGGTGCTATAGCAGCTATTTTTAAGATGTTAAAGGTCAAGCTTCTAATAATAGTAGATATACATAGCTCATGGTTTATAATTGCTTAAAATTGGTCCATTTTTAATACTGCTAATTCTTAATTTCTACAGTTTATACAAATGTGATTCAAATTTCTAAGAACAAAGGATATATTCTCTAAATGACTGTCCTTTAGGTATTTGAAATAATTTTATATTTTGTGCACATCAAATTATAAAGATTTGTTCTTGATGTCCTCAATTTCTACCTCTACCACGTAATGGTGTTAATCCTAGAGGACTTAGTTATTACAGATAATGATATTCATATTTCTAATTTAAAAGATTAAAAAAAAATATGTACATGTGACTAATGATTCATTTTTAGGCTGTCTAGTTGCAACTGCTCTAACAGAAAAAGCAACTATATTTTATATAATTACATAGTTATTGCCTATGTTATGGGTTATACTTTGTGTTCCAACTTAAATTAATAAAACAATATCTTCTTGGAAGAAAGAAGAGAGGGGAAATTGTGTCCCTGTACATATAATTTAAATTATGCTTACATGTTTTTAAGAAAATTTTAAAATTTTAAAATTTAGATGCCAAGAAACTCCTTGCTAAATGTATATGACATCTTGTAATTAGACATATTGATGTCTAGGTGAAATGAAGGAATTCACTTACTAACATATGCCATGATCCTGATTTAATATTGGGGGAGAAGGCATGTCCTCTGTTTTTTCCACAGAATGCGACAGAAGATATGCTGACTGTGTGCTTGCTGAATGCCCAGACCATGGTAACATAAGAGCTATATTGGATATATGTTCTTGACTTACCTCAATTGTTAAATGTCCCAGGTTAGATAAATTGCCTAGCTTCAAGCTTTTAGACTTTGTGGGACAGAACATGGAGACTGTTATGCTAGCTTAGGAAAAATTAATTAGAAGAGTTAAAATGACCCTTCTCCTTATTGTGCTCAGCTGACTCAACCATAGACTGGTCTAGAAATAATTCCAATTTTGAAGATTCCAATTTTGAAGATGGCTAACAATCTTCAGCCAGCTGTGTTAATTTAACATATAGTCTCCACTTTTCCTGAGAAGTAACAGCTTAATTCTTGATTCACAAGGCTACCTCTCCCACCTCAGAGGCCAAGCTTTGGATCCTTAAAGTTGTTAATTTACAACTGAATTGGATACTTCTGGGACAAGTTAATCCTATTCCACCTTTAACTCTTGACCTTGTCTGTTAAGCAGACTGGCTGTCTCCACCCAGGCTCACCTGGATGGAGAGATTACATGTCTGTTAAAGACACTTGCAGACCCCCCTGGCTTCAAAACTTACACAAGTGGATCTCCAAAGAGGGAGCCACATAGAACTCAGATCTATGTGTGTTTGTTTATGAACAAACATGGGTACCAGCGAGACGTGCGAGGCAAAGCACTGCATGGGGAGGTGAATTTCTGCTTCTGAGTCCCCAGGAAGTACACCTAATTGCATAGGGGTTAACGTCGAGAGGCTGTCCTTAAAATAATAAGGGAGCCTATTACCCCTCCTCTGAAAAAGACGTTATACAATATTTAAGAGGAATTACGGTCAATGCTTCCCCTCCTGGTTAAGGCCCGCCTTCTTATGAAGGATATTTATCCACTTGTTTTCTACCTCCTCGTGTTCAAATTAATAAAAAAAGGGAGGACATGTACAGAGCCATATTGGGGCAGTCTTGCACTTGGTCAGAGTTTGACTTTGGTCAAGGTTAACTTCTCCCAGAATGCCAGGATCCTGCTCCACCTAGGGTGGAGTGCACGTAGTAAAGGTTAAGTTCATTGTTCTTCCAGGCATAGGGATTCCTGAATTAAACAGGTGACCCACCCAGCTGCCGGAGCAGTCAAGACGAAGACCTCCAAGAGAAGCTAGACAACTTCCACCGGAACTCAGCCTGGAGTCTGGGGGGAGGGTTTGCCCAAACTGTTAAAAGGTCCGGCGCCATTAAAGTTTACGGCTTCGATCAGTGAACATTGACTTAGCCGTACTTTCTTTTCGCCGCTCTTCCCTATGACCCCAAAATTCTCTCAACAGGTAACCCGGTTTACATGTAGCTGCTGGCGGCTACATTCCATCACTGGAGTGAAAACTGGCCCGTTCTGTTTATTTTCTCCCAGAGCTATTTAACATATGAGCACAAAGAACGAGTGGGGAAAACCACAGTCACGCAGACCAGAATGATCTCCAATCACAATAAACACTCCCAAAGAGGGAGGAAGATGGTAAGCGAGAGATTTCCTTTCTAACATTCTTTAAAATAAATGCAGAGCCTTTGGGGAAGGCAGCCTGTCAGGTTTCCACGACATTCGGAGGGTGGGGACAAGCGGGGCTTTGTGTAATAGCGGCCTGCACCCGTCTCCAGCCTGAAGTTTGGCAACTGCCCCCACCCCCAACCCCAGGGGACAAAGGGTCTGGAGCTTGTCCAGGAGGCAAGGGCAAAGTCGCTGCCCTGAAATCAACCAGGATTCTTTCCCCTCGTTCGCCCTTGGCAGTGTGACATCCAGGAAGATGCTGGGCTCTGACAAGGTCTGTAGAGAGCCTCTTGCCTCCTGCAAGCTCCCTCTTGGCCTGCTGAGAAACACCAGGATGGTTTAGGAACTCCAACCACAGCAGGCTTCGATAGAGTGCAAGCCAAACCTAAATTCTGGGCCACCACATTTTGGAGACGTTGCCCCCTGAAACATGTGAGCAAAAATCCACAAAGCTTTATAACATGTGATGGTTGTGAGTAAGGGACACACACACACACACACACTCCTGGGTTCTGCATCCACCACAGGTCCGGCAGAGTCCATGTGTCCTTCTGCATAGCTCCCTTAGAACGTCATCGAGCCATGGATGACATGCCGCATGCTAGGAAACCTAAAACAGGCTGCCGCCAACATAAACCCTTGAGCCGCCAGCCATCACTGTCAGAGGAGGGCAGGAAAACTCAATTTCCTTCTCTAAAATGTAGGGGTGGGGTGGGGTGGGGTGGGGTGGGGTGGGGCAGGGAGCCGGTAGCAGTGGGATACAGAGACACCTGCAGTTCCAGCCACTGGGGAGGCAGAAAGAAAGAGAGGGAACGACTTTGAGTCCAGGAGTTCTAGGTACTGTTGTGTTTTATAAAAAGATAAGGAGAGAGAAAGAATACGTTTGGTGGATGTGCAGTCAGGTGTGGGGGGAAAGGGGCCTCCATGGGCCCATGCTGAGGCACCCCTTCTCCCTGAAGGACCAGTCATACAAAGGTATAGCATAGAATAGAGTTTATTCAGGGTATGGGTCTGGCCATGAGTGGAGAGAGAGAGGGGGAGGGGAATGGGGAGAGAGGAGGAGCAGGATTAGGGGGACAGAGCAGGAGTAAAAGAGCAAGAGAGGGAGGAGGGGGTGAGCAGCCCCTTTTATAGTGAGTCAGGCACACGTGACTGTTGCCAGGTAACTGTGGGGCAGAGCCTAGACAGAATGCCAACAGGTACTCTGATCAAAATAGTAAGATCTTACTGTGAGAGAAAAGATGGGCAGGAAGCGGGGCAGAAAAAGAGAGAGATTGAGTGAGAGAGAGAGACTGTAACTCCAGCTCCAGGATCCTCTGGTTTCTTTGGACATCTATATGCCCATACACATGCCCCCCAAACACACACACACACACACACACACGTGCGCTCACACCCCTAAACACATAATTGAAAATATATTTTTAAAAGTTTTAAAACAGAAAGAGAGTAGGGAAGGAAGAAAGAAGGGAAGGAAAGAAAAGGACCAGAAGTTTCTCTCGTTTTCAACATGAGAAGAAACCACCTACCCCCTCCTGAGAGTCCTCGATCTATTGACTGAACCACAGAGCAGTCCCACCAGATGACAAGTCTATCAACGCCTTTCTTGGTTAACTAGAAGCAACTGTCCACATGTTGAGCTGAAGGACTCTGGGAACCTCAGCAGCTTTTAAGAGGCGACCTAGTGTTATGATCAGTGCTGCCCCCTAGAGGTGTGTAGGGTTCACACTGGGGCTACAGGCCTCTTTACTATTGGGCCTATAGGCAGACGCCACCACACTGGACTTTTTCTTTTTCTTTTCCCACAGAGGTTCTTAAGTTGTACAACAAGCCTTTAGCCACTGAACCGTCTCCCCTCCGCTCCCATGGTGGTCAACCCAACTGAGGGAAAGTTCATTGAAGAAAACTGTACCATGAAAAAACATTTCATTTCCGGGGCATGACCTGAGGGAAGCTTTTGCATACCACTTGCAAGCTCCTATAACTCTGAAAAGAAAATCTTGTTTGCACTCCCTGTTTTGAGCTTGTAACTGGAAAAGCGTGTCTTGCGCTGTTTGGCCTCCTGAGTGGTCACTTTAACAACCTCTAAGCTGTATAAAAATGATTCTTCCTCCCTGTTGTATATTTTTGAAACATTCAACTATCACTGTCCTATTTTTATTTTAATTATGTACTAAATTATGTAGTTTTGTTCTTTTAAACGTCTGCTGCTTTGGACTTTGTATGTTTATAGTAAATGTAGGTATAAGATAGTAAAAACTCTCCCTTTCCAAGTAAAAGTTGACACCTGTGTTAAACTAAGGTTTGGGTAAATCCCACAGTGGGAGAAAATCACAAGGTTGTCATCGGTCCAACATGACATGTTATGCATCCAAGTGATACTCTCCTACCCATTCTTAATATTGTCCCCTCATGACCCTGCCCCTTGGGGTCTGTTCAAGACTGTGTCTGATTTTGAAAGTCCATCTACAATGTAGTATGTCTTCAGTGAGAACCCTAACATTGGTATCCAAGTGTTTCATGGTATGTTGGGAAGGCAATTTTAAAATAAACAGTTTCCTAAAACACGAAAAATGAAAAAAGAAAAAGATTTATTTGTTTTTATTTTACATGCATGAATGTTTTTGTATGTATATCTGTGTACCCTACATATGTGTTATTGCCTTTGGAGGCCAGAAGAAGGTGGGTCCTTTAGAACTGGAGTTACCATGTGGGTGCTGAGAACCAAACTTGGGTCTTCTGCAAAAGCAGCAAGTGCTCTCAACCACTTTCTAGTCCTCAGTCCCCCAGTATTTAATCTTTGTAGATCACTGTCTCCTATCCAAGGCTTAGAAGACCTTCCCCATATCGCTGTCCAGTGAGCATTTGTTCATAATTCAACTCTGCCCTACACAGCCCCTCTGTGAGACACCCTTTTCTTCCAAGAACATTCTCTTGCTTCATTCCAGGA
Source organism: Apodemus sylvaticus (assembly GCF_947179515.1). Lineage (NCBI taxonomy): Eukaryota > Metazoa > Chordata > Mammalia > Rodentia > Muridae > Apodemus > Apodemus sylvaticus. The sequence goes on along the minus strand of NC_067494.1, from coordinate 37,444,510 downwards.
CCACTACAGTTCTCGTGGTATGCCCCTACCAGAGCATTGGTAGTCCATGACTATCTCTTTAAATGCCCGTATTCCTACTACATGTAGGAGAATCACATCCCTGTGTTTTAAGTAGTCATGCCTTCAGCTTTTGCAGTGTGACCTGGCACCTGAGCAGGATGTGCCCAAAGCCATCATTCTCTCTGTAGTGTCTCCACGTTGTGGCTGTGAGCCTACCTTCTTCCCCAGTGTGGCAGAAGACAGCTTCTATAGAATCTGGGTTTAGTGGAAGTGGCACCCCAAGGCTTAACATTCATAGTCTGGGACCAGCATGCTAAGGTCACCAGAGCATAAACCAAAAAGATAAGAATCTGTCCTTCAAATTAAATGGCTTCCCTTCGTTCCTCGGTTCCTTCTAACCTTCTTAAAAGAGAAAAAATTTATTTGCATAACCAGGAGACGTCCCTTCTATGTATGTGGAAATATGACTAAACAACTTATTTTTAAAAATCCATTTCAGCTAAGTGAAGTTAATATCAGGTCCCTCATTTAGACTAGAGAAGCATTTAAGATACGGAAGCTGCCCTTGAGAAATTTGTTTTGGGGAGTGGGGAGGTGGGGGGATACATTTTAGTTATGCCATATCCCTCCAAGGGAGACATTACACATGACTACAGTGACTGTGCTGGCTAGTTCTATGTCAACTTGACACAGCTAGAGTCATCTGAGGGAGGGAACATCTATTGAAAAAAAAAGTGCATCTCTTAAGACTGAGCTGTAGGCAAATGTTTGAGGCATTTTCTCAGTTAGCAATTGATGGGGCAGGGCCCAGCCCATTGTGGCTGTCTCGTCCCTGGACTGGGAGCCCCGGGTTCTATAAGAAAAAAGGTTGAGCAAGCCAGTAAGCAGCACCCATCCATGGCTGATGCATCAGCTCCTGCCTCCAGGTTCCTGCCCTGTGTAGGTTCCTGCCCTGTGTGAGTTCCTGGGCTGGCTTCCTTAGATGGTGAGCAGTGGGGTAGAAGGACAAGCCCAAGAAGCCCTCTCCGCCCCAACTTGTTTTGGGTTATGGTGCTTCATCACAGCAATATTAACCCTAACTGAGACAGGGACTGAAATCGATTGAGGAATGTGATTACACAAGGCCCACAGGTCCCTGCAGGCTAAAGGGACATTCTCAAGATGAATGACTGAAGCCACATCACAAGCTGTAGAGTATCTGTACCTGAAGATGAAGGTCAACAAATTCACCAGAGAGGCGGTTGGATATAGAAGGAGACATTTATCACTTCCATGGTAGGCAAACAGGCCAAGGAGTCACAGGGCAGGTGGGGACTGTGTATGCAAGTGGAACCTCCCAGCTCACCTGCCAGGCGATGGTGGGGACTTCAGCAACACCCGCAACACCCGGGAGGAGACCCTGACACACCCAGAAGCCGACTACTAGCTCCTCCAAAGCAAAATCACACACCACACATGCTTGACGCTTTTTCTGGCTATAGTCTTAAGTGGTGGGGGGCTGCGGGGAGGGGTGGATCTGGAGAACCAAATGTCATACACTTCTAAGCTAAACCCATCTTGTCCTCCAGGAGACTACGTGGGCAGGGCCTGCATTTTGGTCAGGCTTTGTGTTTTGAAAACAGCAAGCTGGAGCCAGGCGGTGGTGGAGCACGCCTGTAATCCCAGTACTCTAGGAGGCAGAGGCAGGTGGATTTCTGAGTTTGAGACCAGCCTGGTCTACAGAGTGAGTTCCAGGTCAGCCAGACAGATAAACCCTGTCTCAAAAAAACGAAAGAAAGAAAGAAAGAAAGAAAGAAAGAAAGAAAGAAAGAAAGAAGAAAGAAAGAAAGAAAGAAAGAGGAGAGGAGAGGAGAGGAGAGGAAAGGAAAGGAAAGAAAGAAAAGAAAGAAAGGAAAGAAAGAAAGAAAGAAAAGAAAGAAAGAAAGGAAGGAAAAGAAAAGAAAGAAAGGAAGGAAAGAAAGAAAGAAAAGAAAGAAAGAAAGAAAGAAAGGAAAGAAAGAAAGGAAAAGAAAAGAAAAGAAAAGAAAGAAAGAAAGGAAAGAAAGAAAGGAAAAGAAAAGAAAGAAAGGAAAGAAAGAAAGAAAGAAAGAAAAGAAGGAAGGAAGGAAGGAAGGAAGAAAGAAAGAAAGAAAGGAAGGAAGGAAGGAAGGAAGGAAGGAAAGAAAGAAAGAAAGAAAGAAGGAAAGAAAGAAAGAAAGAAAGAAAGAAAGAAAGAAAGAAAGAAAGAAAGAAAGAAAGAAAGAAAGAAAGAAAGATAGCAAGCTCCCTGCAGCGAACACCTTAGGTAAGGTGGGAGGGGTTCGGGGCGGGGTGGGCATCCATAGCTCCAGCCTACACAGAGAAAGTTGAAAATCACAGCTGCTTACCTACGAGGCGATTAAGAACCCTTCCAGAGAGTTCTGAAGAAAACCGCCATGTGCCGTTCTGTTGGGGACTCACATTCCCGAGTGCCGGGTGCCCCTGCACACGGAAAGGGTTCCCCTGTGCTTCAGGCAGGGAGACTGACCTGAAGCAGCTGGCTTCCTGAGCCTTTGCTCGCACCCCTGAAATCGTTCCGTGGAATGAACTTCCGAGAAACTAGAGCACGGTCTACTACAGTCTGTTTAGGGGGAAAGACTCAAAACCTCGCCTCTGCCCATCCATCCCCACAGACCTTCAAAGCAAATGCGTCCGACCCAGGTCAGACCCAGAGCAATTTTGTCTGGCAGAGACACCTGTGCTCCCAAGGACCAAGGCAGCAGGAGACAAGCGTCAGCCTGCTTGAACATCAAAAGGAGTCTAATCGCTGCCTCTGGGAACGCCCTCTTCCATGTCAACAACCCAACAATCGGCCCCCAGGTTGAAGATGAGTCACATCCCACCCCCAGAGCTGGGGGGGGGGCGGGGAGGGGGGGGACACACAAACTCTTTGCTGTCCCCAGCAGTCACTTAAATCCATCCTAACCAAACCAGGGCCATTTCTGAAAGGGCTTGTGTTTAGCTCTGCTCTGTTTAGTTCCCGGTGTTTTCTTCCAGCTAGCCAATCTGTCTGTAATTAAAATCACATTGCCGCAAACCTTAGCCGGTGTGGAAAGCTTTACCAGATGTATACAATCGGCTAGCTGTAGTATTTGGCACGCCTGCAATGGGCCCATTAAAGAGGGGCAAGCGAACTGGGCCCCATTTGGAGTGTGGGTTATATGCTTTGGATCGGTTATTTTCCACTGACACTACGGCCCTGTGGGACACTTAACCCCTTTTTCAACAATCACAAGTGTGTGTGGACCTGTATTTCAACCAACAATGAAAACCACTGCACCTTATCAAAAACTAGGCTGGATCGATGACTCGGTGGTTAAGAGCCCCAGCTGGGCTTCCAGATAGACCTAGGTTCGATTCCCAGCACCCTCATGGACACTCGTGACCGTCTTTAACTCCAGTTCCGAGAGATCCAAAGACACCAGACACACATGTGGTACACAGGCATTTATGCAGACAAGACACACATATACATAAAAAAAATACAAAATTAAAAATTCAAAGCACAGCTATTTGGTGGGGCTGGGGAGATGGACCAGGCAATCAAGTGATTGTCACAGAAGCTCAAAGATCTGAATTAGACCCCCTCCCCGTCCCCAGAACCCACAGGTGGTGCATGCCTTTAATCCCAGCACTTGGGAGGCAGAGGCAGGCGGATTTTTGAGTTCAAGGCCAGCCTGGTCTACGGAGTGAGTTCCAGGACAGCCAGGGCTACACAGAGAAATCCTGTCTCAAAAAAAAAAAAAAAAAAAAAAAAAAAAAAAAAAATCTAAGTGCAGTAGTTCACACTGATAGTCTCAGTACGGGGCTTGACCAATTAGCCTAGGCTAATTGGGGACAAAGCCAGCAAGAGACCTTGTCCCCAAACCAAAGCAAACAAAATACACACATAAAACAAAGGAGACAACACCTGAAGAAGACCAAGCACACTCACATGGACACAAGCACACCACACACACACCACACACATACACACACACTCAAACCTAGGGCCTGTTCAAGGAAGTCCCCTTTGAAGATTCCCCCACTTTCTGAACCCAGACCAGCCCTCTTGGCTTTTACAAAGGCCCACGCTGTCCCAGCCTCCACGGCCCCATGGAAGCAGAATGGAGACAATGCAGATGCCATCACAGCTTCCATACACAAAAAAATACCACCAACGGACCCTGCAGAGATCGGGTGAGGTGATTTTAGGACAAAGAGAGGAAGGCCTGAACTACTGTAGATAATGCGATTTGAATCTCGGGTTCCAAGAGACAGCAGATAAACTACGAACAGAGTCAAGGAGTGAGCTAAAGGCATGCTGACAAAATCCATTCCTGACTCCTGAGAGTAAGATCAGGGAGGGAGAACAAATCCTCCACCTTAACACCCTCCCCACAGGCCCACACTGCATCCCCTCCGCCCCCCCTGCCCCCCTGTCCACACTGGGTGCTACCATCTATTGAGAAAAATGAAACAGACTATGTGTAAAGATAAGAAGAAGCAGAAGCAGCAGCAGCAGAGGAAGAAGAAGCAGCAGCAGAGGAAGAAGAAGAAGAAGAAGAAGAAGAAGAAGAAGAAGAAGAAGAAGAAGAAGAAGAAGAAGAAGAAGAAGAAGAAGAAGAAGAAATGGGAGACTGAGATAGCCCTTCCAACTCTCTGACACACTCCAGCCACACTTGATACAATTTGTAGATAATACTGCTATAAAGCTACAATTTTGCTTTAAAGGCATTCTTAAATACAGATTTCAGAATTAGCTGAAATCTCTCACAGCCTGTGACAGGAAGAGGCATATGTTCCTAATCTGTGGCTTTAAAATTGTTTAAGGCTTACATCAATGAGCCTTTTCAGTAGAAAAATCAGGCCGCTACCAACCTCAGGCACAAGAGAATCGGAGCCGTGGTGGCTAATGCGAGACTTTTGAGCTTCATGTTTGACAACAAATCAGTTGTTAAAATTCTTCTTCGCTCTTTTGTTTTTTAATGGACTTTCAAAACGCAGGCACCCTGGGAACCGGAGAGGCCTAGTTTCTTGCTAGAGGTGACCTCTGTTGAGATGAGCTGAGGCTGGAGGGAAGCCCAAGGACCCCTGTACCCCAGAAGAGAGAGAGCCAGAGAGAGGACTCTTCTAGCACCTGAGAGAGAGTCCCGGGCATGTGGCTCACATCAGAGAGTGCTTGTCTACCATGCCTGCGGCCCCAGGTTGGATCTCCAGCACAGCCTAAACCAGGTGTTACCACACATCTGGAATTTCAGTGCTTTGGATGTTTAGAAAACAGAATTAGAAGTTCAAGACCATCCTTGGCTACACAGCAAGTTAAAGACCAGCTTGGGCTACATGAGACTGTCAAAAACAAAACAAAACAAAACAAAACACCCCAACCAAACAAAGAAACCCAGAAAATGGCCAAGTGAATCTAAAGAATGCATTCTTTAAAGAGGAAGGCGACATGTCACGCAGTTGTTTAGCATCTGAGAGGATCTGGATTCAACCCTTCGCACCGCCCCTTCTGCCCCCCAGCAAAGGGGTTGGTACCAGAAGATGACTGAAATGATTCCAGAGGCATGTGGTAGACTGTGAGAATCACGGTAGCTCACTGGTTAAGAGAAGGAAAGAGAGGGAATAAAGATGGATGTAAGAAGATGCTACAGTAGGGATAACCACAGGGGAGAATGGGGTCATGCTCAAAATGGAAAGACATGGTCCTGAGGTCCAGGCTGGAACTAGAATGGAGATAAGGGTAGCCCAGCTAACCTGGGCTCATAGGAGCTCACCGAGATCGAAAGGACAAAGCAGGGAACCTGCATGGGCCCGACCTAGTCCCTCCACACTTACATCACAGTTGTGTGGTTTAGTGTTCTTGTGGGTCTCCTAACAGTGGGAACAGGGGCTCTCTCTGACTCTGGGGCCTGCCTTTGGGACCCTTTCCTCCTACTGGGCTGCCTCATGCAGCCTTAGTAGGAGAGGATGTGCCTAGTCTTACTGCAAATTTATATGCCATGGCTGGTTAATACCCATGGAAGGCCTGCCCTCTTCTGGAAAGAAATAGAAGAGGAGTAGATATGAGAAGGGGAAGGGACTGGGAGGAGAGGAGGAAGGGAAACTGCTTTTGGGGTGTAAAACAGGTCATCAAACTACAAGAGAAAGAGGAAGAGCAAGAGAAGGAAGACAAGAAGAAAAAGAGGAGGAAGAGGAGGAAGAGGAAGAAAAGAGGATTGTCCTTGCCTGTAATGTCATCATCAAAGCCCATCATGGGTCCAATGCTAGCCTTACTCAATCTTCCCATCTGAACAGGAAAATGCCAACCCCCTGTGGCAGTACAAATGAAATGTCCCTAATAGTCTCAGACATTTGAATACTTAGTCCCAGCTGCTAGTGATACTGGGGGGGAGAGGGTAGGAGGCATGACCTGGCTCGAAGCCGTCCATCATTGGGGCCATGTTTTGAGGTTTCAAAGGCTTCCAACTATTCCCAGTGTGCACCCTGCTTCCTGTTTGTGGTTCAAGATGTGAGCCCTTGAGACTCAGTTTCCAGCTGCGGCTGCCATCCCTGCCTGCTGCTGTGCCCGTCTGCTGCTGTGCCTGTCTGCTGCTGTGCCTGTCTGCTGCCATGTTTCCCCAGTGATGGCGAAGGACTCTTATCCTCATGGGACCACAAGCCCTTCCTTCTGTAAGCAGCCTCAGTCATGGTGTCTGAGCATAGAGAAGTAATATTCGATGGCCCCTGTTAACAGAGTCGAACAGGCGGGTGGTGGTGGCGCACACCTGTAATCCCAGCACTTGGGAGGCAGAGGCAGGCGGATTTCTGAGTTCGAGGCCAGCCTGGCCTACAGAGTGAGTTCCAGGACAGCCAGGGCTACACAGAGAAACCCTGTCTCCAAAAAAAACAAACCAAACCAAACCAAAAAAACAAAACAAAACAAACAAACAAACAAACCAGAGTTGAACAGAGACTGGATAAGATACAGGAATCAATCCAAGGCCACAGGTGTAAATCATTCTACCCACCCTGACTCAGTATTTTTCCATTGCAATGTCATTTCTGGTGCCACAAGCCACCTCAAGAGACTGTAGACAAAACGCATTCCACCTTATTTTTCTTTTGTACATCTGTTATATGAAAGGAAGACTCAACAGATGAGATGGCACACACGCCTGTGAGCACAGAATTTGGAAGGCTGAAAGAAAGAAAGAATCAAAGGTCACCTGGGGTTCTGTAGTGAGTCCAAGACTACACTGGACCACGAAATAGAAGCCCATTTCAAAAAGAAAGCAAAACAAACAAAGGAGCAAAACCTTATGAGATGAATGCTCAAACAGGTTGCAAGTCAGTTTCTCCTGTTTGGAAGATGTAATCATTTTGGCTAGTTAGCTAGTTAGCTAGTTAGTTAGTTAGTAAGTTTTATGCATAGAATTCAGAACACATGCTTAGCACGTGCTCAATAACTGATCTACACGTGTAGCTAGAAAGTATAATCATGACATTACAATATAAATAACCCATTTAGATATTTATTGGATTCTTATTACTTTTGGGGGTCAGGGGCACCTCCTACAGAGAGCAAGCACAGGGGCCAGAGGACAACGTTGTGGTCAGTTCTTCAGCCTTTCCATGGGTCCTGGAGCTCAAACTTGGGTCATCAGGCTTTGAAAGCAAGCCCCTTTACCTGACAAACCATCTCGCCAGCCCCTCATCAGACTGTTTCTGAGCTGATGCCCCAAGGTTCTCACACTTTGGCAACAGATGGCAGGCCTTCCGCCCGCTGTGAGGAAGGGGGTCTGGGGGGACTCTGCTCTTTCCTTCCCTCACAGGGCAACAGGATGCCACGTTCCACTCCAGGACCTGCCACAGGGCCCAGAGATGACTCACAGACACACAAAGCCCTGCCTCAGGTAGGAGTGCTCGATTGTCTGAAGACTAACTCACTCACTAACCAACTAAAACCACAGTGAAGAGCACCCTATACAGATGACGGAATGGATCCTGCCTATGTCACAGTCTTGAGGGAGCTAAGACTAGGATCCCAGCGATCTCCAGGCAGAGGTGCTGAATGGCTCTGTAGAAGAGGCTAGGTAGGTGCTCCTACTTAACCCGCTCCCTCTGGGTTAGTTGCTAATACCTCCCAATTTCCCCCAAATCTTTCTCCTATGCTGACATGGCTTTTTTGTTGCTGTTGTTTAGTTGAAATCAACCCAAGGTCTTGCACAGGCTAAGCATGAGGTTTTTTTCCCCCTAATGCCTATTACTAATCTAAAGATAAAAGCCCCTTGGAAGAAACAGCTTCCTATTTGTTCAAAAACATCTTAGGATGTCTGCCTCTTGACTAATAAAATGTAGTGTTTTGATCTTGGATGTTTCCTCCCTGCCAACGAACATATGCAGTCTCAAAAACCTGGCTGCTTGGTTTAAGTTTTTAATGCCTACCCCCACCTTCCTCTCTGTCCCCCTCCCTCCCTCCTGTCTCGTCTTTTGCTTGATGAGAGTTGGTTGGTAGAAGGTCTATAAGAGAATACAGTTCAGACTGAACTAAGAAGACAATAACTTAGAAGAATCCCCAGGGCTGGACAGATAACTCAGTCGATGAAGTACTTGCTCTGCAGGGACAAGGACCCCCATCTGCATCTTTAGCATTCACGTTTAAAAAACCAAACAGTGCCAGGTGGTGGTGGTGTTAAGAACACTGACTGCTCTTCCGAAGGTTCTGAGTTCAAATCCCAGAAACCACACGGTGGCTCACAACCATCTGTAAAAGGATCTGATACCCTCTTCTGGTGTGTCTGAAGACAGCGACAGTGTACTTATATACATAAAATAAATCTTTAAAAAAAAATAAGGCAGAGACAGATACCCAATATTGATCTCTGGCTTCTGTACACACAACCATAAATACAGACAGAAAGGTAGAGGCACAGAGGAGAGGAGAGAGAGAGAGAGAGAGAGAGAGAGAGAGAGAGAGAGAGAGAGAGAAAGGAAGAAGAGGAAGAAGAAGAGGAAGAAGAAGAAGAAGAAGAGGAAGAGGAAGAGGGAGAGGAAGAGGAAGAAGAAGAAGAAGAAGAAGGGTGAGGAGGAGGGAGAAGGAGGGGGAGGAGGAGGAGGAGGGAGGAGGAGGAGGGAGAAGGAGGGAGGAGGAGGGAGGAGGAGATATCAGTCCAAGGGATCAAGCCTCCATAGCCACCTAAATCTTGGCTGATACAGAAACAAAAGCTGCTCTCTCCCAAACTGCTCCTCTGTGTTGCCCTGCCCCTGCGAAGATACAAGATTTAAGTTCATCATTTTCTCAAGCATGAAAAAATGCTAAACACTGCCAAGGCAGGAAATTGAAAACTTCGATTCCCAGGAGAACTATGTGACAGAGGGGAGGGGTCTCCCAGGAGGTGGGGGGGGGGGGGCATCGGGGAGGGATAAGGTTGGCCTTTGTCCTTTCATAATCCTATTAACTGACTCCTTGAGGAATGTAGGTGGCTGGGAGATAAGAAGCCTTTGATGTTATGTGTCACTAGCCCATGGTGGCAAAACTACAAGTCTTGGCACTCAACGCAAGCACAGTCAAACACTGGGCATCAGAGCCCCTGAGGAGCCCGCTCCTTTGACCGCCTGCTGTGCGAGGGAGCAGACCTTGCTAGTTGCTCCGGGGAGAGATAAGGGGCTCACGGGGTCCTCAAGTGGAGGGGCTCGCTGGAGTCTTCAAGGGGAAGCAATTTACTCCGCTCGCTAGGATACAGGGCTGACCTCGAGGGTTTAAGTGAACCCTTCAGCTGCTTCCTTGCCCCGACAAAGACCTCAGGCTCCCTGGCACAGCAATTACAATCAATCTCAAGATGTCCTTCCAGGAACAAAGGACGCCGAGACAACTGCTCTTCATTAGCCGGAGAAATTAAATCAAAACCTATTGTGTGCGGAGCGCTCATTGGCTAGCGGCAACTCGGTCCCCTGTGGCCTCCTCTCCATCTAGAGGAGGGAATGGGCTTGTTTGTCTAGTATTTCCAAGCAAGTACTGATGAAGAGGTGCTAAAATTTCACTGGTAAATCCACAATCACGGTTGGGTAGGGGTGGCAGGATACTTTAATGCGTTACTAGGGAGAGCGAAGAGTGTTGCTTTCTCAGCCCTGAAGGGTAGGGTGGGCATTGGTGGTGCATGACTCTAAATTCCAGCACTTTTGAGGCAGAGGCAGGAGAATCACACCTTTGAGGACAACCTGGGAGACCCTGTTGCAAATTCTTCCTGCCATCCCAACAGCCCTACTGCTGCAAGTCCACATAGGAAATGGGTCAGAGGGACTTTCTTTATCTTTATATCTTTATAATAATCCTAAATTCCTGAGTCCTCGAGACTTCCGTCCTGTGAGCTTAGGTCTCTGGATAGGCAATTCTTCTCTTACTATTATACCTGCTGTGAGTGCATATGTGTATGCGTGTGTGTGTGTGTGTGCGCGCACACACACATCTGCCCCTTTGTCTATATGGGCTTGAGTACAGGTGCTTTTGGAAGAAGTCATATCCCCTAGAGCTGGAATTATATAGGCAGTGTGAGCAGCCTGACATAGGAACTGAACTCAGACCTTCTGGAAGAGCAGCAGGTATTCTTTACCTTGGAACCATCTCTCCAGCTCCACGACTGCTTCCTGGAGCATACAAAAATAAATAAAGTATGCAAAGTTTTCTAAAACTTAAAAACAAAAGTAAACAAACGACCTCCTCGAATTTCTGCACTTTCATTTTGTTTCGGCATGACCGTTCCATGGACTTCCTCTGCGCTCACACTGCAATCCTTGTTCTGAAAATACTGCTGGTCCCAGACCCAGATTCAGGCGTGGCTAGACAGGAGTGAATGGATTAAAGGCTTGTGCGGAGCGCCCTCTTGAGGCAGCCTTTAAAGATGTCGAAACTCTGGCTGAGAACGTTAGCCTCTGTTCTAGAGGAGCTAATAAGAATCAATTCAAAGACTGAAGTGTTAGGATGGCTGTGCTGTCCCCTCACTAGAACAGAATTACTTCTCTCTGAAGTCAAGGTAGTCGGTGACAGAAAGACACAAAATCACAAAGGCTGACTAAATGAATTCATGTGTATAAAATAACAAACAAGAAAGAAACAGGCTGACGAGGGTAAGTGATTACATGGTTTCTGAGCCCTTGTCTACTAGTTCTAGACCGTGTTCCTTATCTTGGAGATTCAAGGGGCAAGGTTTCACCACCATGGGGCACTGGATGTGAGCATGTCACAGTGCTTAGAGGCTGTGTTTGTGTATTTGTTTGTTTGTTTGTTTGAAACAGGATAATAGTTAGCCCAGGCTGGCCTTGAATTCACCTCCTAGATGAGTCTGGGTTGTTAAAACTCAGTGACTAAAACTAAGTTAAAACTAAAGTGACTGTCTCATGCCTCTCTAGGCTGAGTGTAAAGATTGACCCTACCAGAGCTGAAGAGATGGCTCAGTGGTTAAGAGCACTGACTGCTCTTCCAGAGGCCCTGAGTTCAATTCCCAGCAACTACATGGTGGCTCACAGCCATCTGTAATGGGATCTGATGCTGATGTGTCTGAAGAAAGCTACAGTGTACTTATTTATAATAATAAAATCTTTGGGCCAGAGCGAGCAGGAACTGAGTAAGAGGGGGTCATCCAGAGGGAACAGAGCTCCTAAATTCGCAGCAACCACATGAAGGCTCACAACCATCTGTACAGCTACAGTGTAAAGTCTATGAACTTGCTAAGCACCCCTGCCACCCGCCCCCCCCCCCAGGCCCTGTGTACTGCAGTGATAGGAGAATCCATTTCAGAGGGTTGTGTAGAGAACTGGGTAATAACATGTACATATAGACCTCTGTATAGGGAGCTAAAAATGTCATCTACATTTATGGGATTTTTAATGAGAAATAAGATAGGATCATATATATATATATATATATATATATATATATATATATATATAATTATCACATCGATTCCTTATATCCCTGATCGTTAAATCCTTTCAACTTAGACCAAAAACAAAAACAAAACAAAACAGTCTAGAACAAGGCTGCTATCATTGTAGACTAAGAACAGACTGGCAGTCACTCAGGAGGCAGGCGATTCCTGACCAGCACTGAAGGCTCAGGGCAGGACTCGATCAACCCTTAGCTGAGTTAATGCTACTGTCAGCACGTTATGTTAGAGGTTCTGTGTCTCCTCTGTGAGCCCTGTGTCCTGTTCTCCTGACATGATGCTGGGGACGAGATGCCTGGCTTGGGAGCAGTCCTAATGCTCACTCTCTCTTCTCTGATCCTGCTCCCCCTCCCCCCCATCGGTCAACTCTGAGTCTCCTGTTTGATAGGTTTGCCTGCTGACCTGTCTGCCTCCAGTCTCTACCCCCGGTCACAACTCAACCCAGGCAGAGAAGCTGGCGGTAAAGCGTGACACCTGAATTGTCTTGGAGAAACAAAACTGAAGAAGAGGTAGGAGAAGTGGGCCTGAAGGCTTCTAAAGGGAAGAGAGAGGAAGGCACATCAAGACGGGGTGGGGGGGGGGATTACAGGTGAGAGTCATCCAGGAAGTGAAATAGGCCCTGCTGAAGCGAAGGAACTGGGGCTTGAGGGTGAAGATAAACCTGTAGTCTACACAGCGTGTGTGTGTGTGTGTGTGTGTGTGTGTGTGTGTGTGTGTGTGTGCACGTGTGTGCAAGTGTGGTGCTGGCACACAGTTTGATGGTCACAGAGGAGCTTTAAGGAAAGCAGCTGCTATGCCGGTGACAACGACAACACCAGGCCATGTCCTTAGCCTGGTGCACAGCACACAGAGGGTTTCTTTTCCTCTGCGGTGCTCAAGGGCACCAGGGTAGAGATGTAGGACACTCCACTCTTAGAGCATCAGGACAGTCTCGAGGTCATCCTCTGACATTCAAAGAGTGTCTGACATGTTAGTATCCCACTGGATATTTAGTGGAAGATGTGCAGAAACTTCCAGGAAGAAGAAACACACGCGCAGTCTGAGTGGAGAACTCGGATTGGTTACGCGTACAGGGCAGACTGGTGACCTCCCTTAGAGGAATGTCTCCACCCAGTCCTGCAGCTTGAGAAGATCTGCTGACTCTGCAGGCAGAGGGTCGGGGCGACCGAGGCAGCGTGCCCAGGGAGAGTTTTCCCATCTGCCTCTTGGGGCCTAACAAGGCCTGGGAAGGTTCCCAAGGTGTTAGCAGAAGCCACACACCCCATTTCCCCAAAGCCTCTCTCCAGTAAGTCACACTCTGTCACATTTCCACAAGCTCTAGATAGGGAACTCAAAGGGACCGTGATAACTGGGAAGCTTTGACAGTGAACCCGGACTTCCGGTTCGATCCTGGACTTTGTTTTGCTGGTTATCATGAGCAGAGCGAGCTACTGTTGTTAGGAGTGCTAGCAAGTCTGTGGGAACAATGTTCTCTGATTTGCTGAGTGGTGGGAGGGGGAGAACAGGAGAAAAGGGGGGGAGTGGAGAAAGGTCTAAAGGTGTAAATAGGAAAATCTTTAGATTTTTTTAATTAATTTATCTTTTGATAGCAGGGTCTAATTAAACACAAGTTACTCTCAGACCCCCTAGGTCAGCCGTTCTCAACCCAAGGCTCTCAATCTCTTTGGGGGTCAAAAGACCCTTCACAGGGGTCACATATACATCCTGAATATCATATATTTACATTTTGACTCATAACAGTAGCAGCATGATAGCTGGGAAGTAGCAAGGACAATAATTTTATGGTTGGAGGTCATGACATGAGGAACTGTATTAAAGGGTGGCAGCGTTAGGAAGGTTGAGAGCCAACTCTCTATAGCCAAGGATGGCCTTGAGCTTCTGTCCCTCCTGCCTTCACCGTACAAGCTCTAGGATTACAGGCTTGCACCACCATAGCCTGTTTATTCTGTGCTGGGGATGAAACTCCAGGTTTCATGCACATTAGTTTACATACTCTACCAACTGAGCTATGTACCACCACTGCCAGATCTAATGCACTTTTAAAAATACCCTCCAATACACTCAAGTCCTATGATAAAATGAACTTCAGTGACCCGCCCCTTCCCTCCAGTAAGGTGGATGAGGCTTGTCTTCCCCCCTCCCTCCATCTTGGTCCTTCTCTTCTGACTCTGACATTACAGAATGCTCTCCAGTCTCCACCACAATGCCAAGGGTCTAGCCAACTGCCTTAGTCAGGTTTTCTATTCCTGCACAAACATAATGACCAAGAAGCAAGTTGGGGAGGAAAGGGTTTATTCAGCTTACACTTCTACACTGCTGTTCATCACCAAAGGAAGTCAGGACTGGAACTCAAGCAAGACAGGAAGCAGGAGCTGATGCAGAGGCCATGGAGGGATGTTCCTTACTGGCTTGCTTCCCCTGGCTTGCTCAGCCTGCCCTCTTATAGAACCCAAGACTATCAGCCCAGGGATGGCACCACCCACAAGGGACCCTCCCCTCCTCGATCACTAATTGAGAAAATGCCCCACAGCTGGATCTCATGGAGGCACTTCCCCAACTGAAGCTCCTTTCTCTGTGATAACTCCAGCCTGTGTCAAGTTGACACACAAAACCAGCCAGTATACCAACTGACTTCAAGTTCCAGTTTTGCAACAGCATCCTGACCAAAGCCAAGTGTGTGTGGTCATCCTGTCCCAGTTCCTTCCGTCTCCAGACAACCACTGCAGATCCTTTTTGCTTTGAGACCTGTGTCCTTCATCTTGGAAAAATCAAAAGCTTAACTGGCATGACCAAGAGGCACTAGTGTCAATTATTTGAGCCACAGAGATCCAGGGACACTAAGCGACATCAGTAGTTTGTGACTAAATACCATATGTCCTGCAATCTCAGTGTCAGCTCCTTGAGAGGCAATAGTGGTGGCGTGTGACTGGTCTTTACTGTGTCTCAAATACAGTCAAGCAATGTGTCATTTGTTCGGGGGGGCCTCCCTTTTCCATGACCCAACGCCCTACGTTACTGTAGGTAGCAAGCGAGACTACAAAAGAAACGACAAAGACAGCTCTGTAAAACAGAAGGTTCTAGATCTGCCACATCGGATGGTGGTGATAGTCATTGCTGTGGTGACAGATTTGACCAGGGACACACGCTGATCATTTGGGAAGTATCCAGGCAAGCAGGTCCATTCCCAGAGCACACATTTCCCTGGCGTGGACTCAAAAGCAAGCGGTACGCTATTATGATTCTTCATGAGTTACCAGGCAGAATAATGAATAATACTAAAACCTGCTTCACTACATGAGAAAGTAGTGGGGGTGGGGGGAAGGTCATGACCTGTGAACCCAGGAGGAAGATCAGAGTCCTGAGGTGTTCCCATGCCAAGTGAAACTCGGGGAGAGAACCAAGGGGCACACACACACACACACACACACACACACACACACACTGCAGGTCCTGCAATTAGGATTCCAAGATGAGCTTGCTGGAAAGCAAGCTGTGGAGTGAGGTGACAGGGGCATCTGACCCCGAAAGAGAGATCAAAGAAAACACTGTGCACCCCCAAGAGGCCTCCATCTGTGGTAAGGGTTGAGGAATGAGGGGCGGTCAGCCAGGTGCAGTCTGGGAAGAGAGGGCGTATTGGAGAATGGTGTGAGGATTAGGAATGAGAATGGATATGGATTTGGAGTCATCCTGGAGTTTGCAGCTGCTTAACATGAGGGGACTAGACAAAGGTGGGCCCAGTATTAGAGTTCAGAGGTCATGGAGACATTGCTGCCCTTGAAAACTCGCAGCCTGGAAACCATCCCTACCCACAAGGCCTACAACACAGGGGAGCCGGCTGAAACCCCACATGCATTCCCAAAAGATTCGCTCTGCCACATAAGTTCTGAAACTGGCACACAAAAAAACCTATAAAATATTCCCGTGCCCAAAAATACTTCATGCGGCAGGTGGGTGCATTTTAATGCTTGATTCAGTACAGGCTGGAAGATTTCAATATAAAAGTCTCTTGCCCACCCCACCCCCACCCCCAGGCTCAAGGACCTTGAAATGAATGTCAGGGCGGGGCACGGTGGGGGAGACCTGTGAGCATGAGGGGCAGCCATGAGTCCTGAGGTCAGGACAGCTAGGAGCTTAAGAAGTCACAACAGGCTCGAATGCCAGGCCTGTGAGCTAGGGGCGTAATTCCTGTTTATTCTGATGTGTGTGTGTGTGTGGGGGGGGGTGTAGGGGTGTGGGAGTGGGGGGAGGGATGAACCCAAAACCTCATGTGTGCCAGCAAGTGTTTTACTACAAGGTTATCCGAGAGAGAGAGAGAGAGAGAGAGAGAGAGAGAGAGAGAGAGAGAGAGAGAGAGAGAGAAGAGAGAAGAGAGAAGAGAGAAGAGAGAGAAAGCCCATGAGGAAATGGGGAGGCCAGAGCAGGAGGACATCAGGTATCTTCCTCTGTCATCTCTACTTTATTGACTTGAGACAGGGTCTATGACTTAACCAGAAACTCACTATTTAGACCAGGCTAGCCCAGCAGTGCCAGGCTCTCAGGATCAGCCTTTTGTGTGTTCCCCAGCGTTGGGGTTCCAGGCACACCAGTGGTTAGCTTTTTACCTGAGTCTTAGGAACTTGAACTCAAGCCTCGGGTTTATAGATCGAAGACTCCTACCCAGCACACACACACACACACACACACACACACATACACACCTGCCCCCGGCTGGGTCCTATTCTTGAGAGACAGGATAGGCCTTTACATACGTGTACATGCATGTGGAGGCATGGAAAGGGACCTAGGAGGAGGGAAGGAGGAAGCACGGTGACTGACGTACCCATTAGGGAGACAAGAACTCAGGAATCAGTGGTGTGGTGGTGGAGGCGGGGAGAGGCGTGAGCGCCTTTGCGCCTTTTCGTTTTGTTTTGAGATGGGCTCTCAGGTATCCCTCGCTATACTCGAGTTTGCCACGTAATGGAGGATGATGCTAAACACCTACTCCTCCTGCCCCTGCCTCCCAACTGTAGGGATTACGACATCACAACCACACCTGGTGACCTTTTGCTTTGTCTTCTAAGATGAATTCCTTGGGCACAGAGCTTAGACCTTTATATGAAATTTTATTCCCTAACCCCAGCAGTCTGCTACTATTCAAGTGGTTTCTTAGAATATTCCATATTCTACTTGGCTTGATGTATTCGGATGGCTTGATGTATTCAGAGGACACCCACATTTTAAGGAAGGTTCAGGGAAAGAACGCAGGTTTGGGACTTCTGCAGGTGTGGTTAAGTTACAGATTTCAAGGTGGGATCATTGTGGCATCTCTGGGCAGACCCTAAGCCTAAAGACACAGACAGGAGGAGGAGGCGGACCTCGAGGCAGCTGGGCTAAGTTGCCCATGAGGGAATGGCCAGCTTGCTCACCAAGCTTTTCTTCTGACTCCCGGAGCCAAGGCAAGGGGTCCCCAACAGGCTTCCCTGTCAGGATGTAGAACTGTCTATTCAATGCCTGATGACAGGTCACTCTGTAGCTCTCTGAAGCCAATGGGACGTGAGTGGGAAGAAGAGCGGGTGGGGAAGGGCGGACTTGGAGCCTGGGTGAGGACTCTGGATGGTCCTGAGAGGCAGCAGAGAGGAGGTGTGGAGAGGCTGAGGAGACTTGCAAAGCTTCCGACATGTTTGGAAGGGACTTTAGTAACCTCCGGACTCCTCATCTCCTCGTCTTACCATCCCCCTGAAAACATGGTCACAGCTTCAGTATCACCCGTGGTTGGAGAGGGATGATTGAAACTTCAGAGTCTACACTGCCCTCAGCTGCAAGTACCTGCTGGGAGGGTGCATGGGAGCGGAGGCCCATTTGTGTACTCCAGGTACAAAATGTCCACGTTTGTAATTACACGAAGGAGTAGTCGATGCTGATGCTAGCTAGCTGCTGCTCTGCCTTCTCTGAGGTCTCCCTGGCTCCCCAGCGCATCCCCAACAGGGTCCTCATGATCTTCAACAAAGAGTGGCATCAAATTCTACCCCTGTAAGGATGTTCTGTCGTCCCCGGAAGAGGTCTCTGTCCCTTTTCTTCCCTCCCTTTCTTCTGTCCTGTCCCAGTCCTCTAGAAGTTCACTGGAATCATTTGTAACTTACTGTTTTCTTTCTTTGATTTTTCATTCTTGAGTAATTAAATGACAAACCAAGAGCTAGGTGTGGTACCCACACCTGCAATCGCAGCACTTTAGGAGGTAGACGCTGAGAGATCAGGAATTCTAGGTCATCAGTGGCTACAATGGAGTCTGAGACAGAGGCTGCCTTAGGCTGTATGACACCCTGCATTAGCACATTAAGATCAAACAGAGTTTACGGCTGAGGTCAGCCCTGGGAGGGCTGGGACCAGAAGGACTCTGAGCTGTACAGCAGACCCTACCGCTCCTTCCTAGAAGGGTTAATTCCATCAATTTTTTTATTATAAGAAGTTACCATGGTTCCACAATACGAAATACACTCGACACAAGGAATATGACAAGACCAGCTAGACACCTAATCTACTTTCTATTGAATTCAAAATGATCCACGGGGCGGGCACCTTCATCACCACTGTTATAGATGAGGAAACCCAGGCTTAGAGGAGAAAAAGTTCCAGCATATAATAGAGCTGTGAGCACCTCAGTCGGGCAAAGCTGGAACCACTAACCTCTAGCCTGTTCGCTCTTGGGGGTCAGTGGCAAGGTATCCCTCAGCAATCAATTCCCAGGGTTCCCCTGGCTGTTGCAAGCCTGGTTGATCACAGCCTTGGGCAAGCCCTGTGTGGCCATTATTGTTACTATTATTAGGGAAGTTCTGTTAGTGTTGGGGTTTAACAGTCTCATGAAAGTTTTCAGAGAACTTCACTCTGTAAAACTCGGGTCCATGAGCCTTGGGAAAAGAAAGAGGGAAAGACAGAAAGACAGAAAAAAGAGAGGGCGGGAGGGAGGAAGGAAAGAAGGAAGGACAGAAAGAAGGAAGAAACCAGGTTTGCTGGTCTTATGTCATAACTTTTTGTTTGTTTTAGCTTTTTGTGGCCCATGTCTCCTGAACCTGCCAGACTCTTGCTACCCCCTGTAGCTGCCTGACTCTGCCTCTGTGGTAGACCCAAGAATACTGTCCATCAGCAATCACAGCTCAGCTGTCTTCCCAGGGGATTCCGGTGATCAATACCCTCAGCTAACAGTTAACAGAACCTACCCCTGCCCTTAGCTCTACACTGTTTGAACTGATCCCTTTGGATCTGTTTCCTTAGTAATAAAGCTAATTCTCTGGTTTTGGAGGGCTATCAAACTCTTTGCCAAGTCAGATGAAAAAGTCATAGTCTTCACCAAATAGAGGTGTAGAGAGAATCTCTTATAAGTATCACCTGTCAATAAAAAAAACAGACGGCCAATGAGCTGAGGCAGGAAATAGGAGGTGGGACACTGGGAGGAAGAGAGAGGATTCTGGGAGACTCACCCTGGAACTCAGAGGTAGAGTGGAGAATTGGGGAGATCAGGACATAGACCAGCAAGTAGCTGAACTCAGGAGAGAATAAAGGAGAGATTCTAGTAAGACACTGAGGAGATGCAAGACTGAGGAGAGGTGACTAACCAAGTGGTAGACACAGAGTTGTTTGAATAGTTAAATAAGTTACAAGCTAGTCAGGGAATGAGCCAACGCTTGTGGCCAACACATTTAATAAATGATTAGATTCAGAGTTGCCATTCCAGGAGCAGGGGCTGGAAGGCAAGACAAATTATTATTATTATTTTTTACAAGATGACTAAATTCATCATAAATGTTGTGTAGATCCCACAATGTTATTATAGTCATGGAACTTGGGGCTCAGATGCTGGTGTGGGTTCCTACCTGCTCTAACACTGAGATCGTTTGGTGGTCCCACCCCAGAGAAGTGCACACACACACACACACACACACACCTTAAGGTCTCCTCTTCATGCTGTCCACCCTTCAAGAGCTACACTGCGCACACACAGAGAGAGGGAAGCCTTCGTCCACCCCACCTCTGCACAAAGAGTATCATATCCATTCCATAGACATTGTTTTTGTACCCCTCCCCTTTATCTCTTTTTTAAAAAAATGTTAATTTTTATTTATTTGATATAAATACAAAACAGGTAATTAAAAAAAAGTCTGGTAACGGGATAAACACACTAAGGGTCTATGATAACGTACTCCTTGTCCCTTCATTTCTTTTGTCCTCTGTGCTTGGGGCCATCCCTGGACTGCAATGAGGTGACATTTGACTATGTGGCCCTCACCTCACCCCAAACTGAGACACACAGCAGGCCTTATCCAAAGAGTTCACTTCCCAGTTGTCTCTGGATTTATCTGCCAAGCAGATCCTGTTGGTCCCACCCTGGGAAACCAGAGGCCCACCATCAATAGCATTCTCTCTCAGGAAAGCTGTAGCTCTCTTTCCAAGAGCTTGCAACAACAGAGGAGCCATTCAATTGTCCGGGGAAAAATAAAGGGAGAGTCCCCTGTGAGCCTGGGTGTCACCCTCTGGTTCTCGATTTCATTAGGGATGTCTCTATAGCTTTATTTTACCTTGGGGATCAATGGTAGCCATCGTTTCCTGAGTGCCCAGCTTCTGCTAAGCCGATTATATCCTGAATTACGCAAAAGATAACCTTTTCACTATATGGATCAGAGCGCTGCTACTGTGGCCCACTCCATCCTATGGAGCCCAGAACAGGTAGGTCTACATGAATAACCAGCTCTGACACCAACCCTTCTGCCTCTTCTCATCCCAGCTGTACCCAACAATGCCTCCAGGGCAGGATCTATTTGGACTTCACTAAGACTTCCAGTGTCCAGGGCATACCCTAGGATGACCCCAAGTTTCATCCCCAGGAGGAGTCACAAGGAAAGAGCAGATGTCCACAAGCTGTCCTCTGAAGTCCACACACACATGCCCATAGCATCTACACGACCAGTCCTCCTCACACAAACACATACGTGTTAAAGAAGTGGTTAAACTGTGGTGTTACCTCATAGACCCTTCATTTGAAGGCGTGGTGATGGTCTAGTTATAGAGACTGAAGTTAAGAGGGATTCAAGTGAGGCTTTTATTAAATGAAGCAATGATTTGGGTGGTTGTCATTCTTATGCTTGTTTATGTTTATTTTTTAAAAGCTTTATTGACATCTGTAGTGTCCTCGATCAGGTGGAAGTACTTGAATCATCAAAGCAAGTCTACGTCCCTCAAGCCTCCCATTCCAGGGAGCTGTGACCATTGATGTGACCTTTCCCCGGCATGGAGGAACTAAGGCGCAACTCAACTTGCAGTTCCAGGGGAGGCTGTCGACTTTAGTTTTCCCATTTGTATTTACTAAACACCTCTCTAAGGAAGATGCATTCACTCAGTCTTTCTCTACCCAATGTCAAGTGCAGCAAGGGTCTTGTTAAACCACCCTTGCCTCTGTACACCGTGAAGATGACCCCACATGAGAAAATCGCTGGGATTCTAGGAACGATATTCCATTCCACTGTCTTTCTGCAGTATATCTGTGTTCCAAAAAATACATCTGTACATGTGTATACCTGTATCTATCAGCATGTTTTGGTTGCATGTATGTGTGTGCACCATGTGTACACCTGGTGCCCTCAGAGGCCAAAGAGGGCACCAAATTCCCAGGGACTGGAGTTACAGATGATTGGGAACTACCATGTAGGGGCTGGGGACTGACCTGGTTTTCTGCAAGAGCAACGAGTGCTCTTAATACAGACCCTCAATATCAGTATTCTAATAGGAAAGCTGTTTCAAAAAAATCCATTTAGCTTTTTAGTAGAAATAGCTTCTTTGATTCTTTATTAATTCTTTATTAATAATTAATTCTTTATTAATAATTTTCCAAAAGCCAGCTATTGGGCTCGAATTTTGAACTGTTTTCCTCTATCTATTTATTGGTCAAATGTGACAATTCTTAGGTTGAGTCTGATAGCAATCACATATGGGTGGTTGGACTTGTAAATTAACCCTAAAGGTTAGGGGTTCAGAAACCAGAGATCCTATTTAAGTGTAGCTGGGAATATACTTGTGGGATCATATAGGAGTTTAAGAGTAAAGAAAATGAATTGTCATATTTTACTTTGAAACCATCTCCCTTTTGCCTGAGACAGGAGAGATGATGCATCTTCAAAGTTAGGTCATTTCATCTGAATGCCCACTTGCTATAAGGATCTTTGCTTGTGGGACACAGAAATCAGACAAGTCCGTGGAAAACCTACACTTTATAATGAAGTGGCTCACTGTCATAGGAAGCCGGACCCTGACAGGTTGGACTCTAAATAAAACAATAAACTTGTTGGTGGCTAGGGCAGAGCAAAAAGCCTTTATCGACTATTGCATAGAACTGTTTTGATTCTCATTATGAAGAGACTACTCATTTGGACCTGCCTCTGTGAGTCTCTTTTGCACTTACATTTTGTGACGCACAAGCACTCTCCTGTATTCCTTTTTAAGTGTGTGGATCCTATGTGGCTGGACGGTGATGGGGAACGGGGTTTCATCTTTGATCCCAGGCATTGTACTGAGTACTTGGTGAATGCTGGATGAATTGGTGTCTGGTGACACCTATCTTTGCAACATTCTCCTGAACGTCCTACCACAGGGGCGGTGGGCACACACTGGTCTCGGTGGCTTTGTTATAGACTTGGCCACACATGCTGGAGAAGCCAGGGCAGGCCTCTGAGATCCGCTGCTCTTTCAGCGGCCCCCACCAGGGTCCAACTTAAAATCGTGGTCGATGGGCTCTGTGCCTCCAACTTCATGCCTGTTCATACATGTCTGTATGCCTGTTCATACAAGCACGTATGTATACTTACTTCCATATGGACAAAAACAAAACTCCCGATAACATGGGCATTTAGGGTAAAAATTACTATCTTTTCCCTAGTTTTAAAAAAAAAAAAATTCCCCCTGACAGTACAAAGAGACAATCCAATGATAAGTAGCAGAGTCCTGACCCATTTGTGACTAGCTGTGGCTCTTAGACTGCTTGACATTGGGAGGTGAGGGGGAGGGGAGTTTTAAATGCGAGTGTGACCCTCTGCAAAGGATCCACTAGATAAAGATGCAGTTTAGACTTCCACAAAGTTTAGCAAACAAGACTGACTGTCAATCCACACTCTATTCAGCGCTGTTCTTCCCAGCAGGGACCAGCAGAGCGTAACTGTAGAAAACACATTCACACGCTGACAGTCCTAGGCATCTGAAAACCACAATTCCTTCTAGAACTGTGGATACTTCAGCGAAGCTTAACATTTACGTCAATTGCACAGAAGTTGTCTTCAGAAGCTGTGTCAGAGCACTTGAAACTATGTAAGTTTTTAGCTACAAAAAATGCAGTTTGTTTTTTTTTTATAGTTCATGATTTTTACTAAATCATATTAATAGGCGTTTAATCTACTTGTATCCTTCTGCATGGGTGGGTATTCATTCTTGCTTTGATCTAAGTGTGTGTGGCAATGGGCCTCATCTGCTTCCGTATAACTCACGATTCGAGGCGTTTCCATGGGCAACAGTACCGTGAAGGGAGTGTGTGCCTCACCAGAAAAGGACCAGACCTCAACATTTCTCACACACACTAAAAGGTGTGGTGAAGACCTAAGAGAACTGGACACAGGCGGACCACTGACACTCTGGGATTCCAGACAGTCCTCCAAGAGATTGTGCAGCCAAGAAAATTGGACCTGGAGCCACTGTGTGTGGCGTGTCCCCAACTTTAATAAATGGATGCAGAAATCACAGATTTCTGGAAGTCACTAGCAATGAGGAGGAGGAGGAGGAGCCCACTTTCTGCAGCACAGAACTTGGTGACTCACTTAACTGCTTGAAGCACAAAGGATTTGAGGAATGGTAAGCATCTCTGTGTAGTTCCTTTGGGAAGGCCATTCTGAAACAGTGTGGTTTCTGTTGCTACTGTTTCTGGGTTTTTTTTTCCCTTTCTTTTTTATCCTATGAAGAATTGATTAACCAAAGAAACTGCTTCAGACCATTCACCTCATCTGAATAAAATCGCCAGCCAAACCAGAACTCAGGTGAGAGGCTAGCTCTTACGAAACCAAGCAAACCCTGCGGAAACTGCTGCCCAGTGATTTCAGTATGTCAGAGACACCCAAAGCTGTTTTTAAAAACAGACAACCTCTGAGGTCTCTCCAGAAGGAGGATCTGTGAAAGGCTTCCTCTGCTGCTGCGTGCAGGGAAGGGCAGCATGGAGAGATTATCCCGGTGACCACAGAGGACCGGTCGGATGCTGGGAGGAAGTGAAACTTTCTGTGATCCACCGGCCGTGACGTCACCAACCTCCACCACGGAGGTCCACCTCCTCCACGGTTGTCCTTAGATGTTCAAAAGACACCCCTTCCCATAGGTGATCCCTTGGGGCACATGACCTCCAGAAAAGCATCTTCAGCGAAGCACTGACTGCCTATATGTGCTTGGCTTTAGAAGTACTGAGTTCAGTTTTAAGTCCTTTACCATTCAACTTTATTCCGTCAACCCCCATGGAAGGAAACTCGCAGGACCTGCTCTGTTTTCTCCAGTTTAAAGGTTTAACAATCAAAGGTCATGACGGTAGGCGTCTATTGTGCCAGCTACCTGATACTCTGGTAAAGTAGACCAGGATTGCCCAGGAGTTTTAAGACCAGCCTGGGCAACATAGTAACAGCCTTTGTTTGTTAGCAAAAAGATGGTTATAGAGAGATTATCTTATGTCTGTATGGATGAGGCGCTTGTCAGTAATAAATCTGATGGCCTATGGCTTAGGGAGCAAATAGGAGGTGGGACATCTGGGAGGAGAGAGAATTCTGGGATAGAGCCAGGTGGATTTGCCCAGAAAGATGTGATGAGACAGACAGATGGCAGGATGTAGGTTAACATAAACGGGTTATCTAAGTTATGTTCTAGTCAGAATAGAGCTTAGTTATAAGCCCAAGACATCTGTAAATATAATTTGAGTCCAGAGTCTTATTTCTGTGAGCATGGGGCTGGGAGGCAGAACCGGGACCTACTGCTATAGATGGTCAGATCAGTTTGTGTGTGCAAGCCATAGATCAACCTGGGGTAATGTTCCTTGATGGGGGAGGGGATGCTGTCCACCATATTTTTTGAAACATGGTCTCTTACTAGGATTTGGAGCTTAAGGACTAGGCTGGCTGGCCTACAGACACCAGAGGTCTCCCCCTCCCCCTCTCTCCCCAGCACTGAGATACAGGCCCACATCACCCCACCAGTGGCTTTTTACATAGATGCTGAGTATCAAAGTCCTTTGGCTTGCGTGGCCACCACTTCCTGACTGAGCCATCTCCCCAACACCCAAAGTTCCAAAATCATTTGTTCATATATGCATTGGAATACCCCGGTGAACCCCAATCTGTGTTATTTGTGGGGGGGGGATAAGGGTTAGGTACTAGGAGGTGGATGCTAGGTGGGTGGTACACCTGCCCTTTGTAGGATTAATTACAAAGACAGGAAGCAGCCCTTTCTCAGTGCCACAGCGGATTTAGTGAGCCAAGCCCAGTGTACACATATTTCAGAAGACTGGCATGTTCGGACTTTTGGGGAGCCGTTTTCTTTCTTAACTTCAGTATGCCTGAATACAAAAAAAAGGGACACCCCGCCATGCTGCTCTGAAAAGCCCACCCCATGTCACTGTTTCTGCCATAGCCTCTTCCAGTTTCCCCGCTCATTAGCAGAAACTACGGCACAGCCAAGATGGGTCATAATCACATTAGGATTCATTTAATAGGAAATGGAAGTAGAAACTCAAGTGCGAGCATTGCCGCAGTCCTTTGGGAGGTGTCTTTAACCCACATTGCAATGCATATTCAAAAAAAGACCTTGGCATCCAAAGAACTCTGGGTCTTCCAGGAAATCACAGAAGAATGGCTGTTCAGATTTGGAAACTGTCAGTCATCTGGTGAAAAAGACTGGGGTCGGGGAGGGGAGGGGCTTGGAAGATGAATGCATCTTTGTATAGACACCAGTGCAGACAGCAGGGGCGCCAGGCAAAGGAAAGTTGCGACTTACATACCCAACACGGCCAAAGAAAAGGACTTGCGACCAAAATGAGTTTCAGCTTTTATTATGAATGTCCAAAGAGAGATCATACGGTTGGAGGTGAGAGTTCTCATGATTACATTCCAAGGGACCACAGATAAAGAATTCCAAGCACTTTAATTCTTCTTGTTTTTTTTTTTTTGACAAAACAAGCAAAAGAATGATTAAAAATATTCTTTTGGGGTATAAACGGTGCTCATATTTGAATTTTTGGAGTCCCCCTCCGCCCCCCCCCCCCCCAGGTATCGTGTGAACATTGGTGGATGTCAAAGGCAGACATCGGGTCTGGCGTTCTGCCACCATCGATTAGAAGCTCCCGGGGGAATGAAGTGCGGTAAACTACCATGCAGTAGGCCTGGTTATCACTTTCCCTTCCTACAGGGCTTCCCATCTCGGCCAGCGTTGCCTGCTGCTTGTGGGACAGGGCAAGCCCGGAGCGAAGGGTCCAGGGTGGTAAGCTGAACCCTAGATTTCTCTCAAAGATGCATTAAAAAGGATCTTCAAAAAAAAAAGAGAGAGAGAGAGAGAGACTCTGAACAACTTTCAGAGTTTCTTAGTATCCGAGGAAGTAATAACAATGGGTTGAAGCCACGGTCAGGCTTTTTTGTACATGGCTTGACAGTAGTAAGCTACTGTGTTCGGAGGAAAAAAAAAAACCGCTGGTGTCGGAACACTATGGGACTGGCCATCTGCATGAGTCTCCGGGGAGGGTTTCCTCGCCCTCTGTCCTTCCCATCATGCACCGGGCGATGCTACTGATGGAGTTCGTCGCCAGTGATTCCTCAACTAGTTGTGGGCAGTGGGAGCGCGTTATCTCTTACGGATGTAATACTGTTCGTCTGAGTGGATCCTCAAAAAGAACACCTATGAACTAGAAACTCATAGAGTTTGTGTCTAGAATTTATAAAATTAAACCTGCTCCGACAGGTAATAGAGGGAGGCATGCGTGTGACCTCTGCATTCAATCGGAAACCGCGCCTGAGAGCACAGAGCCTTCTCAACAGGCCACGGCGGGGCTCCTTTTAATGCTTCCGGTGTGGCGCTCATTAGAACTTTGAAGCACGTCTGTCTCACTTATTTCTACAAGGCCTGGGACACTGGAAGCTGCCAGGACTTCATTCATCATCTTGCCTGTTGACAAAAGGAACAATAACGTCATCACTGGTAAATGGAATAACTTTCCTATTTTTTTTTTTAAATTCCCCTAAGAAGAGATGGTGTCAACACCAACGAAAATGCTTTGATGCTTGATGTCTTTCTGTGCCCAGAAATGCTGTGTTTTCTTCAGGTAGAGCAATACTAGTCAGGAGGCAGACCTGACATCCCAAAAGTCAGCAGATCTAGGCTTCAAGTCTACTTCTACCAAGGACTAACACGGTCCCTGCCATTACTGTATCCTAATCCCTTCACATATGCAAACGTGTATATACTAAGGTGGCTATCCAAGGCTAACTTCCAATGTGTCCACATATTTGTGTCTTCTCAGATCCCACAGAGCATAGCCGGGTCTGGCCATGTCAACCTTTGCCAATGGACAGGCTTACCACTCAACCCATGGGTGCTAGCTTTGCCTTGCGTGGAGAATCAGCTCACTTCAGAGAAGCCTCAACATATATGCTAGCATAAGGAAATAAAAACTTCACAAATGATAGCATGGCTAAGCTATAGGAGTGAAAATTCTGGAATTCTCCCATCTGTTTTCATATCTTCTGCTAAATGACCTCCCCCCAGCCAAAAATAAAATATATATATATCAAGCAGGATGAAAATTAAATAAAATGCAAGGAACGAGAGGCATGGAGATGGTGGGCCAACAGCTTTTATGGCCTAGTGCCTGCTTTCTGAAGCCAGCAGCTCCCATGCTGGCACTTACAACGGGGAACCCAGCTTCCCCTAGAGGCAGCCAAGTCAGGATTGCACTGGAGGCTGGCTGAGCATTAGGTAAACTGAGCCTTGGACTGGGGTGGCAACCAAGCGTTCTCCTTTCCAGACCAGTTCTCTCTTCTTAGCACTGAATTCTGGCAAGATCACTACCCCGTCCCCATCTCTTCTGCATGCCTCTGCCAACAGGGTTAGCGCTAGTAGATTACTGGCTTTCTAAAGAATACTCGGAAAGACAGATCTGCACAAAGAAACGGGATGTCAGACACACCCTGCCCAGCATCCCACAGAGGAAGGCTGAGCCACAGCTCAGAGCTGTGATGCTTTATTCGTACAGCTTCAGAGTCCTCTAGTGTGTGCCCCATCTGTGTGTGCCATGGGCCACACAGAATCTCTGCAGGCCCGTGAGTATCCAGTCCGACAGAAGCAGCCCTGCCTGAAGCCGGGTCACAAAGAAGGACACTCTCCAGGGTGTGCTGACACATATCTGTAATCCCTCACCCAGGAGGCTGAGACAGGAGGGCTGAGAATTTGAGGTGAGTCTGGGCTACGAGTAATACTGTCTCTAGCAAACAAGAAAACAAAACAAAAACAAAACAACTGTCCCAAACCAGGAAACCCTGGCTGCTTCAGAAAGCCACAGCTGTGGGGATTCAACGCATCACTGTCTTCCCATGCCATTCATAGCTTGGCTCACGATGAGATTCTGTGAAGAAATTCTCCCACCATCATGTTACCAGGGTGGCTCACGACTCACCAAGACACCCCCCATAATTTCACAGTAAATAAAGATGGTGGACCAGAACTCAGGAACACAGGTACAAAGGGCATGCATGACCTTTGCTTTGAAACAAATCTAAGAGGGAGCAGGTTGGAGGGGAGGTGCCAGCGACGGTGATACGTGGATAGCACAGTGTTTTAGAACTGCCTTTCCTTGATGGAGCCACCATTGGCAATGCGTTTGCCTCTGTGTGGCACTTGGGCACGCGCAGCTACTGTCCTTCTGGCTAGTGGAGAGAGATGTGCGGAGTATGGATGCTAAGGGGTCTTCAGTGCCTACCTAAACAGACCTGGAGGGAGATGTAGTCAGGACCCCCCTCCTATCAGAGGAGCGAACAGGTTCCCTGACGTCAAATAACCGAGACAAGGGGACACACCTCAGCGGTGTTATGGACTGGATCTCGGGCTAAGCATGTCTGGCCCTTTAATTCTGGGCCTTTCCTATCAAGCTCCATTCCTCCGACTGTGCAGGAAGTGGCACAACCACCAGGTGCCATGATTCATGGGTGCTGAGGGCCACAGGGAGGCTCAGATGCTCCCATGCCTACTGTGCCCTTCTTTACTACACACGTCCAGAGGTAGGGACAGTGGCTACGTGGTCAGGCCCTCAGATCAAAGCCACCAGGCAGAAGAGGAAGAACCCCTCAAAGATGTGCCCCACCTTAGGGACATGACTCCGGAGCGACCAAGGGCATGGAGAAACACAAGTGTTTCGCCCATGGATTATGGGGAGGATCCTGTGGTCTGGTTGGTTTTTCCACCCTAACGGATGGCCCTGTTGGCAGGCTGTAACTGTGTATAACCTCAGAGTCATGTCTACATTACAGCCATGATGAGAGAGGTCGGGGGCGGGGGGATGATGTGAGGAGACAGAGCCCACAGAGACACTTTGACCTCTTTGTAACTCCTTCCCTCCCAGTACATGCATCCCTCACCAGAGCTGCTGCTAGCCAGCAAAACCCAGACTGCCTCTATCCTCTGCTTTACGCCAAGCCAAAGATGAAGGCGTGACAGTAAGAAGCCAGGAGGAAAGAAAAAAACAAAAAACAAAAAAAAAAAACGGTCTTAGTACCGAAGATCCTGGATTAGCCACCAGAGGACCACGTAAGACGGTGATGTGTGTACACTTGGTATGGACGTGTTGTGTTCCAAAGCTGCTCAGACGGGAGGCCCTGCCAGCCTGTGCCGGCACGTGACAGAGTTATTCAGAGATGCCAGGCCCCCATCTGCCCCGGCCAGCTGATGTGTTTGGTCAGTCCATATGGGCTCACGACGGCTGGCGCAGAACGGGGATTGCCAGGCCGTGCAGATGAGTTCTGGTGATTTTCTCTGTTTTGTTGTTCAATAGTTAAAAACCTACTTTAGAATGCACAGAGCTTCATCCCACAGGATGGGAATAAGAAGTCCTATCTTTCTGAAGACCAAGTATAAGGATAATTACAATATCAAAGGCACCCATAGCCTAGCGAGTAAGTTTATTCTATGCTAAGAAACGCCCAGGGCTCCTCTGTTCAGCCGAGGTCACACTCACACTGTCTGCCTGACGGTGAGGGTTTGGCACTACAGTTACTCAAGAGTAGTCACTAAGCCCCAAACAGCCCCCTAAATCTACACTAGAAAATAACTCGAATCAGCACAGACCTCAGGAATCATTTTAACCCACAGAAACCGGAGAGCTCAACTGTCCCAGGTCACACGACATTGAGAGACTATGTGACCCCTTGAATTCTTGTCCCTCAATGCCTCTTATTCATTTAAATTAAAAAAACACTCAAATATTATAAATCCCCCAAAGTTAAGCCATTAAGCATTGTCTAAATAAACGTCATGGCCTATAATGGATTGAGTGGCTTCCATAAAGACTGTGTAATATTGTGTGCTACTAGGAGGAAGCTGGGGTGGGCATTCAGGGCCTGCCAGAGCGCCCCCCACCCCAGCTAGCTTATCCGCAGACAGGTGGCAGGGAAGCCGGGCATGTACTGTGGAGCCAGACACCCCGGCAAGTATGCTGGCTTTGCTTGCTTGCTTGCTTGCTTATTTATTTATTTATTATTATTAATTTATGATGTACAGTCTCTGGGTGGACTCCCTGGTGCCTGTGAGCATCCAGAGAAAGGTCATGTGGGAAGCGTCCCTCCAAGAGGGGACTGTTAAGAGCGCCGGCCATTCTTCCTTCTGCCAGCCAAGTTCCCAAGCAGCCCTGTGGACAAGAGGCCAGCCAGGAGAGCCATGGAGTGGGCCTCAGGGCCGAGGCCCTGAGTGGATCTGTAGATCCACTTCCTTTTCCTCCCTTGGGAGATCTCCGTCGTCCAGCACCCCACTGAGTAACTGCCTCTGCTGTAAAACTTTCCTCAGAGGCTAATGGTGCCCAGCCCCAAGCCCCCAGGTCTCCTCCCACGTAACCTCCTCAGAAGCAGCCTCACCTAGCTCAGGACCTGGACAACAAACTGACTGTATGGACAACAGGATACCACGCCCTGTCTCCGTCCCCAAACCAAGTCTTCTCCTCTCCCACCTCCCAGTGCTACAGGGTCTCCCTGGATCTTTCTTCTCTAAGGAGGGAACAGCCACACACAGGTTGTTATAAATACACCCGTGCTAAAGGAAAAACAAGACAAAACATCGCTCGCCTCTGCTGAGGGTCACAAAAGGACTAGAGAGTTTCGTCAGGCGTTCAGACAAAGCTACAGCCCCGCAGAGCCACACGCGTGTGGCCGCTCTGTATTCTGATGCTCTCAACTCTGGGGTGGAGGTTGGGAGAGAAGATACTGGCAGAGAGAACACAGAGCAGGCTGAGGCACTGTTTTGCTACCACACAACAGACTACTAGGTCTGCAAGATGGGCGTTCAGGCCTCAGGGCCTACGAGAGCAAACCCCGGGTATGAACTCACTTTCCTTAGGTCTTGGGGTTCCGTGGCCACCCAATAAATGACCAAGGCAGGACCCGGTGCTGGTGACGCTAGTCATCCAGGAAGACTGACGTCTACCTGCTAACTGTTGCTGGACACTGCCTCCATCCCATAGGCAGCAGAATCGTCCCGTGTGCTGGGCAAAGCCGGGAGCTGAAGAAGCTAAGTATTAATGCATGTGGCCTGCAGAAGCTGGAGATGATGCTTTCTCCAGGCACTGCTTCAAAACCTCACGTCTGTCTCCCTCCCTTCCTTTCAATGTCCACCTACCACCCTTGGCATGGGGGACCGAACCCAGAACCTCGCATTTGCCTGGGACACACTGCCTCTGAGCGACACTGCCTGCAGCTTGACTTGGGTTTCCAACAGTAGATCGAAATCATTGTATAGGGGAACACGGGTTCAAATAATCACTTAAGTGGGACGTGCCCTTCTCTGCCAAGCCAGGGTGAAAATAGTCAATAGTTCTTCAATTTAATGAACCGATCAATTAAAAAAAAAATACTAGTGACATTAAAAGTTAACTTTAAAAGGCACAGAGCTGTAGGCACATCATTCTTACACATGAAGAATACTCTGGAAAGCAAGGCAATAATGAAGTCTTTAGTGTACTGGAAGGAGCCAGCAATTTTAGAAATCCTACTGTTAATTCAATCTCTTTGCATCTCTCTCTCTCTCTCCCTCCCTCTCCCTCTCTCTCTCTCTCTCACTCAGAAAAAAGGAGCCTTTTGAAAAGTGAACAGTTATCCAGTCCTTCAGGCTTCAGAGTTTCCTATATATCCCGTCTTCAAGAAGCAAACTCCATCTGCTTCCCCAGCTGTCGCCACAGTTTAGCCGCAGAGCCAACGCAGCCAATCCCGGGGCACAGATGCTATTGCTTTTTAATGGCTGCAGAAACTCATTTGCAAACGGGATTAGTGACGGTGAACTGACATCTTGGTTCAGGGACAGGCCACTCGCTTTCCTTAGCTGACCA
Source organism: Apodemus sylvaticus (assembly GCF_947179515.1). Taxonomy (NCBI): domain Eukaryota; kingdom Metazoa; phylum Chordata; class Mammalia; order Rodentia; family Muridae; genus Apodemus; species Apodemus sylvaticus. The sequence continues at coordinate 37,411,975 of NC_067494.1, read as the reverse complement.
GGGGAAAAGGGACCCTGGGGACGATCAAGACTGGAACAGCCACTATAGCTCTATGAAACCCCATCTCTGGGTACCAGCGAAACTGGGGGGCTTAGGCTGGGCACCCACAGACACCAGGCTGCCCCTCCTATAGACTCATCTCTGTATTGGGTCTCTGTGCTTTCTCTCCTTACCCAAAAGCATTTAAAGGAGGGAACAGGCTGTTTTCAAAGTACCAGTAGGGAAGGTAGGTGAGTAAAATTTAAGAGAAAAAAAATTTCCTTAAGCAGCCACTGCTGTGTTTAGAGAGGCTGACTGGTAAGCGTTTCCCTGCCTGACTGGACGGTGGATCTCATCTTTGTGTTCACAGAGTTACTGACAGGATCTGGAGTTCACATCTTAGAAGGGGCACAGCGCGGAGCTAGCAAATCCAACAGTCAGGATCATAGCGACACAAAAAACACAAAGGCATCGGCCATCTGCGGCAGCCATCACAGCTACAGGGTCTCTGTGTGGTTTGTCAGTGTAACCCTGATGCCAGAGAAATCTGACACAAGGCTTTTATTCCCCCCTACAAATAGCTTAACAGACTGGTTGAGATGGCTCAGCGGGTCACGGCACCTGCCGCCAAGCCTGCCGATCTAAGTTCAATACCCGGGGCCCCAGATGGTGGGAGATGTGAACTCGCTCCTGCCTGCAAGCTGTGTCCTCCAATCTCAACGCAACATGGCAGGAGGGCACTCACATCCATACACATGAACGTCGCACGCACAAAATATTAATAGATAAAAATTTTAAAATTTAAAATCGATCTTAACAGGCTCGCAAAGAACTCTGGGCCTAGTCTAGCAGAATGAATCACTAATAGATCTTATCTTTGTACAGGACAGTGCATTCTCAGGGAACTTGCTCCCAGCAAACTAAAAAAGCACAGATTAGAAGGGAATATGACTTTTTTAAAAAAAAATTGGGTATTTTCCAGAATCAAATTTCTCAGAAGCCTGGGCCAGGACTGGGGATTAAGGAAGAGAATTTCTTTGCAGTATTTGTGGGAGCTGATGTGTGCTGCATAGGTCTCCCACGAAGACATCCCTCTCTCGGAGCTGATATAGCATAGAACCTTCTAGAACACACCTCTGGTAATCCCCCTCAGGCAGGACACCTACATTCGACCCAGTCGTCCAGGATCTTGAACACATCTCAAAGGACTTCAGACTTGTGGGAAGGGGCACATCTTGGCTACTACCAGATCTCAAATGGCAAATCCCACTATATGATAGCATAGTTCTCCCAATAAAATAGATTGGCAACGGGAAATAAGGAAAAGCTATGTGGATGGCTTGGGTGACGGCAGGGGGATGCACAGTGATGGTAGTCAAGAGGGCTGACTCAGCCAGCTGCGCAGTCTACTGCCACCCACCCGCCCGCCCTGCCGTCAACACTGTCCTCATCTGAGCCCCGGCAAAATTATACATGGTGACACACCATGAGGCAGCTGTCAGGAGCTGTGGCTGTAAATGTCACAGGCAGCGATGCACGGTATCCAAGCACCAGCTTGCAGTTAGAGCCTGGTCTTAAAGTTGGGAGAATTCAAGGTGGTGTTAGATGTGTGCTGCACGGCTTGGGTAGAAGGTGGGCATGCCTGGTCCCATGGACAGCCTGTACCCTCTTGCCCCACAGCTTCCAATTCTGAGAGCCTCTGGTCCGACATTATGCAGTCTAGGGTTCTGAGCACACCAGAAAGATCAGTATCAGTGAAGCTGTTCAAATTGGGATTGGACGTAAGTGTAACCGGTTGGTGTTCTGTCTAAGCTCCACCCTACACGTGCCTGGCCACAGCCAGGTATGCCCCGCCCCATAGACCTGGCCCACTATAAAAGGGGCTACTTGCCCCTCCTCTCTCTCTCTCTCTCTCTCTCTCTCTCTCTCTCTCTCTCTCTCATCGCTCTTGCCTCTTGGCACTCTCACCTCTCTGCCCCTCTTGGGCTCTCTTCCCCTCCCTCCTCTCTCCACGTGGCCATGGCCAGCCTCCACTTACCTACTCTCTACTCTCTCCCTCTCTGCCTTTCTCTACTTCCACTATACCATTAACTCCTATTCTCTACCCTGAATAAACTCTATTCTATACCATGTCTGTGTGTGTGTGGTCCCTCAGGGGGAAGAGGTGCTTGGGCACGGGCCTGCCTGGGCACCCCCTTCCCCTACACCGCCATGCCACGCTCCCTAACTCCCCCTTCTCTCTTTTTAAGGCTCCTTCATAACCTACTTCCGGGTTATGGGACCCCATGTGGGAAGAGCGGGGCGCAGTGGCAGATGCCTGTCATGTCAGCGCTGAGCATGGTGAGGACACTTGGCTCTCTGGTGTTCCCTGGCCAGCCAGCCTGGTCTACTTGGTGAGTTCTAGGCAAAGACAGCACCAAAAGAGGCCAGAGGAGTGACCCCTTAACTCTGGGCCTCCACATTCAGGCCCATACCGTACTTCAACATCCACACCCGTCCACGGTCACGAAACCCCAGAGATCCACGGAAAGTCTCCATTTCTTGTGAACTCAAGGGGACATTTTCTCAAATGTCTTTCGTTCAAGGTGCTTGCTGTCCTTTGTGTGGGGGATAATAATACTATGGAGTATTAGACTCAGTGGTGTGTGTGTGTGTGTGTGTGTGTGTGTGTGTGTGACAAAGTCTCCCTGGGGAGGAAGCCTTTGCTGAAGTCACAGTGTGTATTGCCTGCCGGGAAAGTCTGCTCCACCATAAATGAGATCAAAGAGGTGAGAAAAATGTGATCGAATGACTCCCGTTCCTCTTTAGGTGCCCCCTCCCTTCCCTTTGGTGGGTTCTGAGAAAGAAACAGTCACAGCAAGCTGGAGACTTAGCGGTAACCACAGCCTTCTGCATCTGAACTCAACTGGACTCCGTGGAAGGCTGACACCTTACCCAGCACTGCCATGGGACAGGGCTAGGCGGCAGGCGAAGCCGGATCCTAATTCAGGACAGGGTGGGGTGTTCTTGGCTTAAATACCTTATCTTAGAGACTTAGAGACGGGACAGAGGAGAAAAACAAAATTCCAGCAGGTCTCAGGACAACAAGATGGTAAACTCTTTGTTAAAATGTTTCTTCCTTTTTCACCTCTTCAAAAGAAACTGTTACTTCTCCCTCCTGCTACCTGGCTCGGCCATCCAGCGTCCCTGGGGCTTCTCTAGTAATTTCAAAGAAAGCGTTCGCTGTTCTTCTGATGTTCTGTTTTAAACAGGTACTCCTTTTCCTTAAATAAGTGAGGGATTTGTAAACCTTTATTAGACCTGCTTGTTAAGCCAGTAGGGAGGAGGGGCAGAGGCGACCTGAGCTGTTTTGTGTGAGCTGGTGGTGGCCGCGCTCTTCTCCACACCTGGGGCGGGGGTGGGGGGGTGGGGGAGCATCACTGAGACCCACCCGGGGAACACACTTGCCTGTGGATTTCTTTCTCCCAGGTAGCAGGTGAAGCCAAACTTTTCTGTGACATTTCAAAAGGGAGTGTTCATTCCCCCCACATGGGACTCCAAGGGGTGATGAGTCACAGGTGGGGCCAGTGCTCAAATTACAGATTGAGTGGGGGGAGGGGAACTATATTCTGCCAGGATATAGCACAGGCCTGAACCAACAAAGGGCTTCTTGGCACCCACGAGTAACTGCTCCTCCGAGCTGCCAGAGAAGCAACTCAGCTGAGGATGTCAACTTGAGGGTTTCTAGTTGCCCCACCCTCACTACCCCAACAAAGGTGTCAAAACTTTTGGAATGGTGACAAGCTAGATTTATCCCCGTTTTATTCCAAAAAAGCTCGCTCTTTGGAATTCTTCCTAGGATGCCTAACAGGGTGGTTTGGGGAACGTACCCGCAATCTGTGTGGTAGCTGGACTTACACAGACACACCCATTGGGGACTCAAGCAGTCAGTGCCTGGGGCGATGATGACTCAGGGAGGAATGTCCCATCCCTAGCAGTGACTGACACAGCTACAGAGGTCACAGGGACAGGAAGAGCGATAGTCACCTGCCAATGGTTTGTCTGTATTACACCTAACACAGACACTTCTTTAAGGATCACATCTATAGACAGTGGGTGCTTGTGTGGACCAAAGGATGCAAATCAACACCAACTCTATTGGCTCGTTTCGAAGGAGAGAAAGGGACGCAGAGACAAGAGTTTAGCTTTGCTATATGTGAGTCTCTTTTAAAAATAATCAAGCTGGAGAGATGGCTCAGTGGTTAAGAGCACTGACTGTTCTTCCAAAGGTCCTGAGTTCAAATCCCAGCCATCACATGGTGGCTCACAACCATCTGTAATGGGATCTGATGCCCTCTTCTGGTGTGTCTGAAGATAGACAATGTAGTCATATAAATAAATCTTTAAAATAAAAAAATCAAATCCTCACCCATATTTCAAAATAATAACTTTGTAATTATCCCTCTGACTTATTCTCTATTTTTGGTTTATCCCAACTGTGCCACAGGCTACTAACATCTCTGGTACTTCTTAATCGGCATGGGCAATTTTTATAATTAAGAGACGACGGGCAATCCAACAATGACCGTCAGCTGTGCAGACGCCTGCCCGCTGCTCACCTATGTGGCTGCGTCTTCAGTTAGCTTTCACTGGAGCTACTAAGCAGCCCTGAGGTGGAATTCACTTCCCCTTATCTTGATACACTGTAACTGCTATGGAGCCTCTGCTCACAACACACACATATCCCAGTGTTTTCCCAGGAGGCAGGTGGCTTTGACTCAGCCAGCTCTCTTCAGAAAGATCCCTTTTGGATTTTTTCCTCTTCCCGATAAAACTTCCCAGACTTCAAGTAAATGGAGAGAAAAAAATTCCCTCACCCGCCCCATCCTCTTTCCCTATTTCAGATTTTAGGGAACCCATGTCCAACCTCAAGGTGAATCTGCCCATAGCTGGGAGGGGCCTTGAGCCATTTGTTAAGTTCAGGGACAACAATAAAGTCTACACTCCCCATCTATTTCATACAATGACTGCAGACAAAGAAGACCTAAGCAGTGTCCCCATCAGTCCGAGAGGGGTTCTGGATGAGACTTGGTTCCAATCAGCAGGGACAATTGCTGGGGACAAGGCTGATGCAAAGTTTCCTTTTAAGAACGCTGTAGAGAATGCTCAAACTCCTAACCCTAAGCCCAGTTGCCGTAGGGGCCAGGGAATGCCGTCAAATCCACCAACTAGAAATTCATGGTTAATCACTGCTAGCATAAGTTTATCCCAAATATTGCATGGGATATACTTTCGCTAAAAAGTCTTTCTTGGTTAAGCTTGCATCACTGGGTAGCCTATGTCTTCTCCCTCACTCTACCCAGGGGTGGAGGGGTGGGTGCCCCAAGGACGCTGAGCTAGCGTTACAGGGTGTGTTCATGCATTTACCTGGCAAGTTGGCCCCTGCAGAAATGGGGGTGACGCCAGGGTGTTTATCTTTTGTTACTGATCCCCAGTCATAAACAGTACCCTTCTTTCCTTTGTACACAGTCACTGTGAGCTCATGACTGATGCAGAGAGGAAGGCAGAAGATGACTGAGAGCAGGCAGGACTGAAGGGCTGAGCCGGGGAGGGGTGCTTTAGAGAGCGTGGGGTCTAGGAGAGGCCCCTCCTCTCCCGTAGCAACCCCATCTTTGGGTAAGAAGGTGGGGTCACATGCTGACCAGTGCAGCCTGCTTCGCGGGGACAGCAGGTGCCTGGGAATAAGCTGGCAATGAAGTTCCCATGGCTCCCGCAGCTCCCTCCAGCCCCTGTTCAAAGGGACGAGAACACACGTGGTCACCGGTCCTGGACAAACAGGCACCGGCCCATGAATGCCGGGGACTTCGCCATCCTTTATCTTAGGGATGCGTGCCTGCCTTTGGCTTGCACCCAAGAGCCGATGGAAGGGCTTTTATGTTTATAATCAACAATTTAAAACTTGACATCTTAAATAGAGCCAGGTGCCTCTCCTAACCTGCCTACTTGAAAGCAAACAAAACCCAGCTCGGTTTGCCCAGTTCTGCACATTTTACTCCTTCAGTGGCCAGCAGAGGAGATATGCAAATCAGGCCTGCTAGCCTCAGCCAGGGACCTCTCTTTGGGACTCTTTTATCTCCATCAAGTCCCTCCCTGAGGGGCTGCTATATGGATCTGATCCACACTGGTAGTGGAGATGCTAAACAGGTCACACAGGGCGGATCTGAGGTCAGGATTCTGCTTGAGCCTTCAGGATTTCCTGAGGGCACAAGGTGGAAGGGAGAGATGGTTCACCTTTGACCCTATCCCAGTGCCTCAGGGAGGTCAGGCTGTGGTCAAGTCTTCTTGGGCTTGGCTTGCTCCCTCTAAGCCAGGCAAGGTCCTGGGTTCTAACAACTGGACACTCTAAGGCAATGACCAGGCCAGGCCTCTGTGGAGATCAGGACTGAGGGCTGCCTGAAGGGCCCTCTCCCCTGGGCCGACACTGATCCGTTTCTGGGTGGGTGGAGTGGGCCAGGCTGGTTACATTGATACCCTCCAGGCCTCCCCACTATCACTGCCACAAACGGATTGACAGTATCCGAGCACCTTTCTCTTTTATCTGCGAAATGGCCTTTCAAAAGCAGAATCGTCTTCCTGCAAGGAATCTGTTCTTAGTAACACAGCAATGGTTCCGCTGGGACCATTTTTACAATTGGTGAATCGATCGTTTATTTATTGAATTATTGGTATATGTGTGTGACCGTGGTTGGACGTCAGAAGTCAGCTTTGGTGGTCACCCCTCTGGTACCATCTACCTTGACTTTTGCAACAGGCTTTCCCATCTCGCTCACCGATTTGGCTAGGCTAGCCTGTCAGTGAGCTCTGGGGATCTGCAGGTCTCTGCTTCCCCAGCACGGATCACAAACGTGTGACAGGGCACGTGACTTTTTTCTCAAGAGTTCTAAGGTTAGAACTCAAGTCCTCAAGCCTGCACAAGAAGCGCTTTACTGATTGAGCCATTTCCCTAATCTGACGTAGTTCTTGTCTGAGACAGCTTCTTACAGTGTTTATCCAAGGCTGACTCTGAATTCGAGATCCTCCTGCCGCCCCCACCTTGCGTTGGGCTTACAGATGTGTGCCACCGCGCCCACCGTACCGATCCTTCGATAAACTCTTTTGGGCATCTCGTTAGCAATGATGATATATTCATTGGCTCAGCCTTCTAGGAAGCTTTCCCTCTGCTCAAAGGTCAAACATTAAAATCTTTCCTGCCTGCCTGTTCCGGATTTGCAGAAAGCCACAGGCTGATCTGGAAGTTTGTGTCATTTTTCAAGACCAGAACAGTGCTGAGCACAAAGTCCATCTCGGTACCTTTGCCTTCTTCCAGTTCAGCCTCCCCTCAAGCTCACACTGGAGCCTCTGTCTGGCTCAAGACTCCAGACACCTGTCCCCACTCCCCCATCCCCGTTCCAAACTACACTAGAACTTTGTACAGACACCGCTCTCAAGCCGGCTGTCTGGACGGCTCTCTGCAGCTCTCTCTGTGACTCTGTGGCATCCATCTTGGATTGTGAACTCTCGTCTGCTCATGTTAGATTTAGCGCCTAGAGAGCGTGCGCTCGCTCGCTCCTTCCTTCTTGCCATTATGAGTCACGGCTCTTTACCAGCAGGGCTATTCTACTGACCTTATCACCGGCATGTCTGCCTCTCTCTAGGAAAACTCCATGCGCTACATTTCATCTCTGAGCCCAGAAACATTGCCAGGAGGAGGGCCCAGCCAGACACAGCGTCATGGCAACAAGATGCCATCTTTACTCCTTCTTCTGCCTTTCCTCTCAGCATCCTGGACTGCTGACATTTTCCCAGAGACTTGGAGGAGGGGCAGCTGCTTGGAGGCAAAGCCAGAAAAATCGGAGGTTCTGGAGACGCCAGCGCCCAAGAATTCTGTCCGCTCTTCTGACAAACACCTTGCTACTGACTAGTTTTGTGTCAGGCAAACAGAATTCTCTAGTTTTAGGAAAGAAAACTGTCCAGATTTGGGATTTCAGGTGGTTTAACTTTGTCCACCTTCACCCTATCCTACAATTTCCTACACTGCATTTCTGCATGATTTAAAACTAGGCTGTCAGCTCAGACACAGCCTCCAGCCAGCTTCTGTATCCACGATGAGATGGAGAAAGAGTGCTCCGACAGTTAGCAAAAGTGTTGTGAAAAATTACAAAGATTTACAAAACGGGGATGCTTCTTGGTTGAATTTTTGTTAGGTAAATAGGAGAGAGGTGAACTTAGCAGGGTGAACTGTGTTGGACATGCGTGTTTGGAGCGGGGGTGGGGTGGGGGGTGGGGGGGTCTTGTATGGACGTAGTCTTCATCTAACAGACATCCTCACCACCTAGAACACAGAGCTGGTGGTGACTCCCATTTTTAATAAGTCATGGGTTTTGAATGGACCGGCCAATGTGTCCCGGAGTGAGGTCAGAAAGGTCTCGCCTATTCAGATCCTTGTGGGAGCGATTGTGCTGAATGCCTATAGAACTGTGGCCAGACCTGGGCTCCTGTGCCTCGGAAGATGTATCACTTAACTAATGTGCATATTTGGAGAGTTTCCTAAATATACTATAATGACATATACCAGGTACACATGCTGAACAAATATCACACAGGCGTTGAAAAGGTAATTTTAAGGGACCGTGGAACATGCACAGGTATGCTCAGAGTTCCCTTCACACCTACAGTCACTCAACAAGAGTCTGGACACATACTGAAGTTCTATTTTTAAAACACTGCCATTTGATCCTCATGGTTTCTGGACCAACTACCCAGTCAATAAAAACAGCTTAATTCTGGTCATGGTAAGTTTCTTGGAAATCAGACCTGTATTTGGGATATCAAGCAAAGAGGAATAGTTTGTGTGAGCAGAATAGTGAAATAGATTTAAATGTAAATTTTCTACTTTAGAAAGTTCTGGAGATCAATGGCTTGGCAGCTGCCTGAAACACTTCCACGTTTTAAACTCTGGAGGCTGCGTCTGTTAGCAGTTTCGAGTTCCCATCACAGACTGCCAGTTTGGTGCCAGCAAGCTGTCTTCCAATGAATGTTCCAGAAAACATTTATTTCAAGATTTGTGGAAGGAGACCACGTTTCCCGAGCTTCGGTTATGCGAAACACCGTCGTTATTTCTGCCTTTTGTGAATCTTCCGTGTCCAGGGTTAATAACCAATGCGTTTAAAAAATGTTCTGTTTGCCTTTCCAAAGAGGAGTCTGACTCCAGAATCATTAAGGGGTAAAAATGCTTTTAATCTTTCATAGCCTAATAGATAATGTCATTAAAATATTTAAAGACAGGCGGAGCGATAGCTATGCAGGTGAAGGTGTCTGCTGAACAGGGCGTGGAGGCCAGAGTCTGGTCCCAGAACTTTAGAAAAATGTAAAGCTGAGATATGACAATCACATGTGCACATGTGTGTACACACACACTCCACCATCACCAATAATATTTTAGAAGACATTTAAAACCACTATCACGATGTATGCAACAATTCCTTCTGCAGTCTGCAGTCCCTTGTCTTCTGCCTATAAATGCTCAAAACCCTGCTCCAAGAGGTCTGTTTAGCTTTCTCCCTCCCCTCACAGCCAGCCCCCTGTGCAATCCCTTCCCTACAGTCTGCAGTCTACCGAGAGCATCCCTTCCCTACAGTCTGCAGTCTACCGAGAGCATCCCTTCCCTACAGTCTGCAGTCTACCGAGAGCATCCCTTCCCTACAGTCTGCAGTCTACTGAGAGCATCCTTCCCTACAGTCTGCAGTCTACCGAGAGCATCCCTTCCCTACAGTCTGCAGTCTACCAAGAGCATCCCTTCCCTACAGTCTGCAGTCTACCGAGAGCATCCCTTCCCTACAGTCTGCAGTCTACCGAGAGCATCCCTTCCCTACAGTCTGCAGTCTACCGAGAGCATCCCTTCCCTACAGTCTGCAGTCTACTGAGAGCATCCCTTCCCTACAGTCTGCAGTCTACCGAGAGCATCCCTTCCCTACAGTCTGCAGTCTACCGAGAGCATCCCTACTGGTCAAGCTTCGGGGCAGGATGCTCTCTGCAGACGATGGTGGCGCACAGAGAAGCGCCCACAGTTTCTACGCCTCCCTGATATCTGCCACCAACGTCCTCTTTCTTTTTCTAGCACCTGGAAATGTCAGGTCACTAGACTATTTGTTAAGTGCAGGAGTAACTGAATGAGGCCGGAGCTGAACTGACGGCCAACCCATGTTCATTCTTCAGAGTCGGACAATGAATAAAAATCCGGAAAATGTAGAGTCAGGTATTGATTTCACTTGAAACTGGAAAAAGCGGTTCAAAGTCTGATACTTAGACCCATCCCACCACACCCTAAGTTTTTTTTGGCTTATAGAAAATCACCTGTAAGCTTTGTAGACATGCGAATCAAGCAGCAGCCAAAGCTACAAAACCAGAGAGCATCCTGGACAGGCCAACCAGGGCACTGAAATCAAAGCACTGCCCGAAGGCTGGCAGGCAGTTCTACGAACTTCCCCCGCAGAGAGTTAGCAGTATATAGGTATTCGAGAACCTGCTATTAATGGAACACTACAGGAGAGGTGAGACAGAGAAACTGAGGCTCACAGGCACATGCTGGTCTGGCTTCCTGGCAAGCCCTTACACAGGCCGTCACACGTTACCACAGAGCTATGGGAGCACTGGACGGGAGGCAGAGGCAGAGAGCTGGTCACCACACTCTGGGACTGTCAGTGGTCTATGTGCATGGCTCTGAGCTATGAAACTGTTGCTGGGCAGAGCAAGGTTCGGGCGGTCCGGAACCATGGGGATTTCTGTGGGGTTTGCCTGTGTTGAAGTTGGGGGTCAGTCATGGGGACAGAGTGGACATTACATCCTTTTTGCCTCTTTTTAAAACTCAGGTTTGGAGACGTGGGTTTCGGTGACTTGAGAACTAAATGTCTACATTTTAATGCTTGAGTTCCATGGTTGGTGTGCCGGACCTGTCTGCCCAAGGAAGACTATTCCACAACTACCTCCGGTTGACCTGGTAGAACGCTCTTAAATTCAACTGCCACAACACTCTTTTGATGAGACAGAGCATTGGCCATTAGTTGAGAACCCTGGTTAGACCCACAACTTGAGGAGCCTGCACACCGGTGGTAGGAACTGGCTGTTATAGCCCACGTAATCTGTAATAAACAGTTTCCTTCTCTTCCTGTTTTTGTGAGATGTTAAAGTGTTCAGTATGGGAGAAATAAGCCCCAGAGAGACGTATTAGTGACGTAAGGCAGGTGGAAGGCCGGGTCTTGACAGCCAGTCTGATGGTGGCCTAGGAGACCAGCCTCTATCATGATTGGGCTAGCCTTAACAATGCACGGAGCCGTTCTCTGGGCTTGGGTCCTGTTGCGATGTGATCAGCTGCCTCAAACTCCCGCCACAGTGAGTTCCCCGCCACGGTGGACTCACAGCAAAGGGGAAAGTAACGGATACACCCAACTTTCAAAGTTCTTTGTGCTCCATCCTACCTTTGAACCCAAAATGCGATATGGTATCTGATACGGAAGGAGGCTCCCTCCTAGCCTCTGGCGGTTGGGAGAGAGGGGAAGATATGGTGCTACCTTGGTGTGAGGATTCACAATAAATGCTGTTAATTGGGACACAGGCAGAACGGCTCTTTCCTCCAAAGCTAAAGATGCATTGCCACAAAACATCCACACCCTCTTCCCCATGAGGAAACTGCTAATTAAGGTCAAAGTCTACGAGAGTTTGGACAGCCTTCTGTGCATAACAGAAGACTCCCTTCATTAGCAGGGCTTCTCCTTCTCAGACCTTGTCTGGGGAAGGCAAAACCCCTATACACACCTTTACCAGAGGAAGGCCACAGAGATCAGGATCAACTTCCTTTCTCTGGATAAGAACCCAGTTCAGCTAACACCTGGGTTTCCTATGCTAATGAGGCATTTCACAGTTCCCCCTCCCCCAAACTATATAAGCCTTGACGAATCAGATTCAGTATAGCTGGTCTTGGTGTGTCGGTGTGTCTTATTCACCACCATACATACCTACAGGCATCATCCACGAGGTCAGGGAGAACCACACTGCCCCATGCACACCCCAAGTGGGTACTTGTCGTTGTTCTGTGGCATGCTTAGAATGTCTAAATTACTGTTCTTCCCTCCAATCCATGTGGAGGAGATGCTAGCCCTTCTCTGTTATTCTCTCGGGTTGCCAGTCCTCGCCACACGCCCTTTGGTCTGTCACTCTGCTAGCCTGGTGACATGCAAGACACACACACACGGATGAAAGACCTCCCACCCCAAACATAAACACGTGCAGCCTGGCCAGAGTTTTCCCTTAGATGGCCAGTTGAGTTTTCTGGTAAAGTGAAGGGTACATTACCAGGTGTTCACTGGCAGGCTCATAAGCGCAGACAACCTAAACTTTAACAGGATGTAAAGGGTTCTTAGAAGTGATGATCATTTTCATCTGAGAAAATGAAGAATGGTCATCTTAAATAGTATTTCCTGGGGGGAATACAGGAAGTGTATAGAACCCTCCAGAATAATGTGGTTTTATAAGTGTCCTCAGTGCTAAACACAAGAACACAGACTGTAATTAACAGTTGGCTTCCCGATGTCAGACACTGACCACTGGAAACAGGTCGGGATACAACAGACTCACTTCCATTTTTATTTTTCCAGAGTCCTCCAGACTGGCATGCACACAATGCCTTCCGCTTGTTCCTCAGAGGGATATACAACACACACACCCACAGGCTGGAGAAATGAAAAATGGCAAATCTACTTAAATCTTGTGTCTAGCTCTCTGTAAATAAAGATCTGCATGGGCTAAAGACTTACAGACTAGTGAGAGAAAGGGCAGAGAGACCTTGTCAAGAAAACTAGCTAGGGTGTCCTTCCTCTTCCAAAGCAGAACCAAGGCCTTTCCTTCAGTAGATAAAGTAAACATTTATTTCCCTATCACCCAATTCATCTCTCCTGGATTATCCAAGGCTCTACCACAGGAGACAAAAACTCTCATGTCTACAGGCAGACACTGTGACACTGGACTCTCTCAAGTCAAGGACTGTTTGTGTGTGGGCAAGGGCTGTGGACAGTCACAGGAACGCACTGAGGAAGGGCCTAGAGGGAGGCTATGCTCACCATGTACCTGGCCCTTCAGACCAATGTCTAAATGAGAGAGCTGTCGCCAGTTCTAGTGACACCATGCTAGGATTTGATGTGCACTGTCTGCTGCCACCACCAACAGTCCCTCGAGGGACACTCTGCTCTGGCCTGGTTGCTTGGGCAGAGGGAAGCCAGACTCAGGACAATGGCATAGTTCCAGAATCCTCAAGATAGCGGTGTGGCAGATGATGCCTTCGAATTGGAAGCCATGGTTCTGTCAAACGACCTTCGCTCTGAGTTTCAGGTAAAACGGGCTTGCTACTGTTTTCAACCCAACAACAAAAATCAACGTGCTTAATTATGTCGGGAGAAAGTCAGTGTCTCCAAATGATGGAGACAATTAAGCAGAACACGATGCGGAAGAACAGTTGGTGCTGAGGGAGAAAAGGCTCTGTACGAAGCGTTCACAGGCGCCACAGAGCGAAGCAACAGCCACACACTCCCTGGGTTCCTCAAATTAGAAAAGGCAGCTCCCTGTCAATCAACCAACCAACCAATCAAAAAGGGGGGGAGGGGCAGGCTCCAGGGTGGCACAGGGATCCCCATCTGAGTTCAGGACTAAAGTCCAGTCATGAAAATTAGCGTGGGGGCTGGGAAGATGGCTCAGCGGGGTAAGGGGGGCTGGTTATGCAAGCATGAGAACCTGAGTCTGGGTCCCCGGCATCCATTAAAAATCTGGCACAGTGGCCCACGGATCCCTATCCCTAGTGCTGAGGTGGGGAGACAGGCGAGATCCCAGAGACTTACAGTCCCACCAGCCTACTCAAAACTGTGAGCAGCGACAGTGAGAGGCCATGCCTCAAAAAAAGGAAAGTGAGGTTGAGCAGTGAGAAAAACACCACAGAGTTAACCACTGGCTCCACAGTCTCCCACTTGGGCAAGTGCGCATGCGCGCGGATACATGCACGCAAGCATGCATGCTCGCACAACTCCTAATGCAGAAAGAAACAGGTCACTTGCCTACAGCGAACATGAAATGGCAGGTACAATGTAGAGAAATGGAGCGGCCAGCACAAATTTTCAGAACTACAACTGCCCTTGGAATGCAAATCCCAGCTGGGCCTGGTGGTGCAGCCCTTTAATCCCAGAGCCCAGAAGGCAGAGGCTGGCGGATCTCTGAGTTTGGAGCCAGCCTAGTCTATATAGTGTGTTATAGAACACAGAGAAACTTGTCTCAAAATAAAATAAAATAAAATAAAATTTTATATATACACACACATATATATATATGTATATAGTAGTGGTGGCTTGTTCTATCTATTTCAGACTTTGTACAGATGCTAAATACAGAAGAATATCAAATGCTAAGGGTCCCTCCACAGGATCTCACCACAATATGTTGGTGAGAAAAAGATCATTAGAGAATACAACTTCAAGAGTATTTCCCCCATACAATTACCCTCTCTCATTTACTGGGCAAGAGTCCCAAGTTAGAATCTTCAAGATAAATAGAAAAACAAACAAAAAACCCCCAAAAGCAAAAAACCATCTATCTATCTATCTATCTATCTATCTATCTATCTATCTATCTATCTGTGTATTAATTATACATTATATTTTATAATGGAATTTATTCTGTTTACTGGTTAATTAGCATTTTTAAAATGGAGAGAAAAAAAGGAAAACAAAACACTTTCTTTTTTTTCTATTAAAAACACATTTTTTCTTCTATTAAAAAAAAAGAAAGATGAAAACATTGGTCAGGGACTGGGGGTGTAGCTCACTTCTGTAGAGTTTGCTTAGAATGCATGAAGTCTGGGTTTCAATTCCCAACACCATGCAAACCAGGCCGCGCCAGGCCAGGCCAGGCATGGTAGCTGATACCCGTGATTCTAGCATTCGTAAGGCAGGGGCAGAAGATCAGAAACTCAAAATCATCCTAACCTATACTTCCAGTTAGAAGGCAGCCTGGGCTACATGATCCTGTCTCAAAGAAACGAAACACAAAACCGAGTAGGGCATGCTCTCCGAGGCACATGCCCCCCCTTACAGCTTATTCTTAAATCATTTCTCTCCCCTATAGGTGTAACTCTTACTGCAGGAGAATTCTAGAAAACCCATTACATCTCAAAATTCTTATTCGTTTTCATACACATTTCAGTGATAAAAGATGGGTGTTTCCTCCTCATTGGAAACACTATCATACTGGAATGAGAGAACTTTACCAGGACAGACTCATCTCAGCTCTGTTACTGCATCGCTGGACACAGGAGGAAAATCTACAGGACAGTTAGCTAGCTGGTGGAGCAGGTGATGGTAGTGCCCAGAAGTAAGTCTCCATGCAGTTAAGACAGTATGTTTACTAATAGAAGCTCTGGGCCTGGAGGAATTAGTCCGTATTACTCTGTATAAACTGCCTAGTGAATACTATCGTGTATTTGTTTGGGGGAAAACAGAATGGGAGAAGCTGTATGAGTGATTCTGATACACGAGTGTACAACACGCAGGAAGTGGGCCTGTGGTACCTTCACACGGGCACATCAGCAGCCTCCACGGGCCTGCCTCACATTCGCGCAGCAGCAGGTCAGACAACACGAGCATTTTACAATATATATTTTATAACCGACTTTGCTAATTTTTCTAAGTGTTGCCAGACATACTTTAGAATTTAAACTTTCCTGTTCCAGGGCCATTACCAATAGGATGAGATGGGAGGGGATCTTCCACCTCTCTGTGGAAATGTTAAGGGGCATAAGTAGCCCAACCCCTTGATTTCAATTCAGCATATTCTCAGACAGTCCTGGTCTGGCATTCTGGGCACTGGGCAGTTGGCTCGATAGCGAAGAGCACTGGCTGTCCTTCCAGAGGACCTGGGTTCGGTTCCCAGCACCCACAAAGCAGCTGACAACCATCTGTAACTCCAGTTCCAGGGGATTTGGCACTCTCTTCTGGTCTCCATGGGCACCAGGCAAACATGGGGTACACAGATGTACACACAGGCAGAGCCCTCATATACATGAGATAGATAGATAGATAGATAGATAGATAAGATAAGATAAGATAAGATAAATGATAGATAGATGATAGATAGAAGATAGATGAATAGATATATAGTAGATAAGATAGATGAATAGACAGATGATAGACAGACAGACAGTGGATTAGATAGATAGATAGATAGACAGTGGATAAGATAGATGAATAGATAGATAGAGAGAGAGAGAGAGAGAGAGAGACAGACAGAGGATAAGATAGATGAATAGATAGATAGGTAGATAGATAGATAGATACACAGACAGATAGATAAGATGGATAGATTGGATGGATGGATGGATGGATGGATGGATGGATGGATGGATGGATGACTGCATGGGGAGTTAATAGATAATAGATGAACGGGTAGAAATTAGTGCATGAAATCACTAAGTAAACTAGAGAAATGTCAACCACATAGTTCCTCACTGGTGAGGAATCTAAAACCACTGGCGGAAGGAACTGAACCAGCAGAGCATCAAGCCCACACTCCTCTAACAACGGTTTCAGCCACAGAGACGAAAAGAATATATCGCAGCGCTGTGCTCCCTCAGCCACGCCCTCATCATCTTGGTTCTAGGCTATTATTGTTGGCGTAACTGCCTATTGGACTCGCATGACTTCTGTAACGATGAGATCAAATGTGTAAGTTAATTTTTTAAAACTAGTCCTCACAATTTGCGTAACTGAGACTGTGGTGGTTTGAACGAAGGTGGTCCCCGTACGCTCACAGAGAGTGGCAGTATTGGAGGTGTGGCCTTACTGAAGTAGGTATGGTCTAGTCAGATGTGTCCCTGGGGGTGGGGTGGGGGGACTTTGGGGTTTTGGAAGCTCCAGCCAGGCCCAGTGTCATGCCTGCCAACCTGGCGTAGAACTCTCAGCTCCTTCTCCAACACCATGTGTATCTACATGCTACATGCTTCCAGCCATGATGACAAGGGACCAGACCTCCGAACTGTAAGCCAGGCTCTATTAAGTGTTTTCCTTTCTAAGAGCTGACATGGTCATGGTGTCTCTTCACAGCAGTGCAACCCTAACTGGCACAGACATGTATAGCTATTTCACGTTATTCTTTGAACTTATGCCAGGGCCTAGTGTTTGCACATTCTTGGATCCCAAACCCACCATCAAAATGTTACCAAAGACTTATAGCACAGGCAGGCCCCTGCCACGGTTCATTTTGCTTGATTCCTCACTTAAAAGACTCGGAGTATAAATGTCTTCTTCCATTGAAGTTTTTTAAAGATGTGGTTTATTTTTAAATTGGCTTCTGAGACCCAAATGCCAGACTTTGGAAGCAATGCCCCAACTGTCACACACAGCTGTCAAGTGCAGCTCAAAGGATGGCACAGGATGGCAAAGACAGGGTCTTGGTCCTTAGAAAGCAGAATGCATGGGGCTCTTGGGAGGTGGGATGCTGGCTGAGAGATGCCATCTGGGCAGAGCTGAGCCTGCGCACCGAGGCCAGCCTGAGAACGACGAAGCTTAACAGTCTCCTCACTACAATCTCTGCAACGAAACTAAGCCAAGCCCTTAGCTGCCAGCCTCAGGGAAGCTGAAAACTGTCCTGCTCTGAAGGAACCCACTGGCCACCCTTAGAAAGGAGCAAAACATCACACTCCGCAAGTTTGTCAGACTTCCCTGACCTTAAGTGAGAACACCACACGGCCACCCTTCCCAAGTCCCTGTCGCTAGGAACCTGCCAGAAGAGACGGACTGCTATTCTTATTGCTATATACGTGATCAGCAGATGAATACAGAACTCAGACGCAGGTAGGATTCTGCACCTTTCCGCAGGCTGTTAACACGAATCCACTCATCTTAGGCTGAGGTATATGAGAAAGTTGGGAAACGACCTATGCGTCTCAGGAGGGGTTGAAGTGTACAGTATTTTAACTAGCAAGATATAAAGTGTCTGTTTGCAGGCTGGGGATGACGGGCAAGCTCATTTGCAATCCCGGCACTACCACAGTGAGACGGGAGGTGGAGACTGGACAGCTCCTGGCCAGCCCATCTAGAGTAGCACTGTGGTAGAGACACAGAGAGGCCCGGCCTCCACAAGAATGAAAGAGAGAAGCAATCCCAATATGTCTCATGGAATGCCTATGCCCAGTGCGCGCACACCCACCCACACACCCACCCCCACACCCCCACACACCAGGTATTTTCAAAGCTGAAAACAAAGCAAACCCACTTGCAGACCAAAACACAAAACTGACAGGCATATAAACTTACAATTAGTGACTATGAAGAAAAACTCCTATCGCTGATGTCACCATCAGCAGAATAATAAGATAATTCACAGGCCTGGAGAGCCGGCCCCACGGTTCGGTTCGGAGTGCCGACTGTCTTGCAGAGGGGACCCGGGTTGCATTATCAGTAGCCACACGGCTGCTCACGACTACCTGTAGCCAGTTCCCGGAGCTCTAGTGCCTCCCTTGGGCCTCTGCAGGCACTGCACACACTTGATGCACACACTTGATGCACAGGCACGCACGCAAGTAAGACAAAGCCTTAAAAGACGCAACTGTAATCTTTTAAAAGATTTAAAGGAAATAGGACAATCGAGTAAGTTCCGTCATGGTGTCATATTCGAGACACTTTGATCCAAATCCGGTAGAGCGGATGTTAGGGACAGAGCATGGCGTCAGGACGGGGGGGGGGGGGGGGGGGGGGGAGAGTGTTGCTGTCCTTGACTCTGCTCAAGCCAGCTGTGTGACCTGAGGAGGTGCACTCTGAGCTCACCTGTGAGGGGCACTCTCTCACCCATTCTCACAGGGTTGTTAGGAAAAGAAAATGAGTTGCAAAGACCCCAGCCCAGCAGAGGCTCAGTGCACGGCGATGAGCAGTATTATTCTTTAGTAGCGTCAATAAACATAACTCAAGGGACTGGAAGGATGGCTCAGTGGTTGAGGGTAGTGGCTGCTCTTGTAGAGGACCTGGGCTCTATTCCCAGCACCTATATGGCTGCTTACAACCACCTGCAACTCCAGTCCCAGGAGATCCGACAGCCTCTTCTGCACTCTGTGGGTACTTCATGCATGTGAGACACATGTAGGCAAAACATGTATGCAGATAAAGTACATATGCACATAAAGCCAAGAAGTACAAAGCACATCACTTGCCAAGCAAGCATGGGGATTAGAGTTCGAATTCCCAGCACCCATGCAGATGACAGGGGGCTATCCTGTGGTCTCTGGCTTGATCCCACAGCAAGCTGGTTGGCCAGACTAGCTAATATGGAGACATCTGGCCTGTCCCTTCCATGTTAAGTGGAAAATCACTAAGGAAGATACCCGGCATCACCTCTGGCCCCCACATGCATGTGTGTGCGCACACACACACATACACACACACACACACACACAAATATACACACACACTCGTCCTGACTCTAGGTTTCTCCGATGATAAATGTAAACTGAAATGGAGGCTGCCCAGTTAAGTATGGATTTCAGTCACTCTTACATTAAAATGCATTTTCCCTGAAATTTGAGTTTAAGAGGGCGTCTGCCTGTTGTTTTTTAGGAACTGGCAACCCCAGCTGTAAGACCCTTTCTGAGTCCTTCACCCGTGGAACTCGAGTGGAAACTGACTTTTTGTTATTGTTCTGGAGACAGTGCGTATGTGCATGCATCTCATGATGTACCCCAGGCTGGCCTTCACCTGGAGGCAATCTCCCTACCTCAGCATTCCAAATGCCGAGCTGCTAGCTGCGGGTGTGTGCCAAGTGCCTGCAGGAAAACTAACACCACCTCTTCATCTTCGCATAAGTTAAGTTTCCTCAGGTTCCCAAGGAGTTTTTATTCCCTGCTGTTAGCAGGTACTTGCTTGACGGGCGGTGGTGGCACACGCCTGTAATCCCAGCACTCTGGGAGGCAGAGGCAGGCGGATTTCTGAGTTCGAGGACAGCCTGGTCTACAGAGCGAGTTCCAGGACAACCAGGGCTATACAGAGAAACCCTGTCTTGAAAAAACCAAAACCAAAACAAAAAAAGCAGGTACTTGCTCTAAATGGCTGGCGTCTTCACTCTGCTTTTTGGGGAGGATGCCTGTAGAACTGCACTGCCATCAAAGCTGTGGTTGTCCTCAGTCCCCGCCCCTCCTCCCATTTTCAAAATCCAGGCAAATCCAAGAGGATTTGCAAAGCCTCCCTCTCCATTACCACGGGGAGCACAGCAAGCACCTGTCACTGTCCCCTCTCCTTTCCGAGTTAGCAAACGAGAGTTCTTACTTGGGGAATCTCCTGAGGGCCCTACTTTCGGCTATAACACATGAAGTTGCTGAGTCCCAAGATGACTTCATTCAAGGATCTCAGACAGTACAGGGCTCTAGCCCCAGCCTCACGGCCTGTTGTCCCATCAGGAAGACAAGGTCTGCCGCTCTGAAGGAATGTCAAGGCCTCATGGAGATGGTGAGCGCCTGTGGCTGAATCCTGCCTGCTAGGCACAGGTATAACCTTACCACATCAGGCATCGCAGCAAGGCTACCCTGGCTAAGGAAGAGCCGTCGAGGCTCCTCCACAACCTCCCAGTGACTTGCTCACTAGTGCCAGGTCTTCGAGAACCGTGCTGGCTTTTCTCGACACAGAGCTGCCTCCTTGTTCTGCTCTATGGAGACACATTGTGGCTTCCGCCTCTCAGGGAAACTTCTGAATAGGCTCCTAGTTCTTGCGGCTGGGTTGTTGCATGAATGGCTTTGTGTCGACACGCTCCCTGTTCTCAACAATGAATACAAGATGGCGGAGGCCTGGCCTTTCGTGGCAGGCTTCCTGCCCACACCTGACACAGATGCTGAACAAAAGTTTGGTAAAGTGTCTAAAGGTCTGGTAAGAGGAAAAAAAGGGAGGACCACTTTCATCTCTCTCCCATTCAATCCCGTTTCCCTCTGCTTTGCAAGGTGCTTAAGAATGACCGCCCACTGCGACTGGGGCCTGGGTCTCCTAGAGTCTACTACCTTTAATCCTCTTTCTTTTCAAAATCTAGTAACTCGAACAGCAGATCCAGAGCGTTCTGGGCTTTCCGTATCTCAGCTGCTCTCTTACATTCTGGAGAGCTAGCTACACACAGCCGCTGAGCGCTGACCAGCTATTCCACCAGGGGCAGGCAGCGAGCTCAGCTCCAAAGGCAAGGTTGCTTTTCCCTTACCTAGGTCTTGGAAACAACCCTAATGGGACTCACTGAGTCACAAAGGGGACAGGTGGGGACGCAGAAGACATGAAAGCGGTGGGAAGCTTAGCTGGGAACAGGAAGGGCAGGAAGGTTAGCCAGAGGGTTGTGACAGGGACAAAAGTGACTAACAGGTGAATTTGATGTAAATGTAAGAAAACTTGTGCTAATGAAACCCATTGTCGTGCATCATTAATATCTAACAAATATTTAAATGATCAAAGTTTGAGAAATATTGTGGTCTGACCTTTTACGTGTAGAACAGATGTGTGCAGGTGTGGTGTCTGAGCGTGAATCACTGAAAGGGTAAGGGGGAATAATAATGCTTTCCTTCTGACCCAGCACAAGCACAGCCCTCCTCATCAAGGCTGGAGGGGGAGGGAAAGGCAGGGAGGAGGGGAGAGGGTCTGGGACCCACCTCAGAGGCCACCTCTATTATGACTCCCGTGTCCCGTTACTTGTACTGTAAGGGAGTGAGTGTGCCTGTGCCCTGGGCTTTATCCACTCAACCGTGAGTGCTTTGAGTGACACACCTGACCTCTGGCAAGCCACGAGGAGACTTTGCACCCTTCCCTTTGCCCAAGTCAGCCTTTGCCATGGCTGGTTCATCCTGGGTGTCCCGGAAGGACACTGCTTCATCCCGGGACAGACAGGTGAGTCCAGTCAGTTGTCTGGCTATAGGATTGCCTTGAAATCGCCCCGGAAACTGCTCAAGAGCAAAGATCTGTTTTATTTCCACGTGTGCCTGGTCCTCACGTAGCTGCTGAAATGAATGACCGAATGAATGAACTAACTGTTGGGAAAAGAATCTCAGGCTAGAGTCAAGTTGAAAGCTTAGTAAATGAATAGATACATTTTAGAGCTTCCATATACCAGGGGGAAAAAAAAGACTGCATAAATTTAAGAAATAACTTCCTTCAAATACTTCCATTAATATCTAATAAAAGCACTGTAAGATTGAAGTTTTAGAAATAAAATTTCAATAAATCTCAATATTAAAAAAATTTTACAGATACCCATTTCAGAATTACTGAAATGTATCTAAATATTCCTCAAGGCAACTTCCCTGAGTTTCTGTAAAAGACTATTGATCAAACAAACTTCAATACAACATCAAGCAGAAAAATTAAAATAAGCTGGGAAAGTACTATTTCATATACAATAGTCTTATGTACTAAACTTATAAAATGCAGAGAATACTGAAAATCAATTATTTGTTTTGCCCCTCTCCAATCCCCCCACCCCATCATTTAACTTTTGAGATAATAACATATTCCAAAAAAAGTCCTTGCTTTCCCCCAAACCCTGGAGCATCTGAGTAAACGGACTTGGCCTGGCTCTCTGAATCTCAACTGTCAATACAGTACGGTCTCGCAGGGGATAGCTAATGGACACAGTTTTTAACACCTCATCTTAGAAATATCAGGCTCTTTAGTTAATGGAGGAGGAACTGCAGTTTGTGGACTCTGTCTCCTCTAAGGAATCTGTACCATCCCTACAGAAACCCCCCTAGCTCAAGCGTCCAACAACAGACTGTAGTGAACTGGGCATGTCATGCCTCAGGACAACTGGTCTACCTCACCTACCCATAGGCAATGCCTACAGACAAATCAGAGCACCGGCTTTAAAAATCCATTTTAAAAGTTGACAGCCAGCCCCACGCCTCCAGACCACATAGAGACTACAAAAGATGGCTTAGCAGGTAAGAGAGCCAGCCACCAATCCTGACAACATGAGCACAACGAACCCGACTCCTCCAGGTCGTCCTCTAACTCCAGATGCATGTCCTGGTGTGTGTGAGCCCTCACACGAATACAAGTAATTAAGATTTTTTTTTAAAAAAAAATTACTTAAAATGCTCCCGTGACACACATTGGGCTGCCTCACCCAGAACTGGTATATGGGAACTTTCAATTACAGAGACTTTGGTGGCCAGATTTCTGTTTTATATAAATGTACAGAGCCATATTTGGGATCATAGCATGGTAGGAACTTGACATTGGCCAAGGACAATTCCTGGCTTCAGGTAGGAATCTGCCTTTAGGACATAATAGGGAAGTAGGTTAAAGCAGGAATTTTTATCCTAGGGTGGAGAAGCTCAGAGAAGGTTAAGCTCTTTGTTCCTCCAGGTCTATGAATTCCTGAATTAAGCAGGTGACCCACCCAGCTGCCGCCAGAGCAGCAGAGACAAGGACCGCCAAGCGAAGCTAGACGATTTCTGCTGGAACTCAGCCCGGAGTCTGAGGGGGAAGGGCTTGCCCAAACTGTTAAAAGGTCTGACCGCCATTAAAGTTGGGGCCTTGATCAGTGAAACATTGTCCTGGCCTTCTTTCTTTTCGCCCCTTCCCCATCCATCCCTCAGCTTCTGTTCCAGCAACCCAGTTCGTAGTAGCTGCAGGCAGTTAAGGAATACAACATATAAATGGGACCATTATTGTTCTGAATTCTTGAGTTGAACACCATTTCCTTAAAATCAACAAGGCAGATTTCTAACATGAAAAAAAAAATTCACCAGTATATTGAAATATTACCATGAAATCTTATATATACACACATATATGTATATCATGTGTATATATAAGATACACATGATATACATATATGTGTGTGTGTATATATATTATATATATAAATATATATATATATCATGTCTTCCATTGGAACCACAACTCTTGAATACATAATAGATAAATAGTAACACATCAACACAACTCACTAAGAAGGGTAGCTGCAGGTGATTACTCCAGAAGAGAATATTGGACCAGCAGAGGGAAGCTCACTGAATAAGCACAGGAACAACTTCAAAGAAAAAAGAGGAAAAAGAAAACTTAAGTAATTAGTGGTCATATACCTATCTTGTTCCTTGATATGGAATCAGAAAAAAAAAAAAAATAACCCTATGGGTTAATTAGAGAGAACACAAAATAAGCTCTTTTGATCCCTAGGGTGTTAGAATTATTATGCCCTGTTCTGCTTGGAGTTTACTTAGAAAGTTGACGTGATCAGCAGCTTGAGTGCTCCCTGCATCCCAGGGCTTCAGGCTTTTAGGGTGCTACCTTGGTTGACCGCATCAGGAGGCTGGTGCTCTCAAACCGGTGCGCGGAGAAGGTAGCTACGAGGGCACCAGAAAGAAGAGGGGCAGACCGGGTCTCAGTCGTCACCCAGGTGAAGATGGTGGCACTGGAAGGACCCGAGAGCATCAGCGTGTCCTGTGCCACTGGCTGCGGTAGCATGTGCTAAGTCCCAGGCATGTCGCTTCCAGTGCGCTCCTCTTACCGAGACCACCAGGCTAGCCCGAGACTTACACAGCGTGGCTATCTTTTAAGGGACTCTCCCAGCAGACACCTCAGAGACTAACAGGGCAGGAGTGATGAGCACGTGACTGCGAGGGAGGCAGCCAGCACGCAACTCAGCTCAGCACGCATGCGCGTGGGATCAGCTGACTTGCCCACGTCTGTGATGGGAAGATGTCAATGACTGCATAGAGCTTCATCCACTGGCAAGGGGATGCGTTTAAGGGTGACTTTGTGGAGTGGGAGGCGTAAGCCCTCAGACATAGCAGTGATAACTGGCTCTAAGGCACCACGGCAGCCCTGGTCGCCTTCCACGGGGGCACAGTGACCTCTACTGGCAGAGACACACAGTGCTGATGTGATTCTCTCCCCTAAGCATACCAAGAAGGCCACAGGGGTGCGAGCATTCGTGCAAACAACAGAAAGAACCGTACAGCACTTCAGAAGTGAATCCTGCAGGCAATCCAAAACACTGCCAAAGTTATCGAAGCAGCTGTAGAAATATTTTGGAGGTGTCTCCGGCATGACTGGTTTCTACAGGCACCAGCCACAGAACCAAAGCATTCATCAAGATGTGTTGCAACTCCCCAAGGCCAACTTTCTCGTGAACGTTTGTTCTCCTGTTTCAAACCAACGGTTAAAGCTCTGGACTTTTCCTTTAATTCCTAACACTTGCCAGAAATATACTGTAGACATTGCCAAGTTTATATATGGTAACTTGGGATAATTAAATGCAACCTGGATAGGAAAAAAAAATATCAAAAGACATACCTCACCCCGAGCCCCTGAAGCTCCACCATGTAACATGGGGACACATGTGTGCCCGAGACGGGAGTACACGTGTCCAAGAACAGAGGAGGGCATTGTTCTTAAATCTCACGGACTGAAATAATTTCCTTAATAACTTTGTTTTTTATAAGAGAATGAAGTGGTAAAGAATAAACACGGTGATGTATAGTAAAAGTCCATCCTGACATTAGAGAAATAACAGTTTCTTTTAACCCTCCCTGACTTTTTTTTCTGCTTTTGTTTTTATCACACACAAATAAAAATAACTGCAGTCTGGTGAGTCCACCTCTCCACGGAAAACAGACACGGCTTGGGCTGCAAAGACGGCTCAACGGTTAAGAGACTAGACTCACTTCCAAAATATCAGAAAGACGCCTAGGTACAGAGCTTACTGAGAGGAATAGGGAAATGAAGGTGTCCTTACTTAACTTTGTAAATACGCCAGCTTTTCATTATTCCTATTTGCTACTAGGCTTGTATTTGCTGCCGTATTTACAAGATAGGACCAGAGACCCAATGGCAACTCAAACACCACCCTTGATTCAAGGAACAGAAGCAGAACATTTCAAACAACTCTTCCTTAAAACACAAAGCTTTTCATCAGTACTGTAAGGCGTATCAGTGATCAGTGTTCTACCTCCCTCCGGCAACACCACCTGCAGCTGAAGCACTCCTCTCCTCTCCTCTTAGACCAGCAGACCCATGAGTCATGAGCCCTTTGGGGATCCGAGACCCCTTCCCAGGGGTCACCTAAGACCATTGGAAAACACAGATATTTGTAATACCACTCATAGCAGTAGCAAAATTACAGTTATGAAACAGCAATGGAATGATGTTTATGGCTGGGGGTCACGGCAGCATGAGGCACTGTAGTAAAAGGTCACAGAATTAGGGATGCTGAGAACCACTGGGCTAGACAATGGGATGAGACGGGAAATTATGCTTCTGGGTCAAGGGCTATTGGCATTATCAGGAATGCAAACAATTCCGATAAGTTACCCAGTGCCTTCAGGATGCGTTTAGGATTGAGGCAGGACAGAATGATTGACAGGGGAAATGAAGAAGAAGATACCAGGAACAGTAAGAGTCCGCCATGCCAGGGGTTCTGGGTCACAGCGCTGAGTGCCTGCGAGTCCAGAGTGTCAGTCAATGCAACTGAAGGAACCCCTGCACAGATCACCGGTACAAAGACTGTACTCCATCTGCAAGAGGGATGTCTCAACAGTTAATGGGGGCATGGGGATGTAGACCAGTTAGCAGAATGCTGGTTTAACATGCATGATATCCTGGGGGGTGAGTCCCAGCATCAAGTAAAACCACACCTCAGTAATCCCAGCTTTGGGAAGGTGAAGGCAGACGGCTTGCTGCAGGGGAAAGTTGAGGAGACTGTTCTGCCTCCCAGCCTCCTATCCTACTCCGAGATCACAGGTCCAGGTCAGTGCCCTCTGTATTCAAAGCCAACGCCAAAGCTGACATCCCACATCACCAGAGCGACTTTCTACAAAGTCAATTCCAACGTTCCTAAAGAGTTCTGGTTTTGAGTGAAAAACTCCCACACAAATTCTGATACCTTTGACATACCAAAAACCACATCCAGGAATAGGCCTACACTGTTTAAAGCTCTGCCTAAACCCGGAATACGTGAGAGAAAAACAAGATGCGACTGAAACAATCCCCAGGGCATTTGGTGAGTGGGTTTTGGTTAACCAGGGAGTGGGATTTCACCGCAGCTTCACAAAGAGATCCAGATGTGTGCAGGGACCAGTGAGGCTGGCCGGCTGGTGACTAAGTCATAGCTTATGGCTCTGCTTGCATTATATACAATGAACAGCCAGTAAGAAAAATGCTGGTGGGATTGCAAGAAGGTACAACCACTCTGGAAATCAGTCTGGAGGTTCCTCAGAAAACTGAACGTGACACTACCGGAGGACCCTGCTATACCACTCCTGGGCATATACCCAGAGGATTCCCCGGCATGCAATAAGGACACATGCTCCACTATGTTCATAGCAGCCTTATTTATAATAGCCAGAAGCTGAAAAGAACCCAGATATCCCTCAATGGAGGAATGGATACAGAAAATGTGGTATATTTACACAATGGAATACTACTCGGCAATTAAAAACAATGAATTCATGAAATTTGTAGGCAGATGGTTGGAACTGGAAAATATTATCCTAAGTGAGGTAACCCAATCACAAAAGAATATACATGGAATGCAATCACAGATAAGTGGATATTAATTAGCCCAGAAGCCCTGAACACAAGTAGGATATCAAATGACTCCCATGAAGAAGTAAGGAGAGGGCCCTGATCCTGGAAAGGCTTCCAGCGTTGTAGGTGAGTACCAGGACAGAGAAAAAGGAGGGAGGTGATTGGAGTATGGGTGTAGAGAAGGCTTATGGGACATATGGGGAGGGGGTAACTGGGAAAGGGAAAAGCGTTTTGGAATGTAAACAAAGAATTTAGAAAAGAAAAAAAAAGAAAAATGAAACACCACATTCTGAAGGCTATGGGGGTAGCTCAGTGGACAGGGCAGCTTGCTCTGCAAGGATAACGATGTGAGTTCAAATACTAAGCAATCACATTAAAAACAACAACACCCTGGGCTGTACTTGCCTGTGACTCCAGAGTATTATTTATAATATATACTCCAGAGCCTTATTTACAATAGAACCCAGATGTCCCTCAACAGAGGAATGGATACAGAAAATGTGGTATATTTACACAATGGAGTACTACTCAGCTATCAAAAACAATGAATTCATGAAATTCTTAGGCAACTGGATGAAACTAGAAAATATCATCCTGAGTGATGTGACTCAAGTCACAAGGGAACAAACATGGTATGCACTCACTGCTAAGTGGATAGTAGCCCAAAAGCTCGGAATACCCAAGATACAATTCAAAGACCACATGAAGCTCAAGAAGAAGGAAGACCAAAGTGTGGATACTTCCATCCTTCTTAGAAGGTGGATCAAAATTCCCATGGCTCACAGCCAACCAATAGACTGAGCACAGGGTCCCCAGTGGAGCAGCTAGAGAAAGAACCCAAGGAGCTGAAGAGGTTTGCAGCCCCATAGGAGGAACAATAATATGAACCAACCATTATCCCCAGAGCTCCCAGGGACTAAACCATAAACCAAAGAGTACACATGGAGGGACCCATGGCTCCAGCCACAGATGTAGCAGAGGATGGCCTTGTCAGACATCAATGAGAGGAGAGGCCATTGGTCCTGTGAAGGATCGCTGCCCCAGTGTAGAGGAATACCAGGAGCCAGGATAGGGAAGTGGGAGGGAGGGGTTGGTGAGCAGGGGGAGGGGGGATTGGATTGGGGGGGTTGGGGGGAAATGAGGAAAGGGGATAACATTTGATATATAAGTAAAGAAAATATCTAATAAAAACAAACAAACAAGCAAACAAACAAACAACCACCCTTGGCTGTACTTGCCTGTGACTCCAGAGTATGGGGGAGCAGGAGGATCTAGAGAGTTTGCTGGCTAGACAGTGTAGCTGAAAGGTGAAGAGAGCCCTGTCTCAAAGTAAAGAGATGCACAGCAGGCTCCTGATGCCCTGCTGTGGGCTCCAGATGTGTGTTCACAGCTGGGTCCCAGGCAGGCTGGCACTAGACCAAGCATCACGGGAGTGTGCAGTGGGGCAAGCATCACAGGAGTGCGCGCTGGGGTGCACCTCTCTGAGTGACCAGAGGGAGCATCACGGGAGTGTGCGGTGGGGTGCTTCTGGGGTGGGGGGGGGAAGACAGGCATTACGAGATTCGTGTGAGGGGGTCTCAAGACAAAATCTTCAGGCTAGGTGTCTAACCTTTAATGTTTTCTGGCCTCATAAATTAATCTAATATATGCATTTGTCAAGACAAAGACCGACTTGAAGGAAGAGCCGAAAGACCAAAGTGTGAAACGCCAGCGTTCCTAAGAGAAAATAAACCTGCCGTGAAGGCCCAGGGTGAAGGGTGGAGAGAATTTCATAAAAGGTTTTCACAGTTCACAAAGATTTTCTCATGCTTCTGCTGTACTCAAAGCATCATCCCAAATGCTCACACTATGCGGAAAAAATGAGTCCTTTTCTTTTTCCCTTTGGTCTTTCAAGGCAGGGTTTCTCTGTGTAGCCCTGGCTGTCCTGGAGCTCACTTTGTAGGCCAGGCTGGCCTCGAA
Source organism: Apodemus sylvaticus (assembly GCF_947179515.1). Lineage (NCBI taxonomy): Eukaryota > Metazoa > Chordata > Mammalia > Rodentia > Muridae > Apodemus > Apodemus sylvaticus. The sequence goes on along the minus strand of NC_067494.1, from coordinate 37,382,447 downwards.
CTCAGAAATCCGTCTGCCTCTGCCTCCCAGAGTGCTGGGATTAAAGGCCACCACTGCCGGGCGATTACTTCTTTTCTAAGGAAGAAGAGTAGGGCAGGAGTGAAGAGAGCTTCACATTTATCCAAGGCAGCGCGCCTTACGCGAAGTCCCCGCTGACTTCGACAATCCGCTTTCAACCCTGAGAACAATTTTGTAACTTGGAAGATTTATGGCTGTAATTATCCCCAGGTGGAGGGTCCTGCCCGCTTAAAGATTACTCATGTGGGGGTCTTCTGAGGGAGCTAGTCACATGACCATAGAGTGTTTGGCCCCGAGAGCACGTATCAGAACCCAAACCTTGCCCTAGTGAGCCGGTGGCAAAGCTGCTAGAATCGGCAGAGGAGGAGGGATGGAGACACTGCGGGCTAAGTCCTTTAAAGATGGCCGGGTGTGGTGGCAGTGCTAAGTATCGCAGCTGCTCAGGAGGCTGAGGCTTCTGTCCCGGTGTGCAGGGATACACTGGATAACACTAGGCGGGGCAAAAGAAACAGTAAACGCCTGCAAAAATTAGCCAGCCGGGAATGATCCAGCTCTCAGGAGAGGCAGGCGGATGGAAGGGAGCTCCACAGAAGCTCAGCCTACATAGCAAAATTATAGCGCTCTCCAAAGTGGATACAGTATACACTGCTTCCTTCCTGAACATAAAACGTGCAATGCATGCAATGCCTACAGAGGCCACAAGAGGGCACCAGATCCCCTGGAGCTGGAGTTACAGGGGATTGTTAGCGGGATGGTGGCAGGTGGTGGAGGTGGTGGTGAGGCAGCGGCTAGGGGCGGTCTCTGAGTCCCAGGCTAATCTGGTTTACAGAGCAAGTTCCATGATAGCCAGGGCTACACTGAGAAACCCTGTCTTGAAACGTCCCCCTCTTAAAAAAAGGGTACTGGGAACTGAACTTGGTCTTCTAAAAGAATGGCAAGAGCTGTGAGCATTGAGCTCTATCCCCAGCCCCACCATTTTTATTTTTGAGTCAGGGTCTCATGTAGCACAGGCTGGCCTTGAACTTCTAATCTTCCGGTCTCTCCCGTGTACTCCAGGTTAGTGGGCCCATGGTGTCCCAACCTCTAGTGACTGTATTTATTTCACTCCTGCATTGCTATTTCTGGAATGTTCTGATGGCAAGAAGTTCAGAATCTTTTTTTTTTTTTCCACTTAGAAACTTCAACCAAGTATTTTGTGTCACAGGCTTTTGCTAATTCTTGTCCTTGTTGGAATCAACAAAACCTCCTTTTTTTTTCTCCTTAAAACACACAGCTTGGACGCAAAGAAAAACAAGTCACCTGCACTGTGGTTTGGTGTAGACCTGGCGTGCTGTACGTGGGAGTCCGGAAACCCCATTAACCGCCAAACACCTTTTCGTTTCTTTTAAAAAGGGTAAAAAGCAATCTATATTACAAATCAAATCAGCAAAGGAGAGGCCAGGGCAAATTCCTGGGAGAGCTTCTTCGGGCAGGAGACACACAACACAGCTACCTCCAACCAGTCTGTTCCCTTTCAAACAAACACAACTCCTGGTTTATGGAGTTATCTGGATGTGGGCTACTAGATCTCTTCCTCCTGCCTTTGGGTCGCTCTCAATGCAGACAGTGGGCTTCCCTTACAGATGTTGACAACATGGACACACAACAAAGAGGCACTTTAGTTTCGATGTTAACCAAGAAACCAGGAATGGATAGGATAGCATCATGTTCTACCAACTACAGCCGGAGTTACCATTTCTAGGATCCATTCCTAGCCCAAGTGAAATGACTGACTCTAAGTTGATGTTCTGTGACTTATCAGTTAAATATGTGGAAGTCTGAACTTACATTTACACCAACCAAGGGCCAAGAAGCTAGGACGGGGCCAAGGAATAAGATATAGTCAGTACCATCCCTGCCTGCACTCTGCAGAACTCCTCCTGCCATTCCTAGACAACTGCTATGGAACCGTAATTCTTACTTTGACCTTCTTTAAGAGCTGGCTAAGGCTGGAGAGATGGCTCAGCAGTTAAGCGCACTGACTACTCTTCCAGAGGTCATGAGTTCAAATCCCAGCAACCATCTGTAATGGAATCTGATGCCCTCTTTTGGTGTGTCTGAAGATAGCCACAGTGTAATTATATAATAAATTAATAAATGTTGAGAGAAAGAAAGAAAGAAAGAAAGAAAGAAAGAAAGAAAGAAAGAAAGAAAGAAAGAAGGAAGGAAGGAAGGAAGGAAGGAAGGAAGGAAGGAAGGAAGGAAGGAAGGAAGGAAGGAAGGAAAGATAAATTTTCTGGCCAAATATGGAAATGCATGCAAATTAAAAAATGGGGGCTGGGAGATGGCTCAGTTAAGAGCACTGACTGCTCTTCCAGAGGTCATGAGTTCAAATCCCAGCAACCACATGGTGGCTCACAACCATCTGTAATGAGATTGGATGCCCTCTTCTAGTGTATCTGAAAACAGCTACAGTGTACTTACATATAATAAATAAATAAATAAATCTTTTTTTTTTAAATGAGCTGACTAATTGGCAATAGCTTTAAAATGCATTCAGTGTATTCACCATCCTCACACCATCCTCTCAGAAGGTGTCTAATTATTGCCAGGGAGTTTTAAATGGGCAGTACAGGAGGAAGTAGAAGTCTCTCGGCTCTTCCGACGGGTTAATGCTAGTCCCTTACAGAGAATGAACGTGACCAACACGGCAGGCTGGCCTGTTGGCTCCCTGTATTCAACTCTTGGGGCGAGGGATTTACTATACAACAAGCACTGACTGCATTGCAAGGAACCCGAGGCTGGAGGAAATGGCTCCGTGGTTTTGTAAAAGTGCATGCTATGCAAGACCTGAGTTCAAATCCCTAGGACCCACATAAAAGCCAGATGCACAGTTCAAGACCCTGTAATCTCAGCCCCTGAGGCGAACCATGTGTAGGAAATGGGAGACACAGATCCTGCCTCAAACGGGGGAAAAGGCACGTGAGGGGGCATGGCCATGCAACTTCTCTTTAATGTGCATGCACACACATGCTGAACAGTACAAAATCAGCTTCAGATACCGGCCGACCTGATAACGTTCTTCCGTGTCCACTTGAGAACTGAGATGCCCCGACTGAAAAACTGAAATCGAAGCTGGTGGGAACCAAATCTAAATATCTTTATCGGATGATAATTCCACAGGAAGTTGCAATTCAGAATCTTTGTTTCCCAAAACCAAGCATATGCGAGAGTCACCTGGCTGGCCAAAGCCATGACATTCCTCTACACTTTTAGCTCAATTGGGTCTCGAGTGGGCTGGGCCTGCATTGGTTTTTCAAACTGCATTTTAATGGTGTGTGTGTGTGTGTGTGTGTCTGTGTGTGTGTGATGCCTGTATACAAAAGTCAGAGGGCAAACACTGGGAGCCACTTCTCCCTTCCCCAGGATGGAACTCAGGTTGTCAGACTTGGTGGCAGGCACCTCTGACCGGAGGAGCAGTCTAAGCCAGCCCTTGGCCTGAATTGTTAAGCGAGTTCATTAGGGTGTCCTACTCGTTCTAAGACTGTTCATGCTCTCCACACACCTTCAGAGGAATTCTGATCGTGGGCGATGTGAGATACCTTCCAAGTGAAATCCTTACATTTTTCTATGGGATCACTGCCCTGGCTCAACCACTAGACCCCACCCCACCCCCACTCAGTGCCCCTCCCTCCTAACATGAGGCCGCCAGCTCTCGGCAGATGGGGCTCAGATCTTGGTCACTCTCAGGAGGTGGTTTGGATGCCGTACCTTGGCTCTAGCAGATGCTCCCATCTGGAATGACTCTGACCCTTTCTGAGTCCCACAAGACTCAGCCCAAATCATTTTCTTGTCTAGTAGCCTGTGACATCTTCACCTCCTTAGGGTATGGAAGCACTTGCCTGTATCCAACCATAGGTTCTGCTAGCCTATATCTACCCCACCATTTCTCTCTCTCTCTCTCTCTCTCTCTCTCTCTCTCTCTCTCTCTCTCACACACACACACACACACACACACACACACACACACACACTATCACTCCAAACTCCCAACATTCTAGGTCCTTTGAGACTAATAACATTGGCAAACTTGCCTAGTCTTTCTATTCAATCTGCCCAAACTCTCAAACAGAATGCCTGTATAACAGGGAAACAATTTGACAGACAGCTCTCACAATCTTTGTAGTTATGAGCGAATTCCAACTCAAGAAAAAAACGACAGTTTGCTATGTAACCACTGGGGTGACCGCCAAGCATCACACCTACACCAGGAACTAACTGTCTTTGCCCTCAGCTACTGATCACTAAGACTTTAAAGCAGGAGTCACCTCTTCATACCACCAGCGTTTGAGGGTGGGTTTCAGTGGCTCCCTCCCTCTATCAACCCTTCCAAGAGGCGATCACATTTTGCACAGGCACAGGACCCCACTGCGGGCCCGACCGTTGCCACGCCACTCCAACAGTAGTAGCTGCTCCATCCTGTAGTAGATGAACCTCCTGACCCGAGGTTTGCAGTTTATGCCCACGATGCCCTGTTCAGTTCCTGGACAGGAATGTTAAGAGATCAGCTGTATTAATGTTTATCTTTAAAATCAGACAGCCTGCCTTCACTGACGACTTTAATCATCCCCAAACCCCATGAGACATCATGCTAGATGTTTTTCTAAGCTGCTAGGGACCAGAGCGATGGCCCAGTGGACAAAGACATCTACCACCGAGGTCGATGATCCAATTTAGTCCCTGGAACTGTAGGCAAAAGGTGGGAACTGCAAGTTTCCCTCCTCCTCTCTCATGGGGATGTGAATGTCCGTATAAAGAATACATTTGAAACTGTGCTAAGGGTCACCTGCATAAACTTTACCATCTTAACAGTAATTGTATGTTTCAAGAAAACTGAAAAAAAAAAATACTGTGATACTGACTAAATCACAGAGATGGGCAGTGGGGTGGGGAAGAGACAGCTGCTAGAGTTGACATGTGAATTTGGAAACCCCTGTATGTCTGCCATTGTGCTGCTGGCAAAAAGTAATTACAGCATATTACCCCAGTGAGATTGTTGGTGTTTCAGAGTAGGTAAACATAGCTGGCTTTTCTACACTCTTTTACATTTCACAAACGATCCCTGACAACAACGGCTAGTCCTTCTGAAGAGAGGATTCCACAGTGGCCTGCCCAGTGCACTGCTGCTTCTTCTTTACTGAGCCTTTTATTTTTTATATATATATATTTTAACTTCCATTGAAAATATTTTTCTCACTTAATAAATCCTGATTATGGTTTCCCCTTCCTCTACCTCTTCCGGTTCCTCCCCCATGCTCCTCAAGGAAAGTAACAAAAATAAGATAAGACCAAACACAGGAATAGGAGGGAGGAAGGAACGGAGCCCGAGCAGCGGTGTGAGAAACAAGATACAGGCGCAGAGACGCACATTCTCGCATTCGAGAACCCTGTAAAAACCAGTCAGCTGAAAGCCACAAGATAGATGCATAGGACCGCTATGGAGTAAACAAGAGAGAGGGGGAAAATGCTTAAAAAAATAAAATTAAGCGAAGACCGGAAAGCCCCGAAGCAACAGTATGAGAGAAGGAACCCCGTCAGGATGCTGTCTGAGTCCCTTTGCGGCTGGCCGTCCACGGAGGGGCCGCAGCCAGCCCTTAAAAGGCTTGCGATTCCCACCCAAAGAGGCTCCCGAGTCACACAGGACGAGCCTCACGCGTGATTCTGTGGTGCTGAGCGCTGTCCATGTGATCTGATTTCAGGACACTTTCATCGCCCCACCGGCCACCATGCCTCTCACACCCCGTCCTTACACGCACACACACCCCCGGCCCCGCCCCCGGGCCCCACCTGGCCCCGCCCCCGGCCCGGCCCCCGGCCCCGCCCCCTACTCCACTGATGGACCCGTGACAGAGATTTCATATATAAATCATACCGCTGCCTTCTTTTGCTTAACATAGCCTCCAGGTCAACACGCGGCTAAACGTAATAAGATATATTTCATTATTTTAAATATGAAATATAGAGCCAGAAAATGAAATAAGGGCTGGAGAGATGGCTCAGCGGTTAAGAGCACTGACTGCTCTCCCGAAGGTCCTGAGTTCAAATCCCAGCAACCACATGGTGGCTCACAACCATCTGTAATGAGATCTGATGGCCTCTTCTGGTGTGTCTGAACACAGCTACAGTGTACTCACATATAGTAATAAAGAAATTGTTTAAAAAAAAAAAAAGAAAATGAAATAAACCTGAGATAGTGAGAGATGAAGTTATTTGCGCGTTCTCTCCTTCCCTCTCCCCTCGTCTGAATTCAGATTTATGCACTACATCTCTAAGGAGACGTAGAAACTGTAAATCTTACATACAACCCAAAATCAATCTTAATTTTACTGTTTATTTTTCAGTTGGTCTTTCCATCACACACTATCATACCCACTTTCTCTGGTCCTTCTCCTTTAAACTTTAACAAGAAAGTCACAAGAAAAGTTTTGAGCTAGAGAGATGGCTCAGCAGTTAAGAGCACTGACTGCTCTCCCGAAGGTCCTGAGTTCAAATCCCGGCAACCACATGGTGGCTCACAACCATCTGTTAATGAGATCTGACGCCCTCTTCTGGTGTGTCTGACGACAACTACAGTGTACTTAGATATAGTAGTAAACAAATCTTTATGTGGAGAGTGAGCGGGGCGGACTGGAGTGAGCAGGCTAACCAGGGCAAACGGGTCTGACCAGAGCAAGCAAAGGTCCTGAATTCAAATTCCCAGCAACCACATGATGGCTCACAACCATTATTAATACAGCTACAGTGTACTCATAGACATAAAATAAATAAATCTTTAAAAAAATGTTTCAACTCATATATAAAAGCAGGGCCAATCATCTGAGTGGTGCTTCTTGGACTGAATTTAAGCTGCTCAGAGAATATTTAGGTTATTCTTTTTTTCTCATTCATTGTTGCCCTGACATTCTGTCATTCTGAAAGATTCCGGTAGCAGTAACTACAGCTGCCGTTGCCACACGGAGAACGCGGATTCTAAAAGAGATACTGACCCGAATGGGCAACATGATGACTAACGCATTACCTCACACCATTAAAATAATTCCACATAACTCTGATTTGTCCTTACCACAACACCAAAAGGCAGGGAAAACCATTTTTAGGGTTATGGAATTATTGTTTAAAAGTCCCTCTGGAAAGACACTGACCCAGGAAGACATCTACCAGTGACGAGTTTCATTTACAAAAGTTAATTTTGTTTGTGTGTTTCTGTAGATAATGTGAGTGCAGCTACCCTGATAACTCGGAAGCGGGTATTGGAGCCCTGGAAGCTGGAGTTATAGCTGGTGGGCTGTACATAGTCAGACACGGATGCTGAGAACCAAACTCAGTCCTCAGTATGTGCTTAGTGTATAAATCTGCCACCAGCAACCTGCAGGTAACCTCTCCGACCTTTGGTTACTGGTAAGGACGAGGCCGTCATGTCACCCGTCGGTCACACGTCTATGTGTCCACCACAGGCAGGAATGTGGCCAGCTCCTGACTGAACACTGCCCGGCATGGGAAATGTAGGCTGAGCTGTTTGGAAATACCAAATGACAACGTGGACAAGAGACAGGGCAGTGCTGACGAAGTCTGTTAATGCATCACCATGTCTGACACTGCTATCTTTAATCAGAACTATCTTGGCACCTAAAAATATTTCTTGGGAACCTCCACTGCCTAATAGCTCTAGAATAATGTAAGTCCATTAATTTTATTATTGTGATGCAAGGGTTCAAATGCCAAGACCTTGTCATCTTAGGTAAGTGGTGTACCACCGAGCTGTATCCTCAGCTCTGATCCCTCTGTGTTTTAGCGATATTCATTCAATGTAAATTAAATTAGCAACCTGGAGTTTCTATTTCTACAGGAACAAAAATTGTAAGGCGTTACAACAGGCTATGTAAAAAAAAAAAAATTGAGAGACTTGCATTGTAAAATTGCTATGATAAACAGCTCACTATTCCAGACTACCGCTGTAAAACAGAACGTTCTGGAATGCTGTACCCTGCTGCCCAGCACGCTAGCCCTAAAAGCACTTAGGAATCATTTCAGCACAGCCAGTGTACCCGAGAACTTAAGTGGTAACTAGCATAAACACCCGCGTGTGACTAACGGCTACCACACGGGACAGAATACATCTTGACGAGAAAGATAACCACGCTGTCAAAGGACACACAGCAGACATGATAGAAACAATGGAGAGGGGAAGAGAACGCAGGAGCTTCAAGCAAGGGCAAGAGACGAAAACCAATGTTCAAAGAAGCCTACATTTGACCGCCGGGATGTCAGGGATGCTGTGACGAACCCATGTGCTGGGTCTGTGGAAATAAAATGTAGAGGAAGCAGAAAGTAGGTAGGGACTTGAGGAAGGAAAGACTACGGTGGCCATTAGCACAGTGACAGAGTGGCCCATTTACATGGTCAGGAAAGTATACTGTCAACTGTGCACTGCACACACATAAATTCACCTATAGGCAGAAGAGTCACAATGGATATGTTCCTCATCTCTACTTCTATAGATGAGGGTCTTGAGACAGCAGTTTAATGTTATGAGACAACCGTGTATCGTCTACCAAGCCCAGCAACCAATAGTGCCCTCTACACATCCCATAAACCTCACCGTAACATCTCCTACTGACTGTTCCCTCCTGGAAGTTAATTAAGCTCCTCAAAAGCAGGGTCTATATCCTGTCAACATCACTGCCATCTCGCTGACTGAGAGCCATTAAAGGCACTCAAAGTACACATATTTTTCAGTACAACAAGCACAAGATGTAACATCCACTCTCTGACCCATCAGGCATTCAAATCTGAGGACCAAGCTGAACTTTTCATGGTTAACCTCTTCCTGGCAGTCTTGAAGCATCTGGGAATGAGCTTAGAAATCTTCACATCCTGACAAATACAGAGGTGGGTACTCTCAGCCAACCACTGGACTGAGCACAGAGTCCCCAATGGATGAGATAGAGAAAGGACCCAAGGAGCTGAAGGGGCTTCAGCTGGTTTATACGAGCCAACCAGTACCCCAGAGCACCCAGGGACTAAACCTCCAACACTCCAGTAAACACAAAAGAAGATAGAGGATGCATTCGTTAGCCCAGAGACAGTGGTGAAGCCATTGGGACAGTCACGTAAAGAGACAAAGACTGAAGGAAGGTAAGCGTGGTGACAGCTATTATGTGTATACACAGGTTTGTTAATGTACCATGTGTGCAGAAAATCCAAGCACTGCTAGGAAAGATGAGGTTTCCATTTCTCGATCTGGAGATGAATGGACTGTCAAACTGGGATCTCAAAGGAAAAGGCACGTTGTGGGGACCCAGGAGAGGGGACATGTGGCTCAAGGCTGATCTGCCTATAGGACTGCAGGCAGCAGCTTTTCTAGACCCGGGTACCATCCTAAGGGGACACTAGTGTCCGGTAGGAAACAGTGGACTGAATACATGGGAGAGAACAAAACCACCCGGGAACCTGGGTAATTTTAATGTCGGAAGGGAACTGAGAGGATCCAGGAGAGGGTGATGTCCAAAGCCAGGGCAGTGGTTTCCAGAAGAGCAAGAGGAAGTTGGTAAGATGCTGCTGTGGGACTGAGGAGACCACTGGAGGTCAGAGGGAGCAGCAGGGGGCGGTGTCCCCAGGCAGTGACTCAGGCTCCAGGAGGATGCTAAACCTGACGCCCACAAACACACTCCGCCCAAAGACCTGTCTGTAACACAGTGATGAGGCTAACAGCGCGGGAGCAGCAGAAGGCAGAGATGTCCTACTTTGTTTTAAATGCCTGCGAGAAGCACATTCCTGTGAAAATGACGTCACAGGGAGCGTGGATGGTTAAAAACATACAGGGAGCGTAGCGCAGCTGGGAGCCAACAGGACAAGGAACAGAGAAACTAGCTCTGGACCCAAGCATTGCCTTGCCTGCTGTAGAGCAGAGTTAGGCTTCCAGCCTCAGCTTCCCACGGGTTCCTGATGCTGCCCTGCATGGGGTAGGGCTGCCCTGTGTGCTCCAGGAGCTGAGCTGTCCCCCCCACCCCCACCCAACATAACAACCAGCTGTGCCTTCAAGTGCCACTCTGTGTTCTAAGGCTGTGGGTCTCAACCTGTGCGTTTCCATAGCGGATCCCCTGTATATCAGATATTTATTCATCAGGGCGGCTGAGAACCACGGCTCTACGGGGAAGGGACAGCACATGCCTCCGGGTGGTGGTGGGGGAGTAAAACAGGAAGTGCCTTTGAGAACCGCTGGCTCGAAGTCAATTTTGTGTTCTGTGATCAGAGAAAAACGATCCTGTTTTGGCAGAATGGGAGGAGGTAACGGCAGAAAGTAAAACTAAACTAAGCCTGACACCCTTTCCTCTTGCCCAGCTTACAGCACAGGTGTGTTTCCTCTGATGGAGTTTACAGGAAAAACAAAAACAAAAAAAAAAAAAACAGAGAAACCTGGGCCCAAGATGCCCCGACACCTGTATCAGATATTCTTGTGACAGTTTGGAACAGGGATTATCCTCAAGTGTCTGACTCTAAGAAAAAACATCTTATGTACTGGGGTATAGATATAGTATATATACATATATACACATGCATATATATAATTACAAAAGCATGTATTGAATTTGTTTTATTTCTAACCTGAGTGAACAATTTTAAATTTTCAATAGGAAGGCTGCTATATTTTATCAAAAAGAACATCTACTCCATTCAAAAATAAATTTTATGACAAGATAGAAAAAACCTTCAACCTGATCGTTTAAACTTGGGTATTACTCAGAATAATATTTTGGGGTGCTTTATTCTGAGTATTTACTTTTAATCTTTCAGTTTACCACCAATTTTCTTTTTGAAAGAATATTTTATTTTTAAGTATAAATGAGTGCTTTGCCTGCACTTATGTGCCCGAGTATGCTATGTGCTCTGTTGTCAAGAAGCCCTGGAACTGGAGTGACAGCTGTCACATGAGTGCTGGGAATTGAACTTGGGCCCTCTAAAAGAGCAGCCAGTGCCTTTAACCACTGAGCCATCTGTCCAGCCCCGAAAAAACAAAAACAAAAACAAACAAACAAAAAACAAGCCATGCTGATTTTCAAATGCTCCTGGAAATCCATCTCAATATTCGTGCTCAGTATTTAGGAAATAACTTAGTTCTGAGGGATTCCAAAGGTACACTGTCAGATGGGACAGAAAGACAGATTCAGTGACCAGGTGCGTGTCCCGTAAACTTTACATGAACATCCTACAACTTTGGTGTGTGGTTTTAACAACCCACCCCTTTCTTACGAAGGTTGAAAATACACAAGTCCTCTGTACAGTTTAGGCTGTGACAGTCACAAAGGTGAGAAGGGGACAGCACGGGGGACAATATTCCCAGAGCTTGCCAACGGGCTGGCTGCCAGGGAGTGTGTCTTCAGAGAACCTCTGCATCTGTTCAACTTGACTCAGCTACTGCCAAGTGCAGCTTCCAGAACTGCGGTACCTGGGAGAGCTTTACCAATGCATCGTGACAGAGCATCTACCTCAAGTAAACGTGCTAACACCCTCTCCCCCACCAGAGACGGAGGAGGAGGCAGAGACGCACATCTAATGTTCAGAGATCCTGCGTGTTCCCTCTGCAGAACAGCTCGCTTGGTAATGGTCCTCACTGTGGCTAGCTACGCCCACCTCCCTGGGGTCACAGCCACATGCACTGAACAAAGGTCTGGGTGCACCACAGATTTTCTTCCCAATGAAATGCAACTGGAACTTACAGTTCTCGTTACTACTCAGGACAAACAGCTGGAACTCCACGTAATGGAGTCTAATGGGTATGACGTTATTTAAATGCACCTCTGTGAGCACCCAGAGATGGGTGGATCTCTGTGAGCTGAATGAAAGCCAGCCTGGTCTACAGAGGGAGCTCCAGGATAGCCAGGGCTACAGAGAAACCCTGTCTTGAAAGATCTGCCTGCCTCTGCCTCTAGAGTGATGGGATTAGAGGCACGTTAGTCATTATCAACACCCTAGCATAAGTAACGTTGAAGTAAAGCTCACGGATAGCAGATCCTCAGGGATCAGAGAACGCTGAATGCATTCCTACAGGGCTTCCTTCTGGAGTTTTAGAAGAGCAACTTGAAGTCTTTGATGATGGCCCAAGACCAAGTATTCTAGAAAAAGCCCACCAGTTTCACCCATTTAACTAGACTATCAAATGACGACGTGGCCTTGATACAAGCCAACAAGAAAAACCAGTAGAAGGCCAGTAAGTAGGTTCACATAATCACCGTGCATGGCAAAGATGGCGGGTCTGACTGACTCCTTAGCTCCAAAGGAAGCAAAATTGCACACACAACTCAGAAACAACTTGAGAGGCACAGCAATGAAAACAAAGGAATGTAGAGACCGCCCTGGCATGAACAATGCAGTTACAAAGCATGTCTGAAACGGATGGAAGGAAGACCTTACATCCACCTGCCAGTAGGGATTCCGGAGCCAACATTGAGCAACTGTGTCTCACTGGACACTGCGACTAGTTCACAGTCCTGGGCTCAGCTAAGTTCCAACCCAGATGAGGTTTGGAGACTTGCTTTTACTTCCTTTTCAAATGGTCTATATAGAGCCAATCTCTGTGGGAACTCAAGAGGTGTTGGTAAAGCCATAGGCAGTCATTTCCAAGATCACATGTTATTTGCCAATGGGTATTTCAGCCTCAAACACTCATCTCTGGGCCACGCGTTATCTTGTAGCCGTGGAAACTCGTGGAAACTTTGTTTTCGGGGAGAAAGTTGGTTGTCATCCCATCACTAGAGAGTACTTGCTCTTTTCCTAAACAGTCTCTGTACTCATCTCTCACTACTTTATTTCCACTTGCAAACAAGAAAAGTATGCCAACCCTGATTCTACCCTCTCTTTTGATTTGTTTCCTCATAAAATTTTTCTCCAAAGAAGTCCAAAAAAGATAATTTCCCTTTGTTTTGAAAACAATTAGGGTTTAACATGAATGAAAGAAAGAGGGGGGAGTGACAGAAAGAGGAGAGGGGGAGGGAGGGAGGAAAGGAGGGAGGGAGGAAAGGAGGGAGGGAGGGAGGCAGGGAGGGGAGAAACTCTAGGTGAACACAGCTCAGCAGGTAGAGACCATCTGCCGAGCCTGGCAACCTGAGTTTGATCCCTGGAAGCCGCCTGGGGGAAGGGGAGAAACAACTCCTTGAGCTGTCCTCTAACCCTGTCACCCTTGCACACTGTGACACTCCCGCCCTACTCCACAAATACGTGGAGGTAAAAAAGATCTTTTTAAAGAACAATGAACTATGTCCTGAAGTCATGTGCTGGCATGCTTCTAAGGATTTCAGACAATTTCACTGACCAGGCTAACATCTACCTAAAACAAGAGGCAAAGGGTGCGCATTTTTCCTATAAGACTTCCTAGACGGGCTCTTTCCCTACCCATCCCTGAAAATGAGGCCGTTCTAGCAATCAGGACATCATGACATCGGCATTAAGAAGAGCTAGCGCATCTGTGTAGATGGCTATTTGGCTATTTTTGTTTCTAAATACTTCAAAGTGACCGGGAACACCCACACTTGAATGAGCATCTCAAGGCACTGAAAGCAAGGGCAGAAAGGGCTGGATGGTGTCCTAGGGCTGTTTGCCAATGTAGATTACAAATCCTGCAACAGCTTAAGAACTACAAAATCACCAGCAAACTAAGAGAAGGCACTGAGACTGTTTCAAAACAGTGCAATGTTGCTCAAGGTGCTCTGAGGTCAAGGCCGAAGCACAGGCTTCAGGCCTGACGCTAAATCAGTGACACAGAAGTATGGAGGACAGCTGATGGTCGCTGGGGGTGGTGGAGGGAAGGGGAGGGAGGAGGGCTGAAGGTAGGAGGGGGGTGTTCCATTTCTTCAGTGCTGAAGCCATTGGTATAGTTTCCCCACGTTCCAGTAGCTCACCCCCTTCTCCCTTGCTCACGCAAGCAACACTAAACTCAATATACCCCAAACAATACAGGAGAGGAAAACAGGAGGGGAACTTGATAACTGAAGAGAATGAACAGTATGGGAAGAGTGTGACTAGGGGACGGGGTGGGAGGAATAGCCAAGATCTATCATGTACATGCATGAAAATGCTCAAAAAATAGAAAGAAGAAAAAAAAAAAAAGTCTACCTGGAGACACCCCAGCGCTTGGGTCTGGGCAGCAGAGCATCCTGGTCTAGCCTGGTCTACCTCCCTAAGCACCTGCCACACCGTAAGGCAATCGTGTCCTGGAAGCTACAGGGTTTGTGGGCAGGACAGTAATGATTTCCAATTCTGAGTGGTATTACAATGTTAAATAGTCTCAGGCTCCCGATGTTTCTTGTTTCTAGTTTCCTGTCATGACAAGTGAGAGGTGAAAGGGACTTTATGTGAGCTCCTCCTTTGGGCCTTCAAAGGTGCTTCGTAACAAAAGAAAGCTGCTAAGAGCAGGTCTTACTGAAGCCAGAAGCAGCAAAGTCGAGACAATTCTGCTCAGTGTGCCCTCTCACAGGCAAGCTTTACACAGAGGGCCCAGAGCGCATAAGACAATTAGGCCAGCAGGGTCACCAGCCGGATAGATGCCTGGAGTCTAACTTAAAAAAACCTGAGCACTTAAAAGTCATCAGCATGAGAAACTTTCTACTTTCTACATTGGTACAATGAGCCATTTGCTACTGTCCTTGTCATGACACACCTGCCTACACCCTGCCCGCCCTCAGATTCACTGAAATCAAGTAGTTTGTAATGCGCCAGTCTAACAGAGTTTCCAAAAGTACTCAATAAACCATCAAGTGTAACAGATCCAGAAAATAGCCTTTTAAAAAGACACACACAGGCACACAGGCACACATATATACAGAGGCACACACACACACATACACACACACACACACACACACACACACACACACACGCACACGCACACAGGCACACACACACAGGCACACACACACACAGGCACACACATATACAGAGGCACACACACACATGCACACACACACAGGCACACATATATACAGAGGCACACACACACACATACACACACACACAGGCACAGGCACACGCACACACAGGCACACGCACACACAGGCACACACATATACAGAGGCGCACACACACACACACACACACACACGCACACACAGGCACACATATATACAGAGGTACACACACACACAGGCACACACACACGCACACCAAGAAAGGTTTGTTCAGACACAGCTGCCCCTGCTCTACCACTACCTACCCTTGGGACCCCTCTTCTCTCAGAACCCTGTGTGTCTCAAACCAACCTTTGGCATTTTGGGCTCAAATGGCCTGAAAGATGCAGAAATAAACTCATAAAAATGAACCATCTATGGAGACTACAAAGAACATGAGGTAGTAATCTTAAACAGCAACGCAGGCTGTAAAAGTCACAAAAAGAGTTATGACTCAAATGACTTATGTTTTTATACACCTGCCACCACTGACACCTTTTAGAAAGGGCGTCGTCAACTCTGGCTTGTTCTCTCTCTGTGGTCTTGGATTTGGGTTAGTGGGGCACTTTAAAGACTTATTTTCCTAAAGACTCCAGTTGGCCCTGTGTGTGTGTGTGTGTGTGTACTGTGCATGTACACATCTATTTCCAGTTGTGAATTATATTATTAACTATCTTGAAATGTTAGACTAAAAATGTAAATTGCCAAGAAGAAAACATTTACCATGAAGGAGGGTGGGTCAATCTGGCTCAACTGATCCCAGCCAGAATGGGTGTCTGTTCTTTATCTGTTCAGGTTGCCTCTGTGGGTTAATGACACTGTACATCAAAGGGCGGGTCTCTCTGATCACGCCCTTGTCCCCCCAGGTCAATCAAATAAAGCTCTCCAAGAGGAAAAGAGAAGAAAGGGAGAAATGCGCCTTTTCCACAAACGTGAACCTGTAAGACCTGGCTATCCCTTTACAGTCCTTTCTATCTGATGTCTGACTAGTGTGTCCCTAGCTCACACCCCTTCACCTGAGGTCCCTGTGCAAATTCTCACACCCACATGCCTGCTTTCACTACCACATTAATAGAATTGTTCAGGGAATGGGGGAAACTCGTTTCCGGCCCTACAAAAACAGTACCGTGGCAATCAATTAATCTTACTTAGATTGCAGCGGGAATCACTGATTTTCTCTGGCCTTGGGCTTTGAACTGTGAGTGCTGGAGATGCAGGCTATGCATTCTTCTGCTCTGGAAGCCTCCTACTGTAACAATTCAAGGCATGCTCACGGGACTGCCCCCTCTCAACTGCGACCTTCCAGGTGAAGGCACCTGTCCCCTCAGAAATCCACTTGTTCCTTTTCCTACTTGTTAATCTCAAGGAAACAACTACTCTCTATTTGAGGACACAAAGGGGGATAATTTTGACTTTTTAAAATTTTGTTTGGGCTGTGCTGGAACTCACTGTAGACCAAGCTGGCATCCAACTCAAAGCTACCTGTCTCTGCCTCCCAAGTGCTGGGATTCAAAGCATGTGCCACCACAGCCTGGCCTAATTTTGCCAACAAGGCTGAGACTTCTGTCTTCCTAAACTGCCCATTACTACATCACTGGGTCCAGAATTAGACAAGACAAGATGGAAAGTCCCAGTCCTCCAGGACCTCCAGATTTGGGCCAGTAGTCATTTCCTTTCTCTCCTTCAACAGAACTCTTGCAAGATCTTGAATTCTGATACATATTTAAGGATGAAACTCTTCAGAATACAATCAAATTCTCAGTATTATGTGATGGGGGCGGTATAATAGGAATTAAACTCTAAATACAATATGAGTCAGACACAACCCAGTGAAGTGATTAACAGTTTATTTCCAGGATTAACAACTTTTTACGCATGAATAGTCTTTGTTTTGCTCAATTTCAAAAGAATCAACCCTTCTGCAGTACCATGTGGGGTGTGTGTAAGGATGTGTGTGTGTGTGGGGAGGGGGGAACTCTACTTGAAAAATCTGATTTCCTCACTATATTGCATAAGAAATTCAGCAATACTGACTGACTGGAGAACCAGTTAGTACCTGGACATGATTCAGCAGTGAGCTGGAGGAGGCCGCCTTCTAGACGCCCCTCGACCCGCCACACAGTGGGGACCCGTGATGTCTGGGGAAGCTTTGAGAAACCTACACAACTCCAAGAACCAGGCATTGCCTTTTCCTGTCTGACTCTGGGTTCTAACAACTACGTCTGCATAAGAATTCCTCAGCCGTGGCAGTTACCATAAGGCACCCAGGGCTACGCTGGCCATACTGAATTTCGAGTGCCTCAGTGTGGAAGTGCTAAGTGTTCTTCACGTAATACCCAGGGGGAATCCTCAACTCCAGGTTCTATGAAAGCCATCAGGTCATCGTTAAGACATCTACCCAGTCTGGACCTTTCTATCCACGCTCCCCTAACTCAGATTTCGGCCAGCCATACACGGTTTTGTGTTTAACTTGATATTACTGTGTGAAAAGTCTGAGAAAGGTTTTAAGGTTACACTATCCTTTCAAAAGCCTATGTCTACTAAGCCATGAGTCTGACAGTTCAATAAGCAAACAAAACAAAAGATATAAATATTGCCAGTCTTTTTTTTTTGGGGGGGGGGGTCGGGGGTCGGACATGACAGAGTGAATCAAAACAGACATGGCTGGGCAGTTTTATAGAGCACTATGTGATGAATCTACATCCTCGCCACATTACAGACCTGCTGCACTCTTTCCCCTCACTCGGAAGCATAAACCAGGGCTATGCACACACCCGTCACTCCGTCACTAAGATCTCAGCTCATCAACTCATTTATAATGAAAGAATAGTTCATACTGGCTGCTTGCTGGGATCTAACAGTAATCTCTGCATTCTCTTTGCACATTCCATTAGCTCAAGTGTTAAGCTTAAATCTGGTCATCACTTGAAAGTCTTTTCATCTGAAAAGGTGGGCAGTGTAGACTAACCTATGTTTTAGGAGGTCAATTTATATGGATTTTAAAGAGTTATCTACTTTAGTCTTGGGTTGTCATGGATGTGGTCACTGCTGCCCCGCAAGATATTTTGAGGCACTTCATACTTTTTAAGAAAAAATTTCTAGCCAGGCAGTGGCAGCACATGCCTTTAATCCCAGTATTCTGGAAACAGAGGCCAGCCTGGGTTTCAGAGTGAGTCCCAGCCAGCCAGGGCTACATAGAGAAACCCTGTCGGGAAAACCCAAAATAGTCTGAACACAAACACACACTGGCAAGAGGATGGTGCCAAGACACAACTCAACAGATGACAGGAGACAGCCACCAGCATTAGGAATCTGCAACTCGAGGACAGCTAAGGGACTCCTGAGCACTGTCTGAAGGTGCAAGGGAGGGCCTGCCTGTCTGCAGGGCCTTCAGGGAAGGCAGGGCTTTGCTGACACCCTGAATGCTACTTCCTGCTATTTGCTACAGCAGCCAGGAGTAAGCTAATCAACAGGTCTACTTATTAGCACACACATTTCAAAAGCAAGCACTGCAGCTTTGGAAAGCACAATTCTGAGGTGAGGCCCGAGTGGGACAGTTCACTCATGCCAACTGTGAGGGTGCTGTCTGCTTTACCAGGATCAGAACTATCTGAACAGTGGGCCTCTGTCTGAAGATGAATTGTGTACAATGCTGGCCACACAGGGATTAAAACTGTCTTTTTTTCTCCAAGCCCTACTCTGCCTACAATGAGAAAACTATCAGCCGCAGACTATTGGGGCTAACAACTCAGAGTAACAGATCTGGAAGAGGCTCCACGTGAGTGAGGTATTAGCATGCTTCTCAGTCCTCAGTGAGGGTCTCAGCATGATGACAGGAACACTACCTTTCCATTCTAAAAGGCTCAAAGCCACATCCAAGCCCTACAGGACGGCAGGGTTAGTTTCCACAGCACTGTCCATCAGTGACACAGGAAATGCCCCAGGATCAAAACATACCAAATTAACATTTACTTCATGTAATAATCATAAAATAATAACAACTAGATTTGCTAAGATTAGCAGAAACATACGTTTACCTAACAAATGACACGAGCACATCTTCTCAGGGGCAGACTGGGCAGGAACACAGCCAACAACTGGCTTGCTGACTCTGGAAACTGTTGTCGGGACATGACACAGACTAAGTCTGTATGAGACTGGCTTGCTAACATCATTTCTTGAGGAATCCAGTTATGTATTTTAATAAAGTAAAATAACTGCAAATTAACCATCACCGCAAAGCACAAAGGCTAATAACTCTGTGTGAATTCAAGTGGTAGGTAAGTATTAATATTCCTGAATGTATACACTGTAACTCCACATCCACTTTGCTTAATCTAAGCTCTATTTATAGATATACTATAATATATACTATTTATAGTATATACTATAGTATTATACTATTTATAGTATATATTATATATACTATCATATTATATACTATATATTATATATAGTATATACTATTAATAGCATGGTCTTATATAAGAAAACAAATTGCTAACTCCTGACTATACACACAATAAGTAACACACTGAGTTTGAGAAGTTGTGGAACTCACATCCCCAATGCATATCTGCAGAGAAGTCCTCACTAGTTTACAAAGGATCCTCAAGGGGAAAGGGAAACAGAAGAGAGCGTTCACATTTTATTTGTGAGCAAAGTGTTTTCTAAACAAACCTTATTTAGCATTGGCGCAGTATAAGGCTGCCTTCAGACTAGCTGAAAGCACATCACTGCATAAACTGTGAAGTACGTAGAGTGAGTTCTGACATATTGTAAAAGGAGAAAGAACAATGTGCACGTGCAACCACAAAAATGGTGGCTAGAGCAACTGTAAATCCTACATAGCCTGGCATTTGCTGACGTGGCATATACTCATTCCTAAATCTGGAAACAGGAGTTCAATCTCTGCTCAAAATCATATTATGAGACTTAAGCCACTCACATCTGTGAGTCAAGTTTCTCTTAAGCAAAAACAGATACTACAAAGACCACTTCCCAGGGTAGCTGTAGGGCAGTTACTCAGCTTCCCAACACAGGACAGGGCCTGAGTAGCTGCGGGTATCTTCAGTGATAAAGATCTTTAGTTATTTAGAAGTTAAGGCCTCCTAGATGTTAGTAGCTTGCCCAAAGACACTCCAGCAACTGTTAAGGCCAGTTCTTAAAACTAAAAAGCAGTAAACTTAAATTATTATTTTAAATGCATTATTTTAAAATGTGTTCCAATATTGTCGGCTTTTGTCCCCACGCCACTTTCTCTTTTCCTCCACTTATCATTCACAAAACAGAAAACTTAAAATAGTGCTTACTATCTGCCGCTGCTGCCGCTGCTGCTCTTTTAAAGGCGTGGACTAGCTATGTGACTCTGGTTGATTGAACTCAGCAGCTTTACTGCTTTCAGACTCCTGAGTGGCCTGTGCTCTAGGGCATTCCATCCGTTATAACGTATTAAAATGCTGGAAGCGACCTAAAGATCAGGACAGAGAAGGCAACCGCCACCTTGAATGAAAGCCAGTTTTCAGTTGGCCGTCTGCCAGGACTGCTGGGTAAGGTAAAACCCCATCCCAACAGTGCGAGAGGGCAGGAGGAGACAGAGAACTTTGCGCGCAAGTCCCCTGCGTTCAGAAATTCCACTCTGGTGGATTCCAGCGATTTCAGATGAAAGTATTTTGGAAAACAAAACAAAAGCAAAAACCATGGCTCCACACTGAGCAGACAGACCCTTTTCCTTGTTACTCCCTTGACGACAGAGTGCAGCAACTACTGGCACTGTATCAGGCTGGTCTAGGCATTAAACGTAACCTCAAGATGATTTAATGTACACGGAAGGATAGAAGACTGAGCATCTATAGATTCTGGTACCTGGGGGGAAGTCCTAGTACCAATCAATCCCCTGTAGATTGCCTCAGGCGGCAAGCGGGCATCTGCCCGTGCGCAGCTGCAGTCTCAGTTTACCGCATGAAGCATCTAGCATTTTATACAATTACACCTTCTTCCAGCTTTGATGTAAAAGCATAGAGGGACTGGCAGAGAAGGAGAGGGGGAGGGGAAGGAAAGGAGCCTCAAGGCCTTTGCTTCTGTCTCTGACAATCTTTAGAACAAAGCCGGGTAAGTGGAGGTTAGTGTAAGCGAGGAGCCCAGAGAGACGGCTGACTTGTGTTAGCTACTCATGTGCAGCGCATCTATGAAGTCCTATTGATGACACTGAGGCCATTCCCTGACCAATTTAAAAATTATAATTCTGTCAAGAGAAAGTGAAAGCTTGAACTAGCCTATACAGGCTGAGTAAGTATAGAAGATGCTTCCTGTAGTCCCTTCATGGGTCTGTTCCCAGGCCTCTGCTGATGCAATACTTCATTTTTAAAGTATGAACTTAAACTAGGATGACTTCTCTACATTTTAGTTCCCCTCCAGCATCAATTGGCAAAACGCATTGTTTTCTATATCACTAAAAATAATTCTATGAAACTAGAATATTTTAATATCACTCTGGTTGGACTTAGGAGCTTACTGCTTTCAGACTCCTGGGTGGCCTGTGTTCTACAGCATTCCACAAGATGTTAAATTGCTGGAGACAGCTTACAGATCAGAACAGTAGAAAGCAATTTAGAGAGTGCTTCATGAAAGGCAGGTATAGCGGTATATACAATGAACATTTGTAATCCCATCACTAGGAAGAACTGGGCAGGGGGGATTGTCATGAGTTCAAGCCCAGCCTAAACTACAGCGTGAAACCCTGACCTAACAATCAAAAGGGGAGGGAACATATTCAATATAGATTTGAAATAAAAGTACGTGGGTAGGAATAAGCAAAAAAATAGACAGTGGAAGGTGTGTCTACAGTAACTTATGCACACATACCTATGGGCGTGTCCTAAGGCATCTCAGAAGTCGGAGCCTCAGAGTGACTGCTGACGACTCCTAGAAAGCAGGGAACCACAGAGCGGCACACTGCAAATCACTTTCTGTGTGTGCTGACATTAAATTGATCTTGTAAGTGTGCTGTGCTGGATCAAAGTAGCATTTCTAACCTTTCACTAAATTCATGATTGTTTTCCTTTAGACGTGACCATTACATTTTTGGTGCCCCACAGTTCACAGAGTTTAAAAGATGCTTTGCGTTGTATATAAAAGCCATAGCAAGAACACTTGGGAGAGCATAATCCTGCGCCACCCCACAGATGTAAATAATTCAGTGTTTTATCTGCCTGCCTTAAAAATGAATGACAGATACGTGTTCTCATCTTTATGCAGTATGTAAGCACAATACTTGTGGACAAAGAAAAAAATCTAAAAGGTGCTGAAATACTTCACTAACACAGCACCTAGTAAACAATGTCTTCCTAATATAAAGGCACACAAGGTACAGCAAAAAATATTTTAATTGAATATAAAAAGTCCTTGATTCGAAGGTCATGCATGCCCATCTGAATACACGTGCTCAGTGTGGACATGTGCTCCAGTAGATGGGCGAGAAACATATTCCATTCATTCACTATGGTAATTCACCCATGTTCAGTAAACTGTCGGCTGTCTACTTTGTATGTCTCCTTTTTCTCTGACTCTGTTCTGACTTAGGAATTATTTTACAGCCGTTGTTATGCATTTCTGGAAACATTTCCCATTTCTGAGTAGTTAACTGCTACCAATTAACAACATTTCATCCAATGAAATCCACTATTTTTAAGAAGTATTTTTTAGTACATCTATACAATGGAATACTTATTCATCTATGAAAAACAAAGGTATCATGAAATAGATGGATCTTGAGAATATCATCCTGAGTGTGATAATCCAGTCCCCAAAGGACATGCACCATATGTATTCACTTGTAAGTGGGTATCAGCCATGAAATGCAGGATGCCCAGGCTACACTCCACAGACCCAGGGAGGCTGGACGGGACAGAGGGCACAGGCAAGGATGTTTGAGTCTCACTTGGAAGGCGGAATGAACTAGTCCTAAGAGGTCGACTGAGGGATGGAACTGGGTAGAAGAGGGGTTAAGGAGGGAAGTGTTGGTGGGGTTCAGAATCGGGTGTGGGGAGGGGCAGAGGGATGGCTAGATAGCCATGAGAATGAATGGAAATCTGCAACTGATTTTGGGGGGAGGGGTTTCCAGAAAGACACAGAGACCTGGGGTAGAGGAGGCGCCCAAGAATCAATGGGTGTTTCTTTAGCTGTAACTCCCAGCACTGGGCATAAATATGGAGCCTAGAGAGGCTGGCTCCTGCGGCCAGGGAAGAACCTCAGGGGAGTGACAGAACACCAATCCCCCCCCCCCCCACACACACACACACACACAAAACATTCAACCCAAAATTTATACTGTCTACAAGAAATGCAGGCACGAGGGAACAGACAACCAGTGACTGGCCCAACTTGAGACCTACCCAGGGCAAGCACCAATCCCTGACGCTATTAATGGCACGCTGTTATGGTTGCAGACAGGAGCATGCTGCCCTCTGAGAGACTCCACACAGCAGCTGACTCAGACAGATGCAGACTCCCACAGCCAAACAGTGGATGGAGCTTGGAGACTCTTATGGAAAAATAGGAGGAAGGAGTGTGGCCCCAAAGGGGATAGAACTCCATAGGAAGACCAACAGAGTCAACTAACCTGGACCCCTGGGGTGATTAGAGACCAGACCACCAATCAAAGAACCTACACACACCGGACCTAGGCTTTTCTGTGCATATGTACCAGGTGTATAGCTTGATCCTCATGTGGGTCCTCAAACCACTGGAGTGGGGGCCATCCCCAAAACTGTTGCCTGTTTGTGGGACATTTTCTCCTAGCTGGGCTGCCTTGTCTGGCCTCAGTGGAAGAGGAAGCATTTAGTCTTGCAGAGACTTGAAGTGCCAGGGTTGGGGGATATGGGTGGAGTGGGGTGGGGTGGGGGTGGAGAGAAGGGGAAGGGGGAAGGATAGTGATAGGGGATGGGGGGGGGATGAGCAGTATGTAGAAAAATTAATTAATTAAAAAGTATTTTTAAAAGTAACTTTAAAAATACTGCTCCTAGTCTCAAACAATCCTAGATGTCTAATTTATAAAGTATAATGTTTCACATGAGTGAAGATGGTAAATTTAAATTTCCAGATGAGAGGAAGTTCTCTGGTAAGAATAAAGTGTCAGTGAAATTACCTTGCATTCTAAATGGGCCACTGCACTACTTGGACCTTCCACTACCTTCTGATCAGTACCTCCTCCTTCAGCAACATAAAATGAGCGCTGCCTATCAACACGGCTTTGCTGCATTGATTGATCTATTCACTGCAGAAACTACCAACTGCAGTACACACACTAATGCCAAGAACTGAGCCCGTGCTTCATGAAATTTGTACACATGTAAGGAATTAGTTCTGTTGGCCACACTGCAGGGTGTGGCTTTGCTCTGCCAGGGCTCACATGGAAATGACGTAGGGCTGATGGGTGTGGCTCAGGGGGAGAACACCCAGCATAGAACTGGTCCAGGGCTTGGTGGTCCCCAGCAGCAAGCATACCCACTGTGTGACTCTGCCCCACACAGTACTGCCCACACAGCCACCAGGCGGTGTGTTCGGTGGCTGGGCTGCTCCTCACACGCTTCCAGCTGGCAGCAGGCTAGTAACAGCGCTGTGATCACAGGCCTAAGCACTGTGGCAGGCAGGTCCTGAGCCAGACTTGTCTGGAATGGTTATGACAGAGGGGAGGCTGAGCATGTCCTTCCTTACTGTTACACTGACAAGATGAGGATGGGGGAGTGGGGAGAGCACAGAGCAACTGCTTTTGTCTGAAAGGAAAGTGTCCCCAAGCATGCACAAGGTGACACAGTCCTGCCAACTGCTGGGTTAACTTGCACTTTCTAGAACCTTCAAACTAGTGCAAGAGCAACCTTTCTCAAGTACCCATGGGAAGGCCAAAAGCTTAGAATTAAAAACAGACTACTAACAAGTAAGCTTATTTATATTGCTACCTAACTTGAGTAAATGTCCATTAATTCTGATCAGAGAAAATGGAACTAAAGTCATTGTGAGGAACGGTACTCAGTAGCAGTCCCTAAGAGTCAAAGCCAGTCTTTCCTGAACATTTATTTTGCCCCAAGGCTGCAATTTTGACTTTTTATCCTAAGGGAAAGACCTGACATCAAATTAAACTATTAACTGAGTACTCTGGAAGTAAATATTCAATCAAGCATTTCTATTCTTACCTGCCTTCCCCTAAAAACCAAATAGATTATGCCCTACTGCCTGTATTCACAATTTAGGCCATGTGTGACAAAACTTCTCATGGCTGTCTAGAGCATCAGCAGAGGAGCACACCAACAATGCTTGCTTAAACGCCTGGTGTGCTCTGTCACAGCCTAGAAAACCTAGAAAATGCAAAGCAAAGGAACTGAGTGCTCACAGAATCTAAGGAGAGCTTTCCACTGGCAACTAAAAACTACCGATGGCCATTTTATCATGTATATGCAGAGTGTGGAAAATGCAAAGGAAAAGAGCAAAAAAATGAAACTTAAGAGCAAAAGCAAGCAGGAAGCCAACCCCAAATATTTCTCCTCCTTTACCTTAGAGCCCTGTTAACAGTGTTACCCAGAGTCTACAAAACACATGATGGATGCTTTATTCTTGGTCTCAAGAATCGAGTATGCTATCAATGCCAGTACACATTCTGTGCAATTAAGACACTGGCATGCCTGTGAACTAAGGTCCTTAATGACAGTCTCATCTACAAGAACAGCAGAGAGTGGGAGAAACTGCCATTACTTAATGTGAAACCTGACTACTGCCGCATCTGGCTCGTGTTCAGTCATATTAAAGCACTGCCTCTCAGCCTATATATTTCTTTCTAATTTCTTATTTCACAGTTATCAAGATTTTAAAAAAGCTATAACCATGAGTAATGTTAATTTACCCAGTGTTACCAATTTTCTATCAAGCTTTAAAGAATATTATACTAAATTTTTAAAAACATTCTCTGTAGGAGCAGAGACAGACATACAGAGAATGAAAAACTGCACGGCATATACAGTAACTAGACAGATATTGCATACATATTGTTCAGACTGCATGGTTTTTGCATCAAATACAGGCTTTTCTTGGCACACAACTATCCACTGTTGTTAGAGAGTAATGAGAAACTTTAACAGCTACGTGCATGCTACTAACAATTCAGTTTTAAGAATTTGTAGGTTAAAAAAATACAATTCCTAGAACACTGTTATCAAACAAATAAGTTTTATTGGCATCTAAAAACAACATTCACCCAACATTGAACGACTTAGAATGTTTATGCTGTTTGCTTCTTTTCTTTTCACTTACTGCAGTCTGAGGAACAAATCACACACACTTACTTTGGAGTAACAGAGACCATAGTGGAGATTTTTACAAAATCACTTTTTAAAATCTCTGTATTATGCTCCTCAAGAATCTAGAGCCAGTCCTTGCATAAAATGTCACAGCTTTGTCTGTCACCTTAAAATCCTGCAGCAGCCTAGAGTTATGGAGAAGATGTGCCACACCTTGCTGTTCTGAAATGTCACTGCCATGCCCAACCCAATGACAGTGTCTAAAACCCGCTCTTCCATAGGAAGTCTCCGGAAAGCCGTTAGCATCTCCTTGACGTTAAAAGAATCTGGGGCAACATTTATACTTTATCAGAAAAATAAAAAATGTTTACCTACCATGTTCATATTAAGAACAATGTCTATACAAGTCAGTTGTACAATTATTTTAAGAGAAAGGTGAACATGAACATCAGATTAACTTAGTTCTGGTAGATAAACGTGAACAACTGTGGTGCAGTCAGCCATTAACCTCTTACAGAGATGACAACTGTACAAAAGGTTTCTTTTACCTACTGAGCGATGTTATGTCCCCTCAGTCTCTGTGCTTTCTACCACCGCTTCACTCTCTACACCAGCAACTGTGCCGCTCTCCTCCTTGTCTACGTCACCTGAAGACGCCAGTTTCTCATAGAGTTCAGGGTCCTTCTGTACTGGTAAAGGCGGCGGCTGAACATGTCTCTCTGGGTTTTCACCATTAACTTGAGGCACATTATCACCTTTCCGTTGAGAAGTGGCCCCTTCGAAATAATCAAAAACCCGAGCATGAGGAGGGGGAACCCAAGTGTTTTGAATTCTATCTCGTCCAAGACGATTTCCATTAATTTCTCTGCAGAAATCAAAATCTCTGTCATCCCTATCCCTCTGCCTCTCCCAGGGTCTTCTGCGGTCATCAAAATCTCTGTGAACTTCTTGTCCAAATCCTCTGTTCCAAGGACCACTTCTAGGATCAAATCGGTAATTTCCAGCCCGAAATCTACCTCTTTCTTCATGTAAACCTTTTGGACCACCAAAGACAGGCAGAACTCGATGCTCTCTCTCATCAAAATCTCTAGGCCCCCAAGGTTTCTCTGGGGGAAAGCCAAAGTGCTCTCTTCGACCAAGATGATCTAGACTTGGCCTCACAAGATTCTCTCTCATGTCCACAGGAGGTCTTCCAAAATGATCCCTACCATCTAACGGAGGCCTTCCAGGGCCTTCTCTGGGATCTATAGGTCGCCCAACCACATCCCTAACATCCACCGGAGGAGGTCTAGTAATGCCCTCCCTGGTTTCCATAGGCGGAAAGCGGTAATCTCTATCCCCTTCCTGCTGAATGTTGTCATTCCCAAGTGGTATTCTTTTATCTGGGTTGGGCACATTGTCCATACTTGGCCTTCCAGGAGCCAGAAAAGGTCTTTCTGGCTGACTGAAGAGATCCCCTGGAGGAAAGGGTCCCCGGGGCGGAGGATGGAGAGCTGCATCAAGTACTGATGGGGGAGGGATGCCCCGCTGCGGTGGAATTCCAGGCTGGAGCAAAGGGAACCTTGGCCCAGGAGCCTGTGCTATCAGTCCCGGACGAATGTCTAACATTGGCAACGCAGGCATCCTTTGAGCAGGGATGGATAAGGGCGGTAAGTTTTGAGGTCCAATTGGTGGCTGTGTTCCCAAAAGTCCAGCAGGATTGTTAACATTTGGTGGCTGTAGTCCTACAAGTCCAGAGTTGTTAGGCAAGTTTGGAGGCAGTACCCCGAGAATTCCAGAGCCACTGGACACACTGGGGGGCTGTATGCCCAAAATTCCAGAGTTATTTAGAATATTTGGTGGCTGGCCTCCCATAATCGCAGCACTGTTGGAAACATTAGCTGGACGAACTCCCAGAATTTCAGAATTACTTGATACGTTTGGTCTCTGCACGCACAGGATCCCAGAGGTGCTTGAGGCCCCAGGCGGCTGTGCTAACATTGCAGCACTATTTGGAATATCACTTGGAATCACTAAAACAGAAAAAGAATAAACCATCTAAAGTAACAGTTATTCTGTTGTGAAAAGGAAATAAATGATTAATGCTGTAACTCTGCTAGTGAACTTTAGCTCCCCTACTCAAAGAATCAGGCTTTACCAGATACAGGATCACCATTCCTCAGATTATTCAGAGCACAGAGTGAAACACACATATTAAAACCTCGAGCTGTAGTCTAAAATACTCAGAACAAACATGTCAGGTTTATTTGTGTGTAATTCTCCACCAGTAAGATATTAAACAGTGGGGCCATTAAAAGAAATTGCTTAATGCTTTCACATACCATTTCTAGCTAGATGACGCTCTGGGACAGTACTTGGCATGAGCTGTCACCCCTTACCTTCCTGTATGTAAACACTATGTAATCTTATGCTGACAACACCCAAGAGCAGCACCATATATGCCTCCAAGTGGGGAGGGAGTGCTGGGTTTTAAAGGAAAGGTCTCAAAAAAAAAAAAAAATCAGTATTATGCCATTTGTAAATTGTCTTAACAGCACTGGACATTGAAGTAGTGGACCTTGTGCATGCTAGGCAAACACATACCACAGAGCCATGCTTCCAACCCTTCAGAATGACTTTCTGAAAATAATATTACAGGCATGGAGAGAAAAGAGTGACTCCTATACCCCCAAAACAAAACAACTCCCCTGGATTTTACATGTTTACCATTCTAAAGTTTAGTACTAATCTTCAGAAAAATAATTATGAAGTTAATTTCCTGTCTAAGGTTTTAGTCCCAGCTTTTGTGTTTACCTGGTCTGGAATTCTCACCAGAAGGAATCTGGTGTTCTGTAAGGTGAGGTACTTTCTCTTCAGGCTCTGCTTTACTGGGAGGATTGAAAACATTTCCAGCTGGTAGAGCTGAAGGAGCAAGGCTGGCAGCAACAGAAGCACCTGGTAAAACCAGGCCGCCAAATCCAACATCCTTCACAGTTTCTGGGGTCATGGACAAGGGTGGTTGCACTAAAGCTGTTTAAACAAGACAAAAATTTATTTCAGACTTAATCAAGTTCTAAGCTCAGCTTTCTGGTAACTTGAGTGTTTATTTAGTGGCATCCCTGCATTACTAAGCATACTATATAATAACCAATGCTCAAAATGCCTTGTCATAGTGAGGAGGCTCAGCCACCTACAAACAAGGTCTAACTCTTCTAGAATAAGAAAACAATTTTATGAAATATTTTTACCCAAAAAGTCTGGTACAGGAGGAATCACTGGTGAAGACTATCCTAGTACACACACACACATACACACATACACACACACACACACACACACACACCCTAATTTTCTAAGAATGCCAGTTAAGTGAATACTAAATACATAAAAATAATTAGCAGACAGACATGTAGCTATCAGAATGAAAGTTTCTGGCCAATCTTTTTGAACTTACAGTGTGTGTGTGTGTGTGTGTGTGTGTGTGTGTGTGTGTGTAGGAGGGGTGTCCTTTACATTCACGTTACCTTCTTTAAGTTAGGTTAATTAGGCAAGATGAACTCTAAATATAAAGCTATAAACATTCTACCCTTAAGCACTTGATAAAAACCTCTCTCCATGTGCATGTAGCCTACATACTAACCAACTGGCAGCCACAGGCTAGCATACTCTAGACGGTCCAGTTCAGTGGGAGTCCACAGAGAACTGCTGGGTCACTCTTGGACACGTTAAGCAAGGGTATCCCCATCCTATTCACCTCAGGAACAGCTGGACAGTCAGTCAGTGCACTACAGAGTAGTTACACTGGAATAGACATTATGGGACTCAAGGGCGACAGGAATCACAGCATAATTCCTTGCTATAGTTATTGAAAGACAGGGCTCTTTGGGTAGCGAATTAAAAAACAACTTATGAACACTTCAATTTTCAAAAAAAAATGAAAGCTACCTAAATAATGAGGAAAACATTTTAAAACATAATGGAAATGGATTTAGAAGTAATTTTTTAAAGACCTTAATAGACATTTCTATTTATTATCATATGTACTCCCATAAAAGGTCTTTCAGATTCTACTGTTTAAAGCAGAATTGTCCAAAATAACCAAATGCTTGTTCAGAAACCCTGTGTTTAGTAACAGGAAAGAGGAAACAGAAATTTAAGGTATTTAAATGTCTATAAATATTCATTTTTGTAATCCTTCTGATTAGTATAGCAATAAATGCACTCTGAAGACCAAGAAAGCAGCAGAGAACCTAGTTTCTTCAGAAGTCTGGAGGGCAACACCACCCATTTTATTTCTTCCAGTGTCTACGACTCATACATAGTAAGGGGAGGAGGTAGCATTCACTTCAGTGCGACAACAGAGAGAAGTATAAAAAGTAGCTAAGCAAAGCATCCTGGGAACGTACCCTTAAGTAAGTTTATCATGCATACTTAAGACTTTCTCACTTCAGAACACACCATCCCAGCTCTGTCCACCAGGAGACCCCTCAGAGCAAACAATCTGGCAGCCTGACTGTGGTGTGTGAAGGCCCTTCTGCATTAGAAGAGTCCAGTTCAGACTGAATCGCAGTATGACCTGGGGAGAGTCAGGCTGAAAAGCCTGGAGCCCTCTCAGAAGCAAAGGTGACTAAGTTCAAGGCACAGAGAGGCAGCGCAGGCAAAGGGAAAAGCATCTCAGCACAGACAGAGGAGACGCTGAAGGAGGCACTGTGTCAGTTCAGTAATACACAGGAAGCATGAACACGCCAAGGGCCACGGGGCTGGGGGAACACAAACAACAGAGACCTTCCTGCCTCAGTCACCTGCTGCTACTGGACCCGCGCATTCTGAACTGTGCGCGTTGGCAGCTATGCTGACCTTCCTGTACATTACACCTCAAGATGACTAATCACCTCACCTGGCAAGTTTTCATTAAAAAAAGTCCTAACAAAAGGATGCAGAAGGAATTACTTAGAAAGATAATTAATTTGCAATTAATAATGATAAATGAATTTAATCAACAAATAAAAACATTAAAAACAATAGGCAAACATTTCAATGGCTTAATTGTAATACCTGAATATCCTTAATCTTAACACTGTTAATTATGTTAGAAAATTCCAAGTGTAAGCAAACCGTAATATAATTGCATATCAGAATTATACCTAAGGTATAGACAGATTCATCTACTCTACCTAGTGGGGATGGCAGTGAGTGGAGATGATATCCTGTCACAAGTCAGGACATAGGCACACAAATAATTTCTTTACTTCTGCTTGGTTTTGTTAAGAAGTCTTATCTGTTTTGTTCAAAATGAACAGAAAGACGCCGGTGTGGTGTGGTGCGGTGCGGTGCGAGTCTCGGACATGTTGTCGTGTCCCTGTGGGGAAGGTGATCTGTGATGTGAACAAGCCCTTGGTGATCACTTCCCCCACCTTACAGCAGTCTTGTGTCTAGAACACAGCTCAGCAGTACTCAAGGGCTATCAACTGGAGGGGATCTGGGCACGAGGGCTCGAGGGGAAGACATTTACAGTAAACACGACAAAGCAAAGTCACAATGGCAGTACAATGACTTCTCTGGATCTTGACTAAAGGAAGCAGATTATGGAATGACAGTTTGAGACAATGGCAAACATATGAGTAAGAACCTGGGAGATGCTGTCAATTTGCAGAAACCAACACGTTTGTTGAAAAACTAGTATTTAATAGGAATGAGCACAAACATACTAAGACTCCCTAGAATAAAACAGACTTTGTAAATCACTTTGTAAATCAAAAACTCACATGTCGGCACTCCGGGTGGGATGGCAGGGGGAGGCACCACAGGTGGGGGAACTGGAGGCGGCATAAAACCTACATGGGAGAAAAAAGACCAAAGTAAAACAGTGCAAAGAAAATTAGTGGTTTTAAATCAAAGGTTCAGAAGTTCTACGTCAACATCCACGCTGTCCTACTGTTTTCAGATGGGTTCCCTCTGCTGCCCAGCTGTTATGGAACCCAGGGACGGGGTCATTCTCCTTCACCTTCCTGAGGAATGGGACCTCAGTGCTCCACTAGACCAACAAAACCTCAGTTTTAAAATGGCCTCTAATACCTTACTGATGGATCAATGGATCGGTGCATTGTCTTCCAATTAAAATGGTGTCTATACATATTTGATTCCCACAAGGCAGATAAAGCAGTGACCGTGATCATAACATTCTATTCATTTACCCACTCATTAACATCCTGTGAAAAGCTCTGTGGCACTGATACCTATCATAAGCTAGGGAATCAAGCGGTTATGTTGGAATGCTGACCATGGGCAGAGTGCGTTTCAAGCTACTTCCTGGTCACAGTAGGTAACACAATGCTATCCATCTGCCGGTCATCTTATTTCTTTAACATATTCTGTTATTTACTACTAGGTTAACGTATTTGCTAATTTTAGATTATATGATGTTTTAAATTCTTGAATAAATCTTAAAATGTAATGATATTTTTAAGATCCTACAGACCACAAGACCAAATTATACATCTATGCTTCTTTGCAGTTTTTAATAGTGTCACTATAGTTAAATAAGGAGGCTGAACAGCCAATGGACCAGGTGTCTGGAGACTGGGCACTAAGGCTGCTTCCATTCTGTGCTGGAGTCTGCAAACCACTTATATGGCACTGAGGCCGTAAAGCCAACATTCACAAGTCTCTAAACAGAGTTAAAACAGTAAGACATAAATTCCTTACCAGGAGGTGGTTGTGAAGGGTTAAAACTTGCTCGTAGAAAAGGAGGTGGAGGGATCGGGCTGAATCCAGGAGGGGGGACAGGCATCGACACAGGATACGCTGGAGGAACTAAGCTAACTGCAGGAACAGCTGGTGCTACGGGAATCTTTGTGAGTAGAAAATGTCTGTTAACCAGTGTGTCCATTACAATGACTATACAATATGGATTACTATACACCTTCAAAGGGGATGTAATAAATGTCATTATACTTGTGTTTCTCCTTCTGTGAACTTTCTGCACACAGCACTAGTCAATAGGTAGCATGCCTGTGACTGTAAGCAACCTACCACAGCCTAAAGTGATTTAGCACAGGCTCAGCCTTCATTAGCACCTGCCCACCAGGCTGCTCTGGGAAGTCGCAGCTTTCCAAGGGCACCAAATTCTCAAAACTTTGTTTTTAAATCTTAACACAATTATCTTTTATTTATCAGAGCTACACCAAGCCCAGAACATCTCTCCAGCATGGCGTTCCTTCGTTCCTGACCTCAAACGTCGTCAGGTCTGCTCAGCATC
Source organism: Apodemus sylvaticus (assembly GCF_947179515.1). Lineage (NCBI taxonomy): Eukaryota > Metazoa > Chordata > Mammalia > Rodentia > Muridae > Apodemus > Apodemus sylvaticus. Next base: position 37,348,926 of record NC_067494.1, on the reverse strand, counting down.
TCAACTTCACTACCTAAAGAGCACTTCAAAGGTTCCCGCATAGAACAAAAGGAAGTCCCAACTGTTATTCCCATGAGAACTCTTCTTGAATCATTTTCTATTCTTGAAAAATAGCATTTCCCATACTTGTAATTTCTTGGAGCAAGTATCTCTGTCTCCTTTTTGCACAACTCCAAATCCAACACGCTAGGCCGTCCTGGCGGCTGTGCCCTCTAGGTCCTCCCCCACCTACCACCTCTCTTCCCTCTCTTTATATCCTCCCCAGGCCATTGTCACCTCTCTCCTACCTATATTGCTAGTTACTTTCAGCCCACCTCTTGTGGGATGTCTGGTGCAGCCTGTTCACTATACGCAGTATAGTGAATAACTTAACAGGCCGTTCTCTGACCCCACCCCTCCAACGGTTCCCTTCGCTCAAAACTAACAGAGGAATTCCCCCTGAGAGCTGACCTCACAGGCATGAGTCAGGAACGCTCCTGCCATCAAGACCTTCAGCTTCCATGTCCTCAGACACAGAAATGGCTAATTTCTTCACCACCTTTAAAGCGCTCCGCATCAGCTTGGTGCACCCAGCTATGCCAACGTTCCTGAGCAGCCACACTCCTGTTCTCTCCAGAGGCCTAGTTCTTTTCCTCTGCATTTCTGTCTCCCCAGTGACAATGAAAGCTCTCAGTTACCACTGATGGACCCAAGCCCCAGGCTCCTAGTGCAATGCATAACTGAGCATGCTTAATACATACACATCTAAGTACAAATAATATCACTTCCGACAACAATGGTTTTTTAAAATGTTTCACTAAATCCATTAAAATAATTTTATTAATCAAATAAAATTGTCAAACAATATTATTGGTAAAAATCTACTGCACAGAAGGCATAAATCTAAAGAAAATACTTCAAGTCCAAGGGTATCACACTCTTCCTGCATTTAGTACAGTAACACACTGCTCCTACAGAACGCTGTTACCATCTAAAGGAGAGCAGCCTCCAACTGTTACACAAGAAGGAAGCCAGACAGGAAGCCGCAAGGCTGCGGGGACAGCTGGTACTAACCTGCAGCATGGCAACAGGAGGAGGGAACACCTCGGCCTGCGTTGTGACCACTGACTCCTTTTCAACTGGAGTCGGACTCTGTGCAGTCTGGACCGTCTCTTTAACGGGTTCTGCGGCTTTTACAGTTTCCCATTCTAAGCAAAATATTTGAAATTGATTTCCATTAGACGCAGCTTTTCAGTTCTTTTTCCCATTTACATTACATCTAAACCCTTGGCAAATCCAAAATGAGTAACACACACGACAAAAATGACAGCACTGAGCTGTGACAGTGACATTTCATACAGGTTTCCTGATTGAATAACCACCCCTGTTCTGTATGCTATCGAGCACAATTAATGAAGAACTAATGCAGAGAAATATTCCCGAGACGACAACAACAACATAAGAAATGGAATTAGTTAGGCACGTGGCGCACACTACAGTCAAGCACTTAGGAGGTAGGAGCACTAAGACAGGAATCGGAGGCCAGACTGGGCAACAGGAAATCCATCACCAGCCTCTATCTTTTTCAGAGCCAAGCGCAAACACGACTAGTGTTTACTTCCCTGTACATCTGCCTTCATTTCCTCTGCTCCACATTGATTAGGCTCTGGCATGCTGTTTCCAAAGTGGACACGTCTCAACCTGGCTCTAACTCGCCTGCGCGCGCTCCTGCTCCCTCTCCTTTTCTCTTCCATCCCCTGCTCCACACTGCTCTCATCATGCAGCCTGGCGTTGAGCTTCTTATGTGCACCAGGCTGGCTTCAGATACACAGAGACCACTTGTCTTTCAACATCAAGGATTGGGTCATGTGTATCACCATATGTGATCTGGGATCAATTTCTGCATGTACCAATACAGAAATCCTATATATATATATATATATATATATATATATATATATATATATATTGCTTATAATTTATTTCTTTTGAGTAGAATATGGTTTTCCTAAGTACAGAGTAAAGACTTTATAGACCAGGTGATCTCTCTGTTCTAACTAGATACTTGCCACTGTAAATAAATGTAAAAAGAGAAAGAAGGAGGAGGAGGAGGAAGAAGAGGAAAAGGAATTCTAAAAAAATATGTACACAAGCAAGCATGGCTGTGGTTGCACAGAGCTACTTTTCCAAAACAGGCCATGGGTAGGCTCCAGCCTACCAATGTGGGAGTCTGCGCCACGTATGTCAAAGGTGACTGTTTCACCATCATAACATCAGTTCCTGAAGAATCAACCTGTCATAGCAGAAGTTCAGACAACTAAAAGAAGGACTGTCCTAGGAAAACAACTACAGGGTACAGGAAACAAACAATAAACTGTTGATCTATCTGGTGGTCCTGAGGATCAAACCAAGAGCCTTGCTTATGCTAAAAACATGGTCTCTACACGAGGGCCATCTCCAGGCAGAAGGCAACAACACCAAGGAGATGTCTACCCACATGTGTTCCTAAGCAGGACAATGACCTGGAATGCAGGCTACCTTTGATAAGAGAGCTAAGATAGGAAGAAACAAAGAACACACCATACTTTGCACTAATCCCAAATATTGGAGTCTTTGCTTTCTGGTTGTAGCTGTTAATACTGCTATTTTTAAAAAGAGCAGGCCATATTTGGTTATAGGCAAAATATGCAGTGTTTCAGATGGTACTGTGCTACAGCAACTGAGCCTGCATGCCAGTGTCTGCCACTCTAAGAAGCTGCTGGAATCCTCATTTTCCACTGAAAACTTGTGAAATAAATACTTCAGAAAAGACTGATGCAAAGCTTTCTCATAAATATAATTAAAATGTTGTCATAAAAGAAAAAAAACATGCTACATTTGCAAGCTTTCATTCAGTACTTTTCTAAACAACAATAATTCCTTGACGCCTATGGAAACACAAACCACTGAACAGGCAACATCAGAAAAAACATCGTTTTTTTTTCTTCTTTTTGGAGCCAACTCCAGGGAATAAGTATAGTTCACTCAGCCTCCCCAAACACATTTCTACTCTACCCTTCTGATGTGTACAGTACTCTCACCAGCATTTACAGTTTCTTGATCAATCATGCCTCCCTCTGCAAAGCCATCCAAGTCATCGACTTTAACTTTTTCCCAGGGTATATAGGTGACGCCAAGATCCACATCCCAGAACTGTTTGTATTCTGTCTTTACACCTTTGTTCAAAGCCCAGGCAATCTATTGAGAAAGGAGAGAGGGGAAAAAAAGGAAGATCACAGTCATACTGCAAAAAAAAAAATAAAGTTTGAAATCATACTTAAACAAATACAAACAAAGCTTGCTCTTCTTGAGAACTTGTTTAAACTTGCTTTGGGATCATGTTTGCCATGGAAGATCTGTTTCCATTTCTTATCCAATTCTAAAAATAACTCATTTCAGGAGATAATACAAGTGTACTTTTTACAACAGAATCTCAATTCCACTGGCAATAACCAGGATAATTATCAGAAGTTTAATAAAACCCTGACACCATGCCAAAGCACAATAAATACTGAGTTTACACACACACAGTCAAGCAATGGTGAAAGATGGGCACACACACTCTGCAGAAAGAGTTCCGAGTTTTAATTTAAATGCAGAAGCTGACTAAATGCATTCTCTCTCGATTAGTGGTCCTCAGCCTTCTTACTGCTGCAACCTTTAACATAGTTCCTCATGTGGTAACCCCTACCCTTAAAATTATTTTCATTGCTCCATCATAACAGTAATTTTACTAGTGTTATAAATAGTAATATAAATATCTGTGTCTTCCAATGGTCTTAGGTGATCAAAGGGATTTCGACTCACAGGTTGAAAACCAGTCCTCTAGAGTCAAAATGAAACTGAGTCAATCACAGAAGGAACAAGGAAACAATAAATTCTCAATTTAAAGACTAAGAAGTAAAAATTGTTTTCAGATAAACTCTTTAGAAAAAGAATGGCTTCAATAAGAAAAAAATAATGTAAAGAAGGAGGGTAAAAAACTAAATGAAAGACAAACCTAAATAAAAAAGATCTAATCAAAATGGAGCCTGAGGAAGCACACCTGTGTAGGTGTGAACTTAAGGAACAATCTCAAATTTTGGCAAGTAAGTGTACTTATTCCTAATTATAACTCACTAATACTGAACTTGTAAGACTGCTGGAAACATTAAAGATAAGGCTGAGTATAAGCCTAGTGTAAGACTGTGCACTTAAATTAGCGTGTTCGCGGCCCTGGATCTGAGCCTCATCAAGAAGTGAAGAGGAGGAAATGGATGAAAGGAACTGGGGCATACAAATGGTGCAAACAAGAAAGATCACATGACCTTGCCTATGAAAAATGTATGACTGTGACATAAGAGACTGAAATGTTAGTTGTCACTCTACCACAAAGTCAATCACAAAAACTTACCTTAATGACCTTGGAACCAATTTTATAGGATCCTGAACTCAGTTTCTGAAGAGCCCGAAATGAATCTTGTCGATGAACCATACAGACATATGCACAGCCCCTGGGTGGAATCATCTATGAGGGAAAAGTCCTTTCTTTACATAGAGCAAAGGATGGAAATTCTGATCTTTGCTTCTCATAAAACTGAACATGTATGACAACCAACCAAACCACCACATTCTCTTTCTTTCTCTGTTTAGTGATACAACACATATGCAATCAATCAATTATTCACTTTTAATAAGCCCCATATTCTACCCCGATTCGGCTTCCATTCTAAGCTATAATTAAGGTGAAATGCTGAATACATGTTATCAGTTCCTTGCCTATAGAAACAGAACTTACTACTGTAACAGAAACCATGTTTAAGCTGGCAGGGAAAATCAAAGAAGGGAGAGACAAGAAAGGGAAGAAAGGGTTCTTCTAACAAACACTTAAGGTTTAGAGGAACTAGGTGCTATACTGCTACAAAGCCCTATAAACAGTTTGCAAATTCAGGAGCCCAGGGAACACAACCCGTCAACTGAGAATCACCATGTGGGACATGGCGACTCGATGAGGATCACCTTAAGAGGGAAGTGAAGAGAGTGAAAGCCGGCACTGTTGGTGCTCGAGAGATACTCACATTAATGGATTCAATTTGTCCAAACTCCTCGAAAAGGTTGGTTAAATCTTGCTGTGTAGCCTTCTTGTCCACCTGGCCAACCCAGAGAGTAGTGCTGCACACTGTCAGGACAGAGAAGCAGAGGGCTTACAGCACAAGGACACTGCTGCCTCAAGGATTACTAGGAACAACAGACCCAACTCAGCCTGACACTCTGACGACCTGACAGCCACACAGATAACTGCTACATTTAAAATAGACTGAGATCTTAGTGTCCACTCACATTTCTGCAGACCCAACTTCCTGCAGGTCACCAACTTACAACCTGAACCATGCGTCAACCACTACACAACAGTGGTATATTAGACTGGAAGAAAAGCTTTGAAAGTCCCCAGCTGATTCTAAAGTACAATTATTTTGAAACTACTTCCTACATGTGGACCTTCTTAATTAATATCTTTGTGTTGAATGACTCACTGGCTACTTTTGTCTAATCCACAGCTACATCTAAAACCTGTATGAGCTTCCTTATCCTAGGGAAATAATACTTTGCAGAGATAAGAGAGGAAATGGACAAATCAGGACACTCCTTAGCTTGCTATTAATGGGCTGAAGATGAACTTCTCTGTGTGCACACGCATGTGTATGCACAGGAGCATGGACTCACTGGAGACTCAGCACCGCACATGGATGCACATGACCTGAATTCTGTGCTCATGACTGAGCAGCAAATGCTCCTGACCTTCCGCCCTGAAAGCTCCTTCTGTTTAATACACAAAAGTTGGGAGGAGACACTGTACTGTTCATGCTTCTTCAATACCTTTTACAGTTGACACATTTCCATGGCGCTAGGTTTACATCCATGTCATTTCGGAGCACCTTAATCCTGACAGAAAGGGTCTAAAACAGGCTTAGAAAAGCCTGAAGTATGACCCTTGACAAGATCACTCACAGGAGTCAGTACTCCTGCTGGTCCACTCTCAAATGTCTTGCAGACGTTCTGTGCAGCTAGCGCAGACTGTGATGACTGCCCCTCCTCAGCTAGTTGTTCTCTGACAGACTCTCATTCTCGGTGATCCTCAACTCAAGTTTCACTCGCTATCAAAATCTTTAATTTTTTAACATTTTGCATTAAGCCCAAGGACCAGTGAGACTGCTCAGCAGATAAACACTCTGCCAAGACTTACAACCTGAGTTTGAGCCTTGAAGCCTACATGATATGAGAGAACTGTCTCCTCTAAATTGTCCTCAGACTACATACATATATCATGGCATATGGAACCACACACATACATGTATAGGAGACAGACAAACACAGATACAGAGGGAGACATACAATTTTTTAAAAATAGATCTTTAATGTAAGAGACTACAAAGGCTGCTTTTACCAAAGGCTAACATGTCACACAGGCTTAGTCCATAGCCCACAGCACCACTGAAGGGTGTGAAGGCCCAAAGGGGGCCTGCCCTTTAAGGAGCTTACTGTTTCCATTCTACCTCGGTCTCCTTTCCAGTCATAATGAACAGTCAAAAGCAGCAGGAACAAGCAACCTTAATTGATGTCACAGTGACAGACAAATGCTCCATTGCCATGCGGTGCAATGCCCTGTAAACGCGTCATGAGGCAAGTTCATGGAATACCGCCTCCTGCTGCATCACGCCATCATGGAGACCCCAAGAGCCTCAGTGTCCCCAAGCAGGCCAACATGTTTCTTATGTTTTACAATGCTGCTCTACATTTTTTTCCTAACAAGCTATGATTCTTGTCAGTCCCAAAGAGAGGGAACTAGTGGTTCTTGGGGCATTACTGTCTGTGTCCTTGAAACACTGTATCTACAATCTCTGTCCAGGAGCAGCAGTGAGGAACACGACCACACTCTTTCACACATGCAGAAAGAAGAGCAACCAGAGCAAACTGCCTCTGCTTCAAGATGAAGAGAGCTTTGAGGTACTAAATGCAAGATAGACTCCACTGTGCATTCTGAACTTTTAACCAGCAACAGAAAATAAATTCATTATAATTTATCCACAAAAGAAAATGAGCCTGTGATGCTTACAGAACACCCATGAACTAGGTGAAATCATACCATGGGAAACAAGCCAAGACAGATGACACAAAGCATGGCACGTTCTCCAACTACTAAGGAGAAACTAAAAAGCTGATGTCACAGAGGCAGAGCACCTAAGAGAAGGACAGGACCTGGAAAAGGTTTTCCATGCATGGTCAAAGGCTGGTAGTCAGACACAATCCAGCTCTGGCAACAGGACCCTAGCCTGCAGTGCATATACATACAGGCAAACAGGTCTACATGGGGATATGTTTAATACCTCAGAAAAGCCATCAGGAGAGCACAAGGGAGGACTATGGGAAGGACTCAAGAACCTGAGTCATGAAAGAAGATAAAAGACTGGTTTCTTTGTTTCAACTCCACCACTGTGTTTCTTACACAGCTGATAAGTGCATGAATGCAACTTTCGATGTTTACTGCAGCAGGAAGAACCCAGCACCTGCTGATCCTAGGAAGGCAACTGTGGAGGCTGGGCTTGGTTCCTAATGCACTAACTAGTATTACAGCAAAAGCAACTGGACATGGCTAGTCACTGATGCAGATACTGAGCTGTTTGGAATGTGTTGTGGTTTTGTTTTTTATATTTTCTGGAGGAAATATATTTAATATTTTATTAACTGAAAGTTTCCACTTGTTTCTTTGAAGCAAAAATATATCAAATTATTCTACCATAGTGTTACTTAACATGTAAACCACAATGCTGTGTGTAAAATAAACTTCAGTTTTTAAAGAGGAATAATGATGTTCTACAGCACTGACTACAACTAAATAAAGTTATTTCAGTTTTATATATGCTAATTGCCAAATTTAACCATTACATGATATATGCATTCACAAAAATACCATATGGTACTTCATAAATACATATAATCGTGTTGTCATTTGGGGGCTGGAGAATGAAGAGCACGTGCTATCCTTACAGGAACCCAGCTTTATTTCCTCCCACCCAACAGCACTTCACAGCTGGCTGTAACTGCAATTAAAGAGGATTCAATGTTCACTCAGCTCTATAAGGTACATGAATCCATGTAGATAACACACTGATATGTGTACACACACACACACACACAATTTTTAAAAGACAAAAATGGACCCCATGCCTGTGCCAGCTGGTTTTGATATCAACTTGATACAAGTTAGAACCTCCTCTGAAAGATCAGTCTGTAGGCCAGCCTACAGAGTATTTTCTCAATTACTGATTGATATGGGACAGCCTAGACCAATGGTTTTCAACTTGCTGATCACAATCCCTTTAAGGGCCCTTGAACGACCTTTTCACAGATCCTGCATATCAGATATCCTACATATCAGATGTTGATACTACAACTCATAACAGTAAATTTACAGTTATGATGTTAAGGTCACCACAGCATGAGGAAGTGTATTAAAGGGCCGCAGCCTTAGGAACGTTGAGAACCACTGCTTGAAGCTATGGTGCAGACACTGAGGGCCTTTCTCTACAGTGCTCATATTAACTGAAGGCAACAGCTGGGGTTAACAGAGACCAGACAGCTAAAAGTGAAACCTTTGCTTGGCTGTAATAACTGATGCTGGTCAGCTGGAATTGAGACCAGCAGGAGCTGCAGAAACAGCTTAGGGGTTTAAAGCACCAGCTGTGTTTTGAGAGGATCCAGGTTCAACTCCCAGTGCCTACAACCATTGGTTCACAACCATTTTTAACTCCAGTTCCAGGGGATTAGAAGTACTCTTCTGACTTCCATAGAATTAGGAAAAAAAAAAAAAAAAAAAAAAAAAAAAAAAAAACCACACAAACAAGCAGGCAAAACAACACAGGTACATGTGAAATAAACATTTTTAAAGGGAGAGACCATAGTAGAGCATGTATCCTTATTACATGGTGGGGAATCCTCTGGGTATATGCCCAGGAGTGGTATAGCAGGATCTTCTGGAAGTGAGGTGCCCAGTTTTCGGAGGAACCGCCAAACTGATTTCCAGAGTGGTTGTACCAATTTGCAACCCCACCAGCAGTGGAGGAGTGTTCCCCTTTCTCCACATCCTCTCCAACACCTGCTGTCTCCTGAATTTTTAATCTTAGCCATTCTGACTGGTGTAAGGTGAAATCTCAGGGTTGTTTTGATTTGCATTTCCCTAATGACTAATGAAATTGAGCATTTTTTAAGATGCTTCTCCGCCATCCGAAGTTCTTCAGGTGAGAATTCCCTGTTTAACTCTGTACCCCATTTTTTAATAGGGTTGTTTGGTTTTCTGGAGTCTAACTTCTTAAGTTCTTTATATATATTGGATATTAGCCCTCTATCTGAAGTAGGATTGGTGAAGATCTTTTCCCAATTTGTTGGTTGCCGATTTGTCCTTTTGATGGTGTCCTTTGCCGTACAGAAACTTTGTAATTTTATGAGGTCCCATTTGTCAATTCTTGATCTTAGAGCATACGCTACTGGTGTTCTGTTCAGAAATTTTCTCCCTGTACCAATGTCCTCAAGGGTCTTCCCCAGTTTCTTTTCTATTAGCTTCAGAGTGTCTGGCTTTATGTGGAGGTCCTTGATCCATTTGGACTTGAACTTAGTACAAGGCGATAAAGATGGATCAATTCGCATTCTTCTGCATGCTGACCTCCAGTTGAACCAGCACCATTTGTTGAAAAGGCTATCTTTTTTCCATTGGATGTTTTCAGCTTCTTTGTCGGGCTGAAAGGTGTGTGGCCATAGGTGTGTGGGTTCATTTCTGGATCTTCAATCCTGTTCCATTGATCTGCCTGCCTGTCACTGTACCAATACCATGCAGGTTTTAACACTATTGCTCTGTAGTATTGCTTGAGGTCAGGGATACTGATTCCCCCAGAATTTCTTTTGTTGCTGAGAATAGTTTTAGCTATCCTGGGTTTTTTGTTATTCCAGATGAATTTGTTAATTGCTTTTTCTAACTCTGTGAAGAATTGAGTTGGGATTTTGATGGGTATTGCATTGAATCTGTATATTGCTTTTGCCAAAATGGCCATTTTAACTATATTGATCCTGCTGAGAGAGTGTGGAGAAAGGGGAACACTCCTCCACTGCTGGTGGGGTTGCAAATTGGTACAACCACTCTGGAAATCAGTCTGGCGGTTCCTCCGAAAACTGGGCACCTCACTTCCAGAAGATCCTGCTATACCACTCCTGGGCATATACCCAGAGGATTCCCCACCATGTAATAAGGATACATGCTCTACTATGTTCATAGCAGCCCTATTTATAACTGCCAGATGCTGGAAAGAACCCAGGTATCCCTCAACAGAAGAGTGGATGCAAAAAATGTGGTATATCTACACAATGGAGTACTATTCAGCCATTAGAAACAATGAATTCATGAAATTCTTAGGCAAATGGATGGAGCTAGAAAACATCATACTAAGTGAGGTAACCCAGACTCAAAAGGTGACTCATGGTATGCACTCACTAATAAGTGGATATTAACCTAGAAAACTGGAATACCCCAAACATAATCCATACACCAAATGAGGTACAAGAAGAAAGGAGGAGTGGCCCCTTGTTCTAGAAAGACTCAGTGAAGAAGTATAGGGCAAAACCAGAACGGGGAAGTGGGAAGGGGTGGGTGGGAGGACAGGGGGAGAAAAGGGGGCTCATGGGACTTTCGGGAAGTGGGGGGCTAGAAAAGGGGAAATCATTTGAAATGTAAATAAAAAATATATCGAATAAAAAAAAATGAAAAAAAAAAAAAAAAAAGGGGAGAGACCAGCATCACTGAAGTAAAATCTTCTGGGAAATGCTTCCTCAGAGTTAGCACAGAAAAGCTGTATTCTAGAATAGGCCAAGACTGTCCCTTATGCTGGCAGCCAAACCTGAGAGTGTAAGCGCTCACTGGTTCTGAAGGCGTGAAGGGGTGGGTCATGGAGAGTAGCTAAGGCTCAACACTGTGTCAGGCTCAATTCCCTGAAGAGAGCCCAGGAGAGGGTATTCGGGGAAGTGCAGCAAGGAAGCCCAGTATTTTAGAGAGGCCAGCACTGTGAGACAATAAGTAAACCAGTAGCAGCATGGAGTGCAGATGATAAGCAGAATGAACCCTTTTGTCCCATGTTGCTTTTGGTCAGGGTATTATATACAGCAACAATAGGCCTAACTAAGACAGCACTCAACAGCATCACAAGGTAGGTGAGAAGTGAGTGGACGGATGGTGAATGAATAATTAACACCCCTATTAATAAAGGAGAGTAGAGAGATGGAGTGCAGAGATTTCGAAGGATGGCAGGGGTCTTCAGATTTTTAATTTCGTCAAGCAATAATAAATATTTAAATTTGGCCCCTTATAATGAGGAGCAAATAGAATTTTCAGAGGTTGCACTAGCTGTTAATTATGTGAGAAGGCTCTGGGAAGATACCCAGGTCTCCTGAAATTGCCAGAACTCATAAAAAGCTGCCACTGTGTTTGATTTGGGAGCTTGAGACTCAGTATGCTCTAGCAGTTCCAAATGAGGGCTTAAATTCACTTTCCAAGAGCCACACAGAAAGCCTAGGATTTGTGTGATCCCAGTGCAAAAAGTACACACATAGCTATCTATAACCAATATTCATGCTGAAGTCAATTCACCTGAAGACAAGCAGAAAGCACCACAAGTCTATTTTAGCTCTTGGGATCTCCAGAGCTTCCCTGCTCACCTGGAGTCAGTTCTCCCTAGAAACCACAATGGATTATCCCTAGACAGAATTTGATAGGAAAATAACTCACTTTGTTGTGCTTAACGTGATCCTTACCCTAGCCAACTCCTGAAACAAACACTACCATGACCGAATCTGTTTTAGGTACACAAAATAGATTAAAATATAGAGAAAAATAGGTTGTAGTGCAGGCATTCTCTTCCCATGCAAAAACGCAAGTTTATAATTTATTTTAACAATTACACTGAGGTTGGTCTAGAGGTTTAGCTCAGTAGTATACTGAAAACCTAGCAGGAGCAAAAACCTTGGATTTAATCTCCAATACCACACACACTCAAATTAAAAACAAATATACATAAATAAGTATATAGAATTACAGCAAGGTATATGTACCTATTAATCCTACAGATCATACTCATAACTTCATATCCTACTGACAGTCGTCATTGTGTCAAGCTACAAATATCAGCCTGGTGTGTTTCAAGGATCCCTGGTCAAGCCATACTTTTACAACTTGCATTAAGCACTCTACATATATCTGCTTTCCCGTCACCCCCAGACAGGGTTTCTCTGCGTAGCCCTAGCTGTCCTGGAACTCACTCTGTAGACCAGGCTGGCCTCAGACTCAGAAATCTGCCTGCCTCCCAAGTCCTGGGATTGAAGGCGTGAGCCACTACCGCCCTGCTTACATATTATCTGCTGATCTGCTTTTCTTTCACAAAGAAAAGTGAGTCAAAGCCACTTAATTACTAACAAGTCCCTCCCCTTTCAGTTTCTTATTCTGAAAATAAAATCAGGTAAGAGATTTTTATAGCACAAAGCTAGCTGTTTGTTCTGTAGAGACCAGAGATAACTGTAGGTGGTTACTGGAAAACTGTCCTGGGTTTCTTGTTGTTGCTGTTGGTTTTAAGGCATAGTCTGGCCTGGAGCTCACCAAATTGGCTAAACTAGACAGCCTGGAATTCACTGGTGTCGCCTCTCTATTACAAGAGTCACACACCTTTCCAGGGTTTCTTGCTGAGGATCTAAGCCAGGCCCCTATATCTCTGCAGCAAGCTCTACCAGCTGGAGAACGGTTTTCCAACACTCACTCTAGGGAAGTTTGACACAAGAATGCCACTCACCACTCAGTGTTTTCGACCTGACAGGAGGCAAGCCCTTTTTCTGGCGTTCTTTCTCCCTTTCCCTGGCTCTGCGCTCACTTGAATAGGAACGGGAGGATTTTCTCTTTCTCTCTCTCGAACGGGAGCGAGACCGCTTCCTATGCTTTCGCTTTCGGGACCCAGAGCGTGACCTGGACCTTCGTTTTCTTGGTGACCTACAAAAAATAATTATTTTACTTCTAATGACAGTATTATCTTTCAATTTGAAATGAATGAGAAAAAGCATTTGTCATATTTAATCACCTCAAACTATCCTACAGTATAACCAACTATTAAACATGTGTCCCACTGTAATCTTAGGCTACAGATGCCCACATCACTAACAGACACTAGATGAAGAATTCTCAGTCTGAGACTTTATCAATTAAAACAACTATAATCCAGAAATCACAGTCTTGTACCAGCAGCTGTTACTGTTCCATACAGTACTCAAAGAGCAAAGATATGAACAAAGGCATCTTCTGGTCTCAGTTTTCAATTACTTTTCCTGAGACAATTTTGTTTTAAATCCTTAAGTCTTTCTTTTAATCTTGATGCAAAGAACTAAAGTAAACATTTCTATTAAATATTATTAAAGAACCTTGATCGAGACCGTGAATGAGTTCTTGATCGTGAGCGAACAGCTACTTTCTTAGCTTCTGGTTCAAAGGTCTCCTCTTCACCAACGTCTTGCCCTTCATCAATGTCCATGTCCTTGAAAGGCAAAGTTAGGGCACAAAGAGTCCAGGTAAGCTCTCACACACAAGTGCAGATCTGCCTTACAACACAGCACTAGTGCCTCACTCACAGGTAACAGAGGAGGAGTCTAAAAGACACACAGACAAACTACATTTACAAAGAACCTCACACATTCAAAGGACTTTCAACAATTTTGTTTTGTTTTTTCAAGACAGGGTTTCTCTTTGTAGCCCTGGCTGTCCTGGAACTCATTCTGTAGAATAGGCTGGTCTCAAACTATTGAAAATAGGCCTGATTCTGCCTCCTGGGTACAGGGATTAAAGGCATGCACAACCACGACCTGTCTAACTTTGGACTTTTTTGGCTCAGAAAAGCAGTGACATTTACCTGTTGTTGAATGTCTATGGAATCATCTAAATTTGCTTCCGGCTCCAGAAAGTGCTGCTGGCTACTCCCTTGTGAGGGGGAGGCGGAGTGCTCAGACCCAAATGTTCCCTCCTGGCTATCTTGAGGAGTTACCTGTTGAGAACAAACAAATGGTCTGAGAGAACATTCCTACAAATGAAAACTTTAATACAGCAAGCATCACAATTAAATGCTTAAGGGGGTGTCATATTCATGACAAACATTCTTAAGTTATACTTCATATAAATCCAAATCTACTTTTAAAAGAAAAAGTCCCATAAAGAGGGTATTATATGTATGTGTACAAAAGTCAGATGATTTAAGTCTCAAACTATTTAAGAGTAAAAAGAGATAATACTTAATGATAACAAATAAAATTAACTACAACTAGATGATTAATTATTATCAATGAAATACTCTAAAAGTTCAATTAAAGCCTTTTTATTCAAAATCTTTTTTTTTTTTTTTTTTTTTTTTTTTTTTTTGGTGGAGACAGGGTTTCTCTGTATAGCCCTGGTTGTCCTTGAATTCACTCTGTAGAACAGGCTGGCCTCAAACTCAGAAATCCGCCTGCCTCTGCCTCTGCCTCTGCCTCTGCCTCCCAAGTGCTGGGATTACAGGCGTGCGCCACCACTGCCCGGCTTTTATTCAAAATCTTAAATCACACATTACATGCTTAGAGGCAAAACAATACTCAGAAGTCAAAATTAGTGATCTGGTAAAACTGTTCCCAATTATGGCCTCTAAGAATTCCTAAACCAGTTAGAGGGAGTTCCCTGCGATGGATTACATCTTGGTACAGTCCCAGGAACAAAGGAGGGACACCAGCTGCCTCCACAGTCCCAGTACAGTAACCATGTGTAGTGATGCAGCTAATTTTTCATGTTAGCGAGTACGAACATGAATAACAATTTAAATAACTGGCTTCACTAAAACACGACAAAAGCCATTACTGGGGAGAGCAACCTGGTAGAAAATCTTTCTAGAGCATGATCCTGTAGGAATCTAGAGGCAGTAAACTCCTGGGGTAAGAGGCTAAAACCATAATAAAGAAAAGAACTTAAGGGCCCTTGTTAAAAACTGTTCAGAAACAATCTACTCCCAAAAGGAAAAAGCAGCCGACATACCTTAGCTAAACACAAACAAAATGGAAGCCATAGGAAAGATAGGACTCCACAAAGAATAGGCAGCAATTTACATGTCTCAGACTAGTCCAGGAAGAAACAAACAGCTCTAGTCAGGTTTAAGAAAATCTACTCGCCAAGCATATTTGCACATGCCTTTAAACCTAGCTCTTGGAGGGAGGACAGATCTTTGTGAGTTCAAGGGCTGTCTGAATTGCATAATGAATTCCAGGACAGCTGAAGGTATAAAATGAGACCCTATCTCAGGAAGGAAGGGAGTCAGTCAATGCAAATAAACAGGCAAGCACAGGAGACAAGACCTGTGCTTACCTGAGGGCAAGCTTTGCCTCTCAGAGTGACAGTCAACTAGCCACTAGGATAGGACTTGGGAAGCTGTGCCCTTGGAGTCATTAGGAGTGGCTGTCCGGAAGGTGGGAGGGTCACAGGGCACATGGCACTGCTTCACTGCACCACACCAACTCTACAAGCTGTCTTCTTATCGAAAACACCTTACAGGAAGAATGTCCATGCAGTCAGAAAATAAATGTGTCACAGTAACCATGACATTGATTAGCCTTAGAAATTTAGTATGTGTATTTTTCTACAATAAAGAGTTCTGTGGTCGGGCATGGTGGTGCATGCCTATAATCTCAGCACTTGGGAGGCAGAGGCAGGCAGATTTCTGAGTTAGAGGCAAGCCTGGTCTACAGAGTGAGTTCCAAGACAGCCAGGGCTACACAGAGAAACCCTGTTTTGAAAAACAAAACAAAAACAACAATAACAACAACAAAAAAAGAGTTCTGTGAATGGTTTATTTCAAATTCAGAATGTGAGTATTGGTGAGATATTTCAGTGGATAAAGGCACCTGCCACCAGGCCTTAGGACTTGAATTTAACACCTGAAGCTCAGAGTAAACCAAGAGAACCAACTCCTGCAAGCTGTCACCTGAACTCCACCAAAATAAATTAATCAAAATAAAATTTAGTCCATACTGTGCTATTTACAAAAGTAAACTTACAATGGCTACAATCTTAATCTACAACTCCAATTAATTCTCAATGCAAATACCAACATGGTAACCAAACATAGCTGGTATCTTGAGTAATTTGGTTATTTTATACACTATTACAATAAAATAATTTTGATGCAAGATTGGGATTTCTATAGTGTTTCAGCCACATTAAACCAGTTGGTATAATAATTTGGTTACAGGGAACTCTTAAAAGTAGTATAATTTACAACTAGAAGAAAAGACAGTATCCTAAAATTCAGGGCAGAATTTTAAGTAACAATTGTTAAGACCCTTAGGATCTAAGAAAGAAGCAGCTTTGTTTCAAAGCTGACTAAAATACATTAAGCAAAAGTCATGGCAGACAACTGTCTCCTGAATCTTGACAGAACCCAAAAGGTAGTAAATATAACCTTTGTTTTCTTTCCCTTAACTTCATAGTAATAGCTGTCTCACCTGTGTGTGTGTGTGTGTGTGTCTGTCTGTCTGTCTGTCTGTCTGTCTGTCTGTGCGAACCACACATGCAGTGCCTAAGGGAGTCAGAAGAGGGCATTGGATCCCCTGGATCTGGAGTTACAAATGGTTAGGCGCAGTTCTGGATGCTGGGATTCCAATCTGGGTCCTCTGAAAGGAGCAGTCAGTACTCTTAAACCACTGACTCATCTCTCCAGCCTCAGGTCACATGTAAGCTTCCAGAGTATATCAAATTCTTTCCACATGCAATTCTAGCTGAAATGCTTAAATGGTATAAGAACAACAGAGCCCTTGGCCACACATCAGGAAGGTTTTCGATCGTTGCTAAATTCTACAGTCTGTGTTTAGCCTTCTTTAGGTACTAGATACCTTTAATTTTATGTATATGGCAAAGACAACTCACATACATCCTTTACAATAATTAATTAAGGCAGGAGAGAAATGTAAAGAAATAGCATGTTCTAGATCCTAATGATTATGGCCAATTAAAAAAGCAAAACCACCCTAACTGTACCTGTCAAACCAAAGAACTAAGAAGAATACAGGACACGCAATCTAACCACACCCCATCACCCATATACAATTTTGGAAGAAGAACCTAGAATGTTCCGTTTTCTTAAAAAAGAATATCAGCATTTGAATTTAGTTGGCAAAAGGGAAAAATTCCTAACACTGAAATTATATAAAAATTAGTGAGATTCTATTCCTTTAGTCTATTTAAAAAAGCATTCAATGGATCCATGAGGCAAGTGACATTTTTCCTGGTTACATCCTGATAAACACATCTGGTTTCTACAACTATATATTCATGCAAATCAGTAATAAAAACAAGGAACATAAGCAAGCACGGTTACCATTGACTATCACAGTATTCTTCTAAGACTGGCACCTAACTCTCCTAAGTGCCTTTATTCTATCGCCTTCAGGTAGCCTTTGCTTCTATTTTATCTGTAGAAACGATTGCATCATTGAACTCTACCGACAGCATTTATTTAAATCAGCACTCCTATAACTCCATATAATCAATATCTTAAAATTTACTTGACTCTGCGAATAGGAAGCCATTTACAACACAGCTGAGAGTCGCCTCTGTTCCTCCACCCCTGCCCCCTTTTTTGGCTATTGTTTGTTTTTGAGACATGATCCTTTCATGTAGCCCTGACTGTCCAGGAAGTAAGTAGTTGTATAAACCAAGCTATTCTCCAACTTAGCTATTGACCTGCCTCTGGCTCCCGAGTGCTGAGATTAAAGGCATGTGCCACCATTCCCAGTTCCATTATATTCTGAAACAAAGTAAATTATACTACTTCAGACATCCCATTGACAGTGCTTCAACATTAGTAAGGTGAATATTTTAAAGATTCTTTTAAAATGTTAGTATTAGCATTTCATCTTGAGGTATAGCTCTAGTAATGTATTTTGACTATTCTAACTAATAATCAGCAAAATCATAAAACTCTAACTTAAGACAACAGAAATTACTTCATTATGATAAAGCTTATAGTCCTCTATAACTCTGGTCATTTTCTTTTAATTAGAAACACACTCCAGTTTTTCAAATGTTCTTAACCCTTTCAGGCATTTCCCTTCTTATTCCAGGGCCTTAACTGTAAGGTACACACACAGTTGCTGTGGCTGGCCTGCGTGGAGCAGGACCACGCCACCTTAGTTAGGGTGGTCACATGTATCTAGTAGTAACAAAAGGACTTCCGTTTTCTGCAAATCTTATTCTGTCTTTTTTTGTTGATTTTAGAGCCAGGCATAGTGGTGGATGTCTTTAATCCCAACACTTGGGAGACAAAGGCAGTTGGATCTCTGAGTACGAGGCCAGGTCTATATGATGTGTTCCAAGACAGCTAAAGCTATATAGAGAGAGCCTGTCTCAAAACCACCCCCTATGCTATTTATTTTTCATTTGTATGTAGGTATTTATGTTTATGTGTGTTCTGGGCACTGATCTCCTGAGGCTGGAGGTTGGATGCTGGGGACCCACCTCCAGCCCTTGGCAAGGAGCAGCAAGTGCTCTCAAGCATGGGGCATCACTCACTCCACCCTGAGTCACAGGCTCCTCCATATACCTACCCCCAGCTAGCATCCTGCTCCTATGTCTGTCAGGTCACAGTGTTCACTTCACACATTAGCAGTGACTGCTTATCTCTTTCTTACACACCACTGTCTATGGTGTGGCATACAGTCTCCTGCTGCCTGAGGATCAAGATGGAGAACCCTCAGCTCTTTCCCCAGCACCATGGCTGCTGGATGGGGCCATGCTTTTATCAGCATGATGATAATGGACTGAACCCTATTAAAATGTCCTTTTAAGAGTTGCCTTGGTCATGTGTCTCTTCACAGCAATAAAACACCAACCAAGCCAGAAGCTGGTACCAGGGCCTGGGGTATTGCTGTGACAGTACTGGCTATGCTTCCTTTGGAGGCATGTGGACCTTCGGACTTTTGGTTAGGAAAACAGTGGAATGCTTTAAGTAGGGCATAATGGGCCAGTAGTAGGAGAACTAAGAACTTGGAGGAGGGAAGTGCTGAGGGTTCAGAGAACTTTAGTATGTGGCCTAGGGGACTGTTCTTGTGGTATTTTGACAAAGAATGTGCCTGCTTTTGGTCCTTTTCCAAAAGGTTGCCTGACGCTAAACTGAAGGCAGTTTTTGGATTAATATTGTTGGCAGAAAAAAAAAAAAAACCTTAAAACAGGCTGGTAATGACTCTGTCCTGTGGTTATTAGTGGTCACTCTTATGAAAATCTATAACAAAAAGGAGCGAGCTGAGAAGGAAAAATGCAAAATGTGCAAGTTGAGGAGAAAAGGGGCACCAAGAAGTAGAACAGAGCTAAGTCCTATGTCCAAAGGACACAGAAAATGCTGATGATGAATGGAATAAAGAAGCCAATGAGCTCAGGGCAAGAACCCCAGGCAGCTAAGCAAGCTTCCCACTTGTGTGCAAGGCACAGTGGCACCTTTCTCTAATCCTCAGAAGGCAGAGCTTGATGGATTTCTAAGTTCAAGGCCAGCCTGGTCCACAAAGTGAGTTCCAGGACAGCCAAGCTTAGGAAGTAAAAAAAAAATCATTGAAAACAGAAAGCTGATAAAGATGTAATTAAAGAGGAGGCCATGTTCCAGCCTCAGCAAGCAGCAACACTTGGCAGGTTTTGGTCATGTGGTTCTGGCTCTAGAGTCAGAAAAAGAAGAGAGGAGTTGTGGATTCTCCCTCCATGACCAGGGTAAGCTGCCAAGGCCAGGCTGTGCGGCAGGGGTGTCACTTCCTGGAAGCCTACAGATGTCACTGTGTGAAGGCAAGAAGATGAAGCCTGAACTGCACTGGAATCCCCAAAATGTTGGAGATGCGAGAGCCATGGAATCCCTGCCAAGGAGAGCTGCTAGCAGGCCGTGGAACCAGCCCACAAGAGAAAGACATGAGCTGCAGTCAGCAGCCTGAAAGGGGCTGGGATCCCGGAGGGCTTTGACATCTGACGTGGAGGTGTAGAGTTTGGAGTTTGCCCTGTTGGTTTTTTGTCTTTCTCTGATCTAGTGTTTCCTCACTGTGCTCCCTTCCCTACCTTTTGGAACAGTAATATATATTCTGTACCATTCTATGTTGGAAGCATGTGATCTACTTTTTGATCTTGATTTTACAGGGGATTACAGTTAAGAGATTCCAGGAATCTCAGAAGAGACTTTGAATTTTTTAGTGAGTTTGAGAGTGTTACAAACTATGGGGACACTGAAGCAGAGACTATCTCTAAAGCTGTGGCTTGTCTGTCCATTCTCCTGACTGGGCTGTCATGGCTGGCCTCAGGGGGAGAGAATGCATCTAGCCATGTAGGGACTTGATATGCCAGGGTGGGAGACATTGCGGGGAGGGGGGATGAGGTGAGGGTAGGGAGTGAGAGGGACTCCACCCTCTCAAAAGAGAAGTGGATGGGTGGAGGAACTGTGTGTATGTGTGTGTGTGGGGGGGGAGGGTATGGTAGCATCAACCTGGATATAAAGTGAGTTAGTGAATGAAGGAGGGAAGGAAGAAATACATGAATGAATAAGCAAGCAAACAAACAAACAGAAGGAAAAACCTATGGGGACATTTAAGTTGGACTGACTATTTTTCTGTTATTATGAGATGGCTACAAGCCTATGTGACCCAAGGAGTAGAGTGTGCTAGTTTGAACAAGAATAGCCGCCATAGACTACTGTGTTTGAGTGTTTGACAAGGGAGTTCCATTATTAGGTGTGGTCTTGTTGAGGAGTGTGTCACTGTAGGGGTGGGCTTTGAGGACTTATATAGTCAAGCCATGCCCAGGGTGGCAAACAACTTTCCGCTGCCCGTGGATCAAGATGTAGAACTCTCAGCTCCTTCTCCAGCATCATGTCTGCCTGCACATGCTATGTCCTGACCCGGTAATAACGGACTCAACCTGAGACTGTAAGCCGGCTCTAATTAAATGTCTTCTTTATAAGTTTCTGCGGTCACCATTATCTCGTCACAGCAATAGAAACCCTAACTACAACAGCATCTTTTATCAATAGACAAGCTTTGGACAATGGAAACTTAAGCTCCATTTCTTCTGAAAGGACCTTTTTACTGTATGTGTCAGAGTTTTGAAACTAAAACAAGAGTGAGTACTTAGTTCTCTGGCTGGTGAGACTTTTCAGACTTGCTGCTCTCAAATCACCAGTCTCTTTCATGCTGGTAGTGCAGCCTTAGCTTGCTGCTTCTGCTAACCCTTCTGAACTACAGCAGCTCAGCCTGGTCTACGTACAGCTGTTACTGGACAAAGCATAACCCTTGCCTCTATTAACTTTGTAGTTACTAACCTGTATGACTGACTCAAACAAACATGCCAATGTTTACCCTCTTACAGTCTTAACTGAATAAAATCGCTTTAGCAAAACCATGCCTCTTACTCCGATCAACTGGATCAAAACTTGTTTGTTGGATCAGGCTGTGATCATGCGTTCTCAAGTATCTCTGGACACCTCCGCACTGTTTGCATTTACAAGGTCATGTTCAAGCTCTGTATCTCAAATTGCTCTAAGCTTCAAAAGTACTAATGCCAGCCCCGTGCACTGTTGCCTCTACAGTCTGGGTTTATGCAAACATCTGGACTTCTTTAGAGAAAAGGTTCTACAACTTAAGTCAGAACTACTTTCCTGTCTATCTTGATATGTGTCACTTGCCCACACACGTATAATCACATGCAAAATATGTTTGTAGGTTGTTTTAAATTCATGACTGATACTGTTTTTAGTGATTAAGGTCTAGTATGGGTAGATATCTACCCGTGTTTCTCATACAGGTCCCAAGTAGGTTTTTGTATGACTAAATCTTACTCTGTAACTTGACATATTTTATCACGTCTAAAGTGAAGCTTTTTTTCTTCCACATCTAGCATCTCTGGAACTCCTAACATCTCAAAATTATATGAGGGTACTACATATTAGTATACCTCTTGGTTATGCATAAAATAAAGGCAATTCTTAAAACTGACCAGATTCCATTAGCTAGATTTTATCTCAGTATGCCTCAACTTTCTTTGGAGTAAATGGGAGGTGGTACCTTCCTCATGAAAATTTAAGTTAAAATATGTCCCTCCTATGTGAAATGAAGTTCCTATCACATGGCATTAGTGATAAATTTCTTTTAAAAATCAATGATATTAATCTGTTTAAACACTACCATCAGCATAATTGTCATTACCTTCTTAGACAAACACAGCAGAAAGGAGAAAACATGAAGCTTTAAGACATAACTCCAAAATACACATGGCTTCTATCAGGAAATTCATTTTCATACATCATTTTGTTACACTGCCAGAAGACATTTTTTTTAAAATAGGAACAGCTATAAAGGACTTTGAAAGGAAATACCTTAGAAAGGTCATAAAATAGCTGGCAAAACAAAGATGGAATGAATAGCTCCAAAGACTAAGAAGGAGCACCACCCGAGCGTCCCACAGAATGCCCATTAGCAGAGCACAGTAGCTGCAGGAAGCACCGACCTTCTGGGGCTGCTGCTGCTCCAGGAGCTGCTGCCGCAACTGCTCCAGGTTCTGCTGCTGCAGCTGCTCTGCTATCTGATGGAAGATGGAGTTGTTCACAGACTCAGAAACGTGAGAGCTAAATGAGAAACAAAGGGCGAAGCTGCGTGTTAAGGTGACGAAAGCTGAGGAGAGCGAGCAGTCGGAGAACCACACAGAGCACGCCACACAGGTGCTCTACGCAGTGCTCTTTCTGAAACATCAATAACCAAAACAGAACTCTGAAGCATCATGTTTCAACATATAAGCTCCGTTACAGAGCCGACACACTGCCTCATGCTGCACACATGGATATGCTATACATGTAAATTAGTAACTTTTATTATGGCAATGGACAATTACAAACACTTGTTTAAAAAATGTAAACGTGTGTAAACATTATCAATTTAATAACTCATGTTTAATCCTGAGACAGTGGAAATGTCCTATCAACCAGCATGTGTAAAATCTACAATTATCACTGCCCATAAACTTTATAGAGTATGTGTCCTTTAAAAAAGCATCATGTTATGAGGTATGTAAACAGAAACAGATAGTGTGTAGATAAGTGAAAATAATAATTTAACTACACTCTGGGACAGTCAACACCTGGAATACTGGGTAAAACATGAGAAAAAAGGAGGGCACCCTAAAAGGAACAGGGAAGGTGGTGAGCAGTCGAGACCGCTGTCACCTGGAGCAGATAAACCTCTGGGAAGAGTGGTGTCTATCTTCCTATACTGATAGAGTACCATGAAAGAAATGAGAGTCCCCTGTTGTTTTTTTCAATACACAGTATCTGAATTGATGCCTAGAAAATGAAGGAACTCAGTTCAATAGAACACGTGGCACAAAAACAGTCTGCAAACTCTTTCCTCAGAAGGTGGGAAAGCACAGGCTCTACCCTCAGGACTACTGACAACTTCATAACTGTTTAGCACCCTCATCCACAACACTTCAAACGGCTCTTCTGACTTCATTGTTTATCATCGAAAATACTATTTTTAAACTTCTGTCAAGAAAGTCCCTATGTCAAAAGAATGTACTTTATGTTATGTGTTCTTACACATTATCCCAGCAGCTAAGATCCAGGACCTCTGCTTGGGGAGAGCCCACTCATTCTCTCCCAACTTTCACCTTACAGTCTTCTACTGGCCTTTACAAAAACACAGGGCTCTGCACAGCCATTTAAGGGGAGAAAGTGACTGACTTAAATAAAAATACAAAGTCCACTCATTTAAATAAATGAAACTCATATAATTCCAATCCTTAATTCTGACTAGTTCAATGTACTTCTCAGAAATTGGCATACAATGTAGAAATGGACTCTGACAGAACTATCTGTCCACCTATTACAAATATTCTTACAACTAAGTTATTTTAAGCCAACAAAGACGTAAGAAAATAAGTCCACAACTGGACTTATTAATTATCAATTTTCCTGTAGGGAATTTTAATATATCCCAACCATTTGCAAAGATCTGAAAAAGAGTCCAAATAATCTAGGGAATCCAAATAATCTTGTTAAGACAGCAAGTCCACCACCCTCCAAAATTTTGGTGCTTAGAGTCAAAAAACAACCCTAACTTATGAAAAGCTCACTACAACTCTTAAGTATGCTAATATGCCACCCAGCATTTAGAACAACAGAAAAAGAAAACACGGGTATAAAGAAAATCATGATTCTTACAGTTGAGGAGTAGGGATTTCCTTTTTGGATTCTTCACTATGCTCAGAATCTTCCCCAAAATCAAATCTATCCATCAACTTCTAAGGAAGGGGAGAAAGACGAATTAAAAAGTGCTTCCGACATGCATATTACAAATGCTACTGAAATGAGAAGTACATGTTCTGTGCCGCTGTGCAGCGCTCTGCGGCAGAGTGGGCATTCTGAGCACCGTTAGAGGACTGTAACATACAGCAGTCCCTCACACAGTCATCAAGGCAACTCTAGTCACGTGTGCACAATGTAGTCTGAAAACATTGCTGCCGTGATTTTTCAAGAAAGATCACAATCTTGTTTTTTTCACTGTGCTTACTTTATTTATTGAGCATTAACACAAGTATGTATAAACATTTTCAGATGGTTTAGCTCTATCTCTGGTTTCAAGGCTCCTTTGGAGGTTCAGGAATCATCTGAGACTAGAGGGACTACAGCATCATCACAGAGCAGAGCCAACTCTGACAAGGCAGTAAAACTACTAAAGCACAGTGCTGTTTTTCAAGACAGAGTCTCTCTGTGTAGTGGCTACTGTGAAACTTGCTCTGTAGACCTGGCTGGCCTCAGACTCAGGGATCTCCACCTGTCATTACCTACGAAGTAGAAAAATGAAGGTTTATGGAACTGTAACTTAAAAAACCATCTAGGACCATAACCAACTGTTAACTAATAAGAACTTCATGGTAAAATGTGGTATAGCTACTAGGAATAAATTAGGAGCAACTGGTCAAATAGCCAATTCATTATCCAAGCAATCAGGATTATTTTTTCTATGAAAATAATTAACAGAACTAACATGCATACACGTTTGTATGTGCATATGTGTGTGTGTGTATATATATACACACACACACATAGCATTTCCAAGATATACCCCAGACAACTATGATGAAGCTATCACACACACACAAAAATCATTTATAAAACAGCTTCAAATTTAAAAACACTTTTTCCATAGTTAAGCCTACACATAAAATATACAATAATATCAACTTAGAGAAAAATTTCCTTTGAACTTTCACATACTGATTAATTATGTTATCAAGCCAAATGACAGAACACAGACTAGTACAACCAGCATTTGGAAGGCTGAAGCAGACAGATTAGGTGTTAAGAGCAAGCATGGGCTACACATAGAAAGGTCCTATCAAACACACAAGTCTGTGATAAAGCATAATCTACATAGCAGAATCTATATGATATTACATAGTCTTCAGTTCACATGTAATACATCAGTAGCTTTAATCACTACCTTATTGAAAGAGACTCCCTGATCCAAGGGCGTAAGCGTGTTGGCTGCAGCAGCTGCAGCTGTAAGCTGTGCAGTGAGTGCCTGCAACTGAACCACAAGACCAGCATCCAAGGCCTGCAGGATAGAAGGCTGGGGCTTCTGCTGCTGGATCTGTAAGGTTTGTATTAACTGCTGAAGCTGAAAGGGAAAAGAAATATCATAATTTTGGGTCAGTACTTGGTCTTTTGGATAAACACTTTTTTAAAGATTTATTTATGTATATGTGAGTACGCTGTCACTATCCTCAGACACACCAGAAGAAGAGGGCGTCAGATCCCATTATAGATGGTTACCCATTTCCATGGGGCTACTGGGAATTGAACTCAGGACCTCTGGAAGAGCAGTCAGTGCTCTAAACCGCTGAGCTATGGCTCCAGCCCCCACGGATAAACAGTTGTTTTTGACAACTGTTATCATCCTTCAGAGAAAAGGTTTTATGTGCTGTGGTTTGAATGAGAAACACCCCAATAGGTGCACGTGTGTGAACATGTAGTCCTCCTGATAATGGTACTACTGTGTGGGAAAGTTATGAACCTTGAAGGGGTCCATGGGTGGAATACACAGCCTGGCCAAAGAAGGAAGTGCATCACTGGAGGCCGAGAAAGAACCCACTTCCTGAAAACAGGAGAAAAACCTGTTCAACAGGATATAGTCTGTGCCTCAGCAGACTGTAACTTACTATTCTGAATATAACAAACTACAGCAATACCTAGTCCTGCTCTTCACCCATCTTTAAGAAACAAAACAAAGCATGGAGCTGAAGAAATGGCTCAGTGGCAGCACATGCCACACTTCCAGACGACTCAGGTTTGGTTCCTGGCACTCATGTCACGCAGGTCCCAACCACCTGTAATCCCAGCTCCAGACAACCCAAAGCCCACTTCTGGCCTCCAGATATACACATAAACAAAGTACAATTTTCAAAACCACAACAGAACAAAGGCACTTAAGAGAGCTGGTGAGGTATCTCTGTGGGTAAAGTCTGCTTGCCTGGATCTACTCAACACCCAGGAACTACCTGGTAGAGTACAGGAGGACAGCGAGAGTTAACAACAATCATGTTAACACATCCAGTAAAGACAATTTTGCTGTCAACAACAAAAAAAGAGCAAGTGACTGAGAGTAAATATGTAATTTACCCCAATCTGAATATCATAAATTATATACATGTATTGAATGTTGTATTATTGCTTCATAAACAATTACCTTGTTAATAAACAAAAAACATTCAGTGTAATTTTTACAATTTATAATGGTAGCAAAGATTAGAAAAATGAAAATAGCAGAACTATTAGCAACAGCTAGTATGAGAAGGTATAAATACCTGCAAGGGAGCAGTAAATAATCTACCTTAAAACAGCAGGAAGAGGAAACAAGCTAGAGCCATGCAATTATCCAAATATTATAATATTAGATCATATATTATAATACTACTAGAATATTGTCTATTATTATAATATTGGATATTATATTACAGTAGAAAAAAACAGTTTGAACATGACCTTACCACTAAAGTCAACAATAAGACACACAACTCTTTATAGCACTAGAATGGAGGAAGCAACATGAAAGAGGGGAGACAGGACTCTTCTGTCCTTCCTTTAGACAACTGAACCATGTATTCCTCTGACATCAGCAGGAACGTCTCTAAAGTGACGTTGTATTCTCTTAGTTCCTGCCACCGTGACCACAGGAAGCACCCTGCTTTATCAGTGAGACAGTAACGGCACCTAATAACGGTTGGTATATGCTTTGTGCTACCTCAGTGTTTTGATAGACTCACCTGTTGGCCTTGAGGACTCTGTAGGATCTGAGCAACAGCTGCCAGTGTGTCTGTGTTGGCTATCTGCGATACCCAGGGATCAGGTAAGCCTTGGACCACATTGGCTGGAGTAACAGGTGTCACAGGTGTTCCTTTTAGAAAAGACATCACACGCACCAAGGAAGGAAGCAAGTAAAAATACTTTAAAAGGGACAAAGATTTAGTCAGTTAACATATAAAACATAAGCAGATAAGCATGCTTTCATTTCACTGCCTCCTTCTCAGAAACCACTTACAGCCTCCACTCCAAGCCCTATGGGATCTGTCCACACCTATCTTCAAAAAACTAGGCTACCACTTCAATAAAACCCGTCAGCAAAGTTTTACTACAAAAATTCTTTAACAGGGAAAATAACAAAAAGACAATCTTTCCTGGTAAAATCTATGAGTTTCTATAAGATGAAACTATTTTTGTTCAAAACTCTTGTTTATACATAATATACATTTGTAGACAGGTTTACAACAAGAACTACATACCAAAATGTCAACGAATGTTGGGTTCAGAGTAAAAACTGAAAACATTTAAACTGCTAAAAACAATAAAATTTTTAGATAATTACATTAAAGCAATCTTGGCTTTACTGAGCAATATTGGGGTTCTTCTTAAAAATTACATTCCCCAAATATCCTGTAAACAAATTAAGTTACATGAGTAGGTTCAAGGCGTTACAGACAACCTACATCAACAACACTTTCACTGAGAACTGGGGACGTGGCTCAGAGGAAGAGTGCTTGCCCAGCACATGCCAGGCCCCAAGTTCAAGCCCTGGTAGTGCTAAACAAAACAAAAGTGAATTATTACATAGACATTTTTCAAAATGTTTCTGGTGATTGATAAAAATAAAATAAATTTTAATTGTTTTCTAAATTTTAGATTACCAGTATTTTATTTCATGAACATAAAGAGATACATCTGCCTGTCTGCCCAGTGTAAGGTCTAATGGTTGGCACTTGCCACCACACTCAGCCTTCAAGTCTCTAATGCTGGACAAACTCCTCTGCGCTGTAACCTTGTAGCATTGCACATGTGAATGCTGAGTGAGCAGTGTGACTTGAGTCTCCAACAAGTCTGTATGACAGGCCCGCACGTACCTGGAGTGTTGCTCATAGCTGCAGTGGTGCTGGCCAAAACAGGGGTGACAACTGGGGGAGGAATCCCTGCCGCCATGTCCAGAAGAGGCTGGATAATTTCACTCTTAAAAACATTATTCTTCTGCCATAAGTTTAATACTCTCACTATTTTACTCTAGAAGAACAAAGAAAAATGACTTCAAATGTTTTGTTTTCAAAATATTAGCACAACTCACTTCACAGATTATCTGAGCTTAGGACGTAAAGAAGATTAGAATATTTCTATGGCACATTACATCTCTAAGATTGTTTTCATCTTTTTCTGCTTTCAAAACCTTAGCACACTCATTTCGTTTAGGTTATCTGGGCATTCAAAGAGAGTCTAAAATAATTAAGTGGTAAATCCCAACCTGAAACTGTTTTTAACCATTCTGCAATCCCTAACTTTAGGCAATAGGGTAGCTACTTCTGATAGCTACACAAGATAAATGAAAGCTACATCTAGCAGGTGAAGGCAGGCTCCATCTTCTATGCATGCCAAGTCCCATGGGACTGATAGCATAGGTGACTATAGAACTGCTCTCAAACTCCCACCTTCCCGTGGGTTCCAGGATCAAATGCAGTCGGGAGGCCTGAATAGCAAGCACGTGACTCCTTGGGCCATCTCCTCTGCCCTGCCCTAAGAACTCTGAGCAGAGGCAACTATGTCAATACCATGCATACACACATAAAGGTGAACTTTAACCCTGGCTCACAGAATGCTTACCTTCTGAACTAGCAAGCAACTTCAGGACAAAGTCCTCATCTAATGTGACTCTTAAAACAAATTTCATTTTATAAGCTATTTAATAATATTAGGGAGGGTATTTCTCCACTTAAGAAATGTAGCTCAGCGTCTGTGTTCAGCATGTTTCCCTGACCAAAAGAAAAAGGACAATTTACTAAACTCAAGTCCTGTGTAAGAACCTTGCCATAAATGTACTTTATACCTAAAACCATCCCACTTCCTAGACACAGCACAAGGCATGGCCCCTCCTCTACTCTTTTTGTCACTGTTCCTACCTACTCTCTCCCTGATGGGTAAAGTCAACCACACTTCACTAGCATTACTCAATCTGGCTCTCAGGGCAAGAATTATGTTTTATATGAATAATGCTCTACATTACTCTGTGACTTAGAATAATCTGAGTGTTCTACCATTTCTCAAAAATAAATAAAATCTGCATGTTCTCCATCATTTGTCTCTCTTTGACAAGCCCTTTGAGCACAGTTGTGAGTCCAAGTCATTCCTCTCAAAAAGTTCAGCTCATTCCTACAAGTGTATCATGCTGTGTTTGAATCTCACCCTGTTCTGGGGTTCACAGGTAACTTAAGGGTAAGTCCCATTTTTCCTGAGGTCCATGTAGTCATGTAACATTTAAGCATCTCCTACACAATTCATGACATATGTACCTGACACTTTTCATTCTCTCTGGTCTTAGGCCAGCTGGGTAAATAAACTTACCAACATTTCTTCATTTACAAAATGAAACTAAAACAGATTTTTCTTGTCCTTTTCCTTAGCTGTGACTGTAACCAACTGCCTGTGCTAGCATTTGCAGGTCTTAGGCATAAGCAACCTAGGACAAAGCTACAGGCTGTCATCAGTCACAACACACCTTCACCTCACTTGAAACCCTCATTGTTCTCCAACAGTGTTCACATGAAATACCAAATTAGTTCTTAAATTCTACTGACTCAATTCTTACATACACTTTACTCAAGGTAATATAAACTTGAAAAGATTGAGTTGGTTCTACAGATCTCTATGTCACAATCAAAAATACTGAAAGTTAGTGAGCAGAGAGATTCCTACTAAGTGTCTCCTTTGAAGGAAGGGTTCATGGATCCCAGAAGCTTCAGGTCTGCAGGTAAGTACATGCCCAACAAAGAAAGGTGTTCTAAAATGTTTTACCATATTATTTCAACCTTACTGGTTTTTTATTATTATTGTAAATAAACATCAATTACTTCCACTTCTTGAAATATAAGTAGCTTACTCAGACTACAGACTTATGTCAGAGTAACAATCACCTGAAACCAAACTAAGAATAAAAGCCATCCCCATCCCCTTAATGATAACACACAAGTTAAATCACAACTATTTAATATAACAGTTCTATATCCAAAACTACAAATTACTACTATTCTAAGGCCATTTGTTACTTTTTAAGGGAAAAAAAAGAAGCTGGTGTTCAAATCTCAAGAAAGAAAACAATAGCTAAAATGTAAAATAATGACTTGGCTCACTTTATGCAACATGCAGTTGTGTACATGTTTATATTTCAAATGATGCATATGAAAAGTTATACAATGAATGGTTCAAGCCCTCTGATTCAATTCTTGCCTTTGCACAGTGCTCAGAGCACTGGGCATTGTTTAGGCTTACATAAGCACTTCTCAATGTCTGATACTAAGTTCTTTAAAGTAACAAGCCCAGCAACATCATTCTGTATCTCTAAGTACAAACTCTTCCTTTACTACCGAGATTACAGACTCAGCTAATCCTTCCTCATGTGGTCTGTAAAATGCCCCCATTCATAAAGACTATCCTGAGAGGTGGTAGTCATGACACCCATGAGATCAAGGGGGACTTGTTTACTGTACCTGTTAGATATTCAAGGAAATCAGTATGACTTCTTAATCAGTGTTGCTAATTACTATTTCAAATTAATGAATTATTTTACACAGGATTCCATTATTATAACTCATTAAGGTGGGTTACTGAACATCTGGAACATTCTTTAGGACTACTAGCTGGGCTTACCATTGTACTGGCTGGTTTTGTGTGTCAACTTGACACAGGCTGAAGTTATCACAGAGAAAGGAGCTTCAGTTGGGAAGTGCCTCCATGAGATCCAACTGTGTGGGGCACTTTCTCAGTTAGTGATCAAGTGGGGAGGGCCCCTTGTGGGTGGTACCACCTTTGGGCTGGTGTTCTTGGGTTCTATAAGAGAGCAGGCTGAGCAAGCCAGGGGAAGCAAGCCAGTGAGGAACATCCCTCCATGGCCTCTGCATCAGCTCCTGCTTCCTGACCTGCTTGAGTTCCAGTCCTGACTTCCTTTTGTGATGAACAGCAATGCAGAAGTGTAAGCTGAATAAATCCTTTCCTCCCCAACTTGCTTCTTGGTCATGATGTTTGTACAGGAATAGAAACCCTGACTAAGACACCATAATACCAAAATAATTAGAACAAAATACAAGAACTGCCAGGAAATATATCCAATAATATTTACGAAGAATATGTTATAATAAATTTATTCCTATAATACTGACTTTTAAAATTCAAGACATGACAGTGGTTAAAAATAAAACTAGTCTTGTTATAAGCCTTAGGTTTATGATTCTTCCTTGTAACACCCCACACCAGTCTCTCTTTTTTTAGTGTGTGTATGAGAGAGAGAGAGAGAGAGAGAGAGAGAGAGAGAGAGAGAGAGAGAGAGAGAGAGAGAGGGAGAGAGGGAGAGAGGGAGAGAGGGAGAGAGGGAGAGAGGGAGAGAGGGAGAGAGGGAGAGAGAGAACACGGAAGAGACTGCCCTCTCCCTTGGAACTGGGTCATGGCAGAGTAAGCTGCAGGAGGCTGACCCAGGTGCAGGGCTCACAGCTCTAGGGCTCTGACAGAGAAGTGGATGTTCTTAACAGCTGAGCCTTCCTAGCCCTGTTTACCCTCTCTGAACCCTTTCCTAGCTTTTATTAAGAACAGAAAACAGGGTACCATATCACTTCCAAATCAGTATCAACCTAAGTCCCTGTGCGGTAATTCCAGAGGAGATATGAAGGGAAGGAACCAGGTCCTTTTCATCTTAGCTCTGGATCCTTTACCTTCTAATCACAGAATACTTACACACACTACCATCTGAGTGTTGGTCTTCAACACTTAGAAAATTGCAACAAAACAAGTTTGATATGTACTTTTCTATGAACTGTTTGGCAGAGATATTTTCCACAAAACTTAAAAATAAATACCAACTCAACCACAATCCTAAAGTGGCTGTGTGCATGACTAAATGTCTAATATAATTTCAAAATGCTTCGGTAGCCAATTTCTTTCATGAAAGTTGCTTCGATAAATTAAAAAGTAGCAAAAGCAATTACATCTTTCTACTCTCTAAAAGTTCTAAGAGTAAAATGAGTATGGCTGTTACAATAATTAAATATTAAAATCAGAGTAACTAAGTAAATGTCAACAGGAGGTCATATAAAAGGCAGTCTAAAGAATCTGAGAAGAGAATAATATATCTCATGTAATAAAATAACACCATACCTTGTCATCCCCAGGGCAACGGTATAAATTCTGAAAAGTGCTAATGATGTTATTACTAAATCTGGGTGCAAACACATCCTTTTCTTGACCAAACTGATGCCGGGATTGTCGCACAATGGAGTCAATAACATACAGTCCAGGTACCTTGTATTCTGGTTTACACTGATGAGAGAAAGGGGTTGGGGGGAGAACAGAAAGGTAAAATCCTTGATAGAAAAGACATTATAAACCTCACTTAAGCAAAAACACTACCCAGGCTGTAATGAATATAGACAGACTCTGCCTAGTTCTTAACCCTTGTTTCTGAGTTAGCATCTACTTTGAACAGATTCTACTTTGGTTATTCAATGCATTCAGGTCAACTGCTACTCACCCAAGTTTCAAACTAGCACTGTATAACTGACTTCAGTGACTAAAAACAACCTGATAGACACTATTATTTTAAAAAATCATTTAAAGAAGTTTAAAAGATAGAACAATGGAAGCAAAATCAGGAAAGGGTTAGAAAACACTTTGGAGGCATGAATTAGACTCCACTGCTCACATTTCTGTATCAGTAAAAGAACAAATAAAACAGCCTTTATAACATGCTAAATATATCCAGTCAAACATTTAATATTGTCTCAAATACCTCATCTATAAAGGAAACATGAAACTACTACCATAAAAATTCTGGGAAACTTTGCAAGCACCAAACCATTCAAGTATTTTCAACTTAGCCCACTGGGTCAGTATCTTTTTAACTTAGTTATCTTTATCTATTTTTTAAAGTAAAGATTCTCTACTTCTTAGCACAGTGTTTCCTAGTATGCATAGATGAAATCAAGCTTTTTATTCTACAACAAGAAACCTAAGAAAATTTGGTTTTCCTTTTCTTTATTTACTCCATATATATGAGCATTTTGCCTGTGCGTATAGATGTGCACCAATGCATGGCAGGCGCCTGGGAGCTGACATGCAGGTGCTAGAAAAAGAGCCCAGGGCCTGCAAAAGCAACTGCTAGCAACCAGAGCCATTTCTCCAGAACCAAGAAAACTTGCTTTAAAAACATGTTAACTAAAACAAAATTACAACCACAAAGGAGGATGTACTTCTTAGTATAATTAGGTCTAGTATTGCACTCAATTTTCTTGAAATCATTGAACAAACTAACACAAAGCACTTCTTGGTACTCAACATATTTAGAATCAAGAAAAACCTGGCACAGATCTGTAAATACAGCTTTCCTTTTTTAAAAGTTTCTTGAAGGGGGTTGATCAGTTGCTATGTATTGTAATGCTAATTTTTGTAGGGAAGGTCTACAGACTAGAGAATTCTCAAGTTTGCAAGCTTTTGTTGTGCAAACCTTGTTCCTTGATTTAAAACTATTGGCTAAATAAAATTGGCTACAGCCAATTACTGGAGGGATTGGAGGTAGGTGGGTTTGGAGTTACCTGGGGGTGGAAGAGAGAGAGGACTGAGAGGAGACCTGGAGAGGGAAGGAGGAGGAAAGAGAGGAGAAGCAGCTGCCATGAGGGGAGAAGACCATGAGCACATGGCCAGGAGAAACAGTGAGTATCTGGGGTACACTGCTGGGGAGGCAGCCAGGCCAGCAGTTACAAGAGTGGATTAGTGGTGACCCCAGTAACTGCCAGCCAAATAAATATAATCGGAGCCTCCGTGTATTTTCCTTTGCAAACTAGCCGGGGATAATCTTAAATTGGTTGTACTACAGTTTCTTGTTTTAAAGTACAGATTTTAAAACATATTTTGTAAGTTTTACATTATCAGTGAAAAAAAAAATCCTTAGGCCACTATTTAATGCTATTTACAGCCAGCCCAATGAATAATTTAACCTTGCAAAGAGTCTAGTGGATATTTAAGATGTTCCTTCAGATTTCCTTACTGGTCTTTATCAAGAGAAATGTAAACACTAATTCAAAGGAATTGTTTCTAGTTTTTTTATCTTATTTTATTTTTTTGCTATTAAGTACTTGCGTTAGCCCACCAAAGGTGGTAAGGCGATAGGGTGCTGCTTGAATGCTTGGTGCTGTTTGAATGCTTATTATCTGAAGAAACTGAAGAATCAAAACAACACCTGTTTTAAGGTTGTTCTTTCTGAAAGCCTGAAGTTTTCCTCTGGCCACCCACCCTGGCACTTCCCTTTAGTTCACGTATCTGATCCAGACTATCTTCCTTACACACTCACATAGCTCCCTATCCAAGCAATACATTTCAGAAAAAAATAATGATTTATTGACCTTTATGTTGACATTTAAATAATCTCACAATGCATTTTATAGAAAGAATTAACTTAAGAGTTAGTATTTGCAAGTTACTAATGAGACAAGTTAGCACTGAATAATAAGCAAAACAAGGTATCAATGTAGTTTTTAAGTGTATTTTCCTTTGACTTACTGCAAATTCTAACAGCAATTTCCCAATGCATCAGTGCCCACCCCAAACAGCTGGCTCCACGGAGCACTGAAGCCTGCGGCTTTGGAAGGGCTGCAGCCTTAGAGTCAAGCTGCACAGCACTCAGCCCTCCACCATCGAAGTCCACTCCACATGAACACAATGCAGGGCAGTTTCTCACACGACTTTAGCACACACAGAAAAGCAGAATATTTTAATTTCCTGTTTTAAATAATTTAACTCTAGGTAAACAAATTAGATAACACAAAAAAAAGTTCAAAAATTCTCAGACTGAAAGTAAGACTTCCTAAGCTTTCCCAACATTTTAAATCTGAATTTTCTTGTTGATGGCTTGGTTTGTTTGTTTGCTTTTAAGACACAGTCTCAGTATGGTGAAGAACAGGGCTGGGAACTCATGATGAGTTACATCTCCTGAGTAGCTGAGATTACAGGGATCTTACCATCATGTCAAACCGCAGAACAACTTTAATGTTATTACCATGTTAGATTATCTGACACACACCATCTTCAAAAATATTCCAATAACTCTCCTGCTGCAGAAAAACACTCTTATTAAGAGAAGGTAAAGGGCTGGAGAGATGGCGCAGCAGTTAAGAGCACTGACTGCTCTTCCTGAGGTCCGGGAGTTCCTAGCGGGACATAAGCACATAGTGGCTCACAACCATCTGTAGTAGGATCCAATGCCCTCTTATGAGAAAGAATCGAGAGCAGGGGGGTAAGGACAGAGTGACTACACCTTTAACTGTACTTGTTAGATTTGAATTATGCCCAAGTTGGCATCTGTAGCTACATCAGTCAGGGTTGTCCGACAAAAGATCTCTTTAGGCAACTTTGGCACCACTCTATGCAACATGTAAACACACATCACTCTCTAATTCCATTCAAACTTGAGCTGCTACTTTCACATATTAAAAGTAACCATTAAGGAAAACAAAAGGAGACTAGGGAAAATAAAAGTGGCAGTACCTGCACATAACTGAGTGATGCTGCTGGTGGCTATCCCAGGGTACAATTAGGGTGACACCATGTGGGGAGTTCTTCTGTATATCTGAAAAGTTTGGTCTATGAACTGCTGAAGTTTAGTGGTATAAAATTTGAATGATGGGCTGTTAATTTTGGAAGTATTATCATGTGGGTTTGGTTATAGAAACTAATATTCTATAAATATTAAAAACAAAAGTCATGCTTATTTTAGCAGCAAGGGGAAAGCCAATCCCTGCTGTGCTTACCTGGGCAGACATATGCGAGAGATTAGGCAGGCAACCAGCTTTGGTTTAACTACGAGAAATGAGGAGCAATTACACAAGTCTTGTCCTTATAAAAACAGCCATGTGACCATGACCACCTTCTGTATGTGTATGTATGTACTTCATAATAAAAAGTGAAGCATTAGGCAAAAACATGTCTTCATGACTAAGCTGGACAAAGTGTGTATGAAATATAAACTGAAATAGTGTGGCAGTTACATCTTACCAAAAATAAAGGCTAAGAAAGTTTACTAAAAACTCCGTGTGGACAAGGAGCCCGAGGAAGGACTGCCTTTGACCTCTGTGCACCATCCAAGGGTGAAGACTGTACACATCAAGTCAGTCTTCGAAGACTGGATGAGACATAAAGATGGACACAGCTAAATGGGGAGAACAAAAGTAACTATAACACGTGTCCTTCAAAAAAGACTGCCATTCTCTGACAAACAGCAAAGGGTGGAAAAAGAAATGTAGCAAAGGATGACCCACTGCTTTAGCTTCATTTTCAAACACATACTTGGATGCTGAAGGTAAGAACACACTGCTATTTCAGAGGACCAGAGTTCTGGTCCCTGTACCCACAACTAGATCTAAGTACAGCTCTAGAGATCCAATGCCTCTGGGCTCTAAACAGAAGGACACAAATGTGGCATACAGAAACACAGATACACACACACACACACACACACACACACACACACACACACACACGTGCACGCACACACACATACACACACACAAGTAAAAGATAAAAACAGGTACTGCGCAGCCAGGCGTGGTGGTGCACGCCTGTAATCCCAGCACTTGGGAGGCAGAGGCAGGCGAATTTCTGAGTTCAAGGCCAGCCTGGTCTACAGCGTGAGTTCCAGGACAGTCAGGACTACACCGAGAAACCCTGTCTCGGAAAAAAAAACAAAAGTAAAAAAGAAAGCAAAAAGAGATAGTGCATAGGATCAACGTTTCTGGAGGAAAACATGCTAAGAGTATTTGTCATAATTTTTATGTTTCCCATGTCCGCTTCAGGAAAATGACAAGTGAGTCTCTTCTATTACCGACATAACAGTAGGAAATATAAACTTTAATAAAAGCCAAAAGTGTTCAACTTAGGCAGTAACAGTTAGACTATTATCTGAACCTAGAAAGAATACCTCAGGCCTAATGGTAGTTTATAGTAGTCACAACAGCCCTGAATGCCTCTCACTAAGACAGACAGAGCATCCAGACACATTAAAACACACAAGGCTGCATCAGACACAGATGAATCTGGGGCAGTCATATAAAATGGTAAGGTTCATGTGAACAAAAAGGAGTTTGACTAATCATAAAAATTACAGTAATGGAGCTAAATAGACTTCTCTAGTACATTTCAAACCAGTAAATAACACAATGGTTAGGTATAGATAATAGAGAAGTCAGAAAATCATGGGGTTCCCAATTCAAAATTAATTTTGAAATTCATAATAACCAATGTAAGTTGATTTTTTTTTTTAAATAATACAAACAGGGTTAATATAAGAGCTGAATCAAATAGTACTACTAAAACTTATAGTTCCTTAGTGTCTGTAGTTCTTTGCTTCGGTCTTATAAAAAGTAGACAGGATGGTAGATGGCTCAGCCAGTAAATGCGCCTGCCACCGAGGGTGATGACTGAGTTCCATCTCCAGGCCCCACGCAGTAGAACTGACTCCAGCAAGTTGTCCTTCTCTCCACCTATGCTGTGACACATACACATACCCTTCTGCGTGTGTGTGTGTGTGTGTGTGTGTGTGTGTGTGTGAATATATGTATGTATGTATATATATGTGTGTACACACACACACACACACCACAAATAAAATAAACATGTAAGTGTGAGACTTAAAAAGAGCAGAGGGTTATCGGAACATAGATTGTTTTCCGGCTGCACTCATTACACCAAAGCTGGAGGCCCTAGTATTTTAAGCTTCCTATAAGAAGTCGGCTTTAATGTTAACTTTTCATTTGTCACCATCATCCAACATTCTATCTATAAAATTTTAATGACTTAACACATATAGGACCATAGATAACATTAAGTGATTACACTCTTGAATTGAACTTGTATTATTTGCTTATTATATGTAATGCAACATGAAATGGCACAGCCAATCTGGGGAATACTTTGGCAATTTCCATAACAGAAATATCCCTCTACCCCCCAAAATGAAAACCTGCATTTATCCCTCAAGTGGAACATGAATGTTCTCAGCCACTTTATTTGGAAGTCCAAAAGGAAATCTGATGCTTGTGAATGCTTAACCTGTGGAACAAGCTACAGAATTCGATGTAGAGAAAGAACAAAAGGGAAGAAACTACTGCACACATAAAACCCTGGGCTAATACTCAGTGAGTGACACGGAGCTCAGGACTGTCTCAGAAGGCCAACTCTACCTGCCCAGCATTCTCTATAAAGTTATGCAAGTAATGTATTGATTTTTAAATTTTAGAATTTTGGAGCAATATGGATTTTGGATTTTTAGATTAGGTATGTTTATCCTATGATATGTTGCCACCCAAAATAACTGAAAGTTACAGGCAATCTGTGTTATTAGGGCATGTTGTTCACTGACCTAATGACGCATGAGTTATTACTACAAGATTAAATACTCTGAGATAATTATTTTAAGATTAAAAGTTTATCTAACCATCACACAACTCCATAGCTCAGTCTGTAGATAGGGATACAGATAAAGCACTTTGCTTTCCCCCCAGGCTGGCTTCTTCACCAGAACTGCAGGACAGTCTTACCGAGGTCTTCCCCACATCCTGAACTATCTATCTTTCTTGATCAAACTTCCACCCCAATCCCCTCCATCAAAAACCATTTATCTCTAAGGCTTTTGTTTTTCATGAAACCTGACGACTATGCAAACTGACTTCTCAGTGAAGAACTAAGTTACCAGAAACTGGAGGAAATGCACATCTCACGCTCCTCCCCAAGTTCACAGTGACATTGCATTCCAGCAATTTCCCTATACAATTCCCACCACACAGTCATATTTGAGAGTACCAGCTAGGAGAGCTGACCCTGTAAAAAGACTTACATGGGTGGGACTGTTTAGTCGCTAACACTGCACCTTACAATTTGATTTTCTTTAAATCTTATCTTTATCTAAACCAGTCAATCCCAAAAAGATTAACCAGTATTTTATGAAGAAAACAAGATCTTAAAAAAAGTGAAAAGGGGTGGAAAGATGGCTCAGTGCTTAATTAAGAAC
Source organism: Apodemus sylvaticus (assembly GCF_947179515.1). Classification (NCBI taxonomy): domain Eukaryota; kingdom Metazoa; phylum Chordata; class Mammalia; order Rodentia; family Muridae; genus Apodemus; species Apodemus sylvaticus. The sequence continues at coordinate 37,309,191 of NC_067494.1, read as the reverse complement.
ATATAAGGCTCTTCCAGAGGACTTGAGTCTGACTCCCAGCACCCATATGACAGCTCACACAGGGGCTATAGCTGCAGCTCCAGGAAATGTGATGTCTTCTGCCTACCATGAATATCAGCCACACCATGGTGTACACACTTACATACATGCAAGCAAAACACTAATACACATAAAAAATTAAATAAAAAAGTATACATTTATTTATTTATTTATTTATTTATTTATTTATTTAGGTAGTATAGAATAGAGTTTATTTGGGGGTTGGGAAGCGGAGTAGAAAAGGGAGTAGAGGCAGAGGAGGAGGCAGCCAGCCAGACCACGTGAAAGGGGGAAAGGGAAGGAGAGGGTGAAAGGGCTCAGAGGAAAAAAAGGGAGCAATTTTTATTTTTTTTATCTTTCATTTTATTTTTTGGTTTGTGAGACATCATGTCTAAATATCCCTGGCTGTCCTGAAACACTATGATGCTGGCCTTGGATTCAGTGATCCAACTGCCTCTACTAAATTAAAGATTTTTACCACCACATCCTGCTAAATTAATCAATCTTTGTTAAAAGGGACGGAAACAAAAACAGGTCATAACAATTCTTCAAGACAGCCCAATTTTAAAACACATCTTATTTTGGTCCCTTCACCTTCCATAACATACTGTAACTTTGTTAAATGTTAATGCCAAATTAAGTCAGTAAAAAGTGAAGTCTCTTAGGCATAAGTCTTAAGCAGACCTGCCCGAAACAAGAGTTCAAAGAACTATTAGGAGACACTGAGACTAATAAAAAAAGTTCATGTGCTACAAAGTTTTGTATCAACTTGACACAAGCTACAGAAAGTTATGAGAGGAAAGAGCTTCAATTAAGAAAATGCCTCAATAAGTCTAAGCTGTAGGCAAGCCTGTAGGGCCTCTTCTTAACTAATGATTGATGGGGGAGAGCCCAGTCCATTGTGGGTGGGGCCATCCTGGCCTAACAGTCTATAATGGGTCTGTAAGAATGCAGGAGCAAACCATGTGGAGCAAGTCAGTTAAGCCGCACCTGTCCATGGCCTCTCTGGCCTCCGGGTTCTGGTGCTGACTTCCTTAGATAATGAGCAGTGCTGTGGGAGGGAGCAGAAGCCCACTAAGCCCCTCCTCCCAGAGTTGCTTTGGTCATGGTGTTTCATCAGAGCAATAATAACTAAGGCTGTACACTGCTGTGGTGGCCCAGTAAAGTCTATAAAAATGGTATTTTACAGACAGGCGAAAAAAGAAATGTCTCCTGGGAATAAGGGAACTCTCTATAAATTTAGAAGCAGAAATCTCACCTGGCAATTTACTATAGTCTCTTCCTTCCTAGCTATTTAAGATGGGCCTGTAGTTCTCAAGTAGCAGTTTGCCCTGACTTTCTCCTTTTCTGTGGCATGGCTGATAATCCGGTCTTTGAAATCGATTCATTTAAGAATTGTAATGCTTTGCCTCATAGTTGTTTACATAATTACAACCTTCCAACCACATGCAGGTTTTTATGGCTGTGCATATGTATATGAGGATGGCTCTGGCACTCTGGTACTGAAAGCATTGATTAAGTCACGAAGTTTTGTTTTACAAGGTAGAAGACTAAATGTTAGCTAGGGATTTCTCACAAGAACTTGTTAAGACCCAGGTGGTGTAAGAAACTTCAAACTCTTTGAAGGTTTACTGTAAACTATGAGTGACTCTGTATTCTAATCAGGAAGTTTGATGGCATCTGTAAATTGATCTTCTGTATCTGTTACTTGAGAAACTTTGTACCTGATTGATTTTGCATTTCCTTGTACCAAATGGCTATGATAATTGTGCCTGCCTCACTGGCTACATCTTTTGAAATGGTAATACCAAAAATCCTTGCCTTAGAACTCTAAAATGCATTCAGATTCAAACCGCCTCTGTGTGTGTGTGGTTTGTTCTGTCATCTCAACCAGACCTGTGCCTTCCTGGACCAGAGAATCCTGGTTATCCCGCAGCAGACCCACTGTAGTGGGTCTGTAACAGTACACAAGACTTCAGGTTTTATCTGCCTGTTTCCCCTGGAAAAAGGAGCTAAAAGGTCTGTAAAATAAGATGTAGCGCTGCTTAAATGCACTGGTGGCTAAGACAAAATGAATGAGAGAAACAACAGTTGGGAAATCGGGCTGGAGAGATGTTCAGCAGTTTAGAGCACTGATTGCTCTTCCAAAGATCCTGAGTTCAAATCCTAACAACCACACATGGTGGCTCACAACCATGCTTAATGAGATCTGATGCCCCTCCTTTGTGATATCTGAAGATAACTACAGTGTACTATAATAAATAATATAATAATATAATATAATAAATAAATCTTTAAAAAACAGTTGGGAGACATCATTTAACCCATATGTAACACAGACACAGAGTTGCTCTCTTAGGATAAAGCTTTAAATGTTTATTCTGTAACATTTGGAGGGGGGAAAAATCAATCATAATGATGTAACTTTCCAAGAGAGAACAAATTTATCAAAAATAATGCCTAAAGGCTACCATTTTCACATGGATCAAAACAGTGCTTTCATTTTATTTCTCTCTCTCTCTCTCTCTCTCTCTCTCTCTCTCTCTCTCTCTCTCTCTCCCTCCCTCCCTCCCTCCCTCCCCTCCCCTCCCCTCCCCTCCCCCTCTCCACCTCCCCTCTCTCTCTTTTTCAAGACAGGGTTTCTCTGTATAGCCCTGGCTGTCCTGGAACCCATTCTGTAGACCAGGCTGTCCTCAAACTCAGAAATCCGCCTGCCTCTGCCTCCCAGGTGCTGGGATTAAAGGCGTGCGCCCAGCTTCATTTTATTTCTCAATCAGAAATAAAACCACTGGGGTTACTTTTTGTCTTGAAAAGGAACTCCACTCCACTGGCAAAACTACACCTGCAGCTCCCTGAGTTCCTTTTTATGAGTCCATCAAAGCAATGTAAACTCAACCATTTAATTTAAAGGAGAATATTAAGGGTTGGAGGACGGCTCAGTGGGTAAGAGCACCTGCTGCTCTTGCAGAGGACGTAGGTTCAGTTTCCAGCACAAACGGTCAATCACGGCCAACTCTGACTCCACTTCTAGGGGATCCAGTACACACTTGGTACAGATATATACAAGTAGGTAAAACAATCATACACATAAAAAATATTCATTTTAGGTTAAATCACATGTTTAAGAATAACTAATGAATCAATGAGAACATAAGCATCAACATAAATTACAGTACATTTAGCCCAGGCAGTAAAGAGTATATGTACTTACTTTCTGAATGAATTTCTCAACACTTTGTACCACATGTTTATAGAACTGTAGAAAAAGAAAAAGAAAACATGATTCTAAAATCAGTGTGCTAGACTAAATTTTCTGATAACCACAGGCTTAAGAAGTACTCCAAAGGTCCATTAAAATAATAAATGTTAGTCAAACTTTTCCATTACACTGAATTTTTAAGTAATCCTCTAAAGCACTTATGCACAGTGAATGCATCTACGTGTGTTACATAAAACTATTCTAGCTGGTCAGGGTAGTGCATACCTGTAATCCCAGCATCAGGGAGGCGGAAACTAAGTGTCCACAAACTGGGGCAAATCTCAACTGCACACTGAAACCTCGTCAAAAATCAAAAGCAAAGGAATTTTTACCAAAGCACACTTTGACAAGTTGTACTGACAGCAAAGTACTGCACACTGACAAACTTTAGGCTCTTTCCAGAGAAGAAACAGTAACCACGTTCTACAGTGTCCATTTTAATACCTAAATTAAGGACAATACTAGGAAAAGCAAGTGATTCTAACCAGTAATACATTTAAGTGTGAGAGCCTGTTTCAACTGTAGGTGGAGGGAAGAATGTACAATGTGCTAATAAATCATACAAAATTAAATGAGCTGCTATCAACTATGGAAAGACTTAGATTAATGTACAACATTCAACATAAAGCTGAAAGTAAGTAGCACAGAAATTATAAACAACAAAATTCTAGTATGTCGATGGTAATGCCATGATTGGAACATTTCTCTTTTGAAGAACATGAATTTTGAGACTTCCAATCTCATGACTTCTGATTTCAAATTATAACCCTTATCCTTAGATTGAAGAGAAATTAAGAACTAAAGCTATAACACTGAAATGCATACATGGGGTGACTGTAAGCACATTAGCATAAAAGCAGTCTATCCAAATAAAATTCATACCTATGATCAACATACTGTGGTTTGGGTACTTTCTAAGAAAATTTCCAACATTTTTAGTAGATTTAAATATAAGTATTAGAGACTGTTATAATTACTGACATCTGAAAGTCTTGGGGATGCCTACATGCGTTCGTGCATGTGAATGCCCTTGATCTTAGCCAAAAGGTTGACAAGTGATATGGGAGTATAAACAAAGAACAAATAGTTACTGACTGATGGAGCCAAGGGGTAAACCAGTGTTTATCAGAACCTACAACTTTTCTGAAACTAGATTTACTAAAGGCAGTAATAATACACCTAACAATACATTACACTGTAGAAACTGAGTTACTCTCAATTGACAAAAATCCCAATTCAAACTCTAGAAATGATTTCATGTCTCTTATTCTCTTCTGACATCTGAAAACAACGCTAAAAGCTATACTTCACTGAATCTGTTAAATTAACAAGTGCTCTGCTGAACAGTTTTTCATGAAATATGCCAATTACTAACTTTTCAGACTAATACTGCTGATATTAACATACATGTTTGCATATTCTTAGGAGAATGGTGCAAAAAATCAGATCATTGGAGATAGTGTAAACTACAAGAGAATAAGCCATGTACACCAGGCCTATCAGATGCACTTAAAACAGACAAACTAACTGCTTTCATAATTCTTGGGCTTAAATGTGCTTGTCACCATCTTTATACCTTATCTTTGATCTTTTATTAACATAAAAATATGGGGGTTTACATACACACTCACACACAATACACACACAAGCAGAGACAGGCAAGATGGCTTATCAAGTAAAGGTGCTTGTCACACAAGCCTCACTGACAAGCTGAGTTTGGTCCCTAAGACCCACACAAAAGAAAAGAACTAATACTTGCAAGTTTTTCCTCTGGTCTTTAAGCAGGCGCGCGCGCGCGCACGCACACACACACAAACTTAATTTTTTTAAAACTTTAAAAAAGAATCAGGTGAATTTCTTCTGGTAGCAGTTACTAATAATTAGAAATGTGTTAGTTAATATGTTGTTATAATTTAAAAGATAATTTAATAGCTTCTGGGTCTAGTTGGAGCTAATGTTTTAATCACTAAATGTTCATATGTTAGTACCCACTTAATTAGAAGTAATCATTCATTTTTAAGATCCTTTCTGGAAGGAAGTCTTAGACCAGGAGACAAGAAATTTGTATGACTGAACTTAAAAAGATTTTTTTTTTAAAAATAAGTTATGTGCTCATCTCCAGAGAGTCCAACCTTTCCCTGTTGTTAGAGTATGGCTGAGTTAACACAGTCTCAAAACTCAGTACAATCAGAGCAATGGATAACTTCCCATGGTCTCTTCCTAAAATTCAAGTGCCTTGTTCACTATGAAGCCCAATTATTTTCCATGATTTGTTTTCAGATCTATATACAAACAATAAGAGAAAAAAACCAATATACAATTTTATTTCCAAGTCTTTTACCTAGTTATATTTAAGATTTGCAGTCTGTGGTGATAAATGCCAGTATCAGAACACCTTTACTCTACGATGTAGTTATATATCCAAACTAACATCTGTATGGTAAGGAAAATGCTTGTTTCAAAATTTATAAAAGTTTTTTTTTTTTTTTTTTGGCTTTTTTAAAGGACCTTACTTAATTTTCTGTGTCTGACTGTTTTCCCTACAAGTACATGTGTGAACCAGATGTGTGCCCAGTGGCCTTGGAGGTCAGAATGTACTGAACCCTCAAAACTGGAGATGGCTGTGAGCCACCTTGTGGGTGATAGGTTCTGAACCCAGGTCCTCTGCAAAACCAGTGTACATAGGCTCTTAACCACAGAACTTTATAGCTAGAAGATTCTTTTCAAACCGTGTTTTTATGTAAATGTGGGGTTTTTTTTTAAAGTGGCAGATTTCTTTATTTTCCACAATGAACATGCAATAATACTGTAAAGCAGAAGAAAATATATAAAGTCTCTTCTTTTAAAATACTAGGGAGGGGCTGGGGAAATAGCTCAATGGGTAAACAAGCATGCAGGCTGGAGCTCAGTCCTCAAGCACCCACAAAACAGCAAGGTGAGAGGGACCAGATGCAGAAAGGACAGCTGTAACAGACATGAGTGCATCTGTCCTGTTTTGTTAATAAGTTGTCTGTGCATATGCACAGATATTCTGTAGATATTTATGTTACCTTTATTCTATCTCTTTTTCATATAATGTGATACAAATTGAGATAACAGCTGAAATACTGAGCATTCCTCAAGAGACAGTGCCATCTATTCTGAAATACACGATGAATTTGCAGTTGTATGTGGGACACTTATGTTAGGTGGTAACTGTTTTCATTTAAGCAAGGGAGAATGTGACTATGTGTTGGGTTGTTCCGGAATTTAGATTAATCTTGGCTGTCAACTTGACTACATCTGGATTCAACTAAACTTCAAATTGCAGGGCATACCTATGAGGGATTTTCTCCATCTGATCATTTGAGGTGGCAAAACCCACCTCACCTCTGGACCACATCTTCTGGTGGCAGCCTGTATAGGAGACCAAGAAAGAAGGAAGCTTTGGCTTTTTTCCTACCTGCCCTCATTCTTACCTGCAAGTTCATCTATCCTGTTGCAGAGGCATTTATTCTTTACTGGTATTAAACCTATGTTTTCAGGATTCCAATGCAGGACTGAAAACTAGCAGCTCTCTAGGTAGGTTCCAGGACTCCAGCACCAGACTAGGACAACAACAAGACTCTTGGCCTTTCTGTCATGAGACACAGCCATTGGTGGACTGCTCAAAATACAGTCTGAAAACCACGCTAATAAATCCCATTTAAATAAGTAGAAGTTCCTACTTCTTACAGAGTTCTAACTAGTTTATTTTCCTGCTGCTGTGACAATATCCTAATGAAAGCCAACTCAATACAGTTCCAGGTCAGTTGGTCACATCGGAGAAGCTATAGAAGCTGAGACACTTGTTCACACACACATCCACAATCAAAGCAGAGAGAAACACGGACATGGCTCAGTGGTTAAAAGTACTTCCCAAATAAACTCAAGGGCATGAGTTCAATCTTCACATCCTGTGGTAAAGGAGAGATCGCTGTCCTCTAATTGCCAGGCATGCACAAGCACACCCTACATAGTGACAAGATAGATTTAAAGTAGTAGTAGTACTAGAGGCAGCAGCAGCAACGCATGATGGATGGCTGCTCTCCTCCGCTCCAGGTCTGTTTATACCGGCAGGATGCTGGGCAGAAGAACAGTTCCACCATCCAGAGTGGACAGGCTTTCTTCCACAGAGAGGCAATCAAGGCAATTCCCCACAGGCATACCCCAAGCTCATCGCCCAACTAATTCTACATCATTTCAAGTTGCCGGTTTAATACTATGTCACAGACTATCTCCTAAAAAGGGGGAGGGGGCTAGAACACAATACAGGAAGATACCTGATACAGTCTGGATTCTACAGGACCCTGGCACATGAATATTCTCTCTCTCTGTCTCTCTCTGTCTCTCTCTCTCTCTCTCACACACACACACACACACACACACATATAAGTGCTATTTTCTTTTGAAGACACAAAAGTAAAAAGTAAAATTTGTTACTCACTTTAATAGCTTTGATAGCTGCCTTTGTAATCTGGGTCATTTTTGCTTTAGAAATGGGTGGCTTATAGTCATTCAGCGAATACAACTGAAGGAAAAAGAAAAGAAAATGTTAAATATATCACAAGTGCCTCCAAGCAATCATGACACTACTAGAATTTCCATTTTATATTCTCAATGAAACATAAGGAACATCTGTTTTAAAAAGTCAAGCTGGATCGCTTCTCGGCCTTTTGGCTAAGATCAAGTGTAAAAAGTCAAGCTGGACCACACAGGGAATGGGCGATGGCAATGAGCTAGTGACACACACATGTCGTCGTAGTAGTCAGAAAACCAGCAAGAATGGAAACTTAGAACCCTCCCCACTACGGATGCGAATGCCAAGTGGAGCAGCAACTTATGACTCAGCCTGAGAGCTGGCGACGTGGCTCAGCGAGAGGAGGGAACTGCCACCAAACCTAACAACAATCTGAGTTCATCCCTCCAAATCCACAAGGTGGAAATGAAGAAGCTCTTCCATCTAACACGTTTTCCTTCCACAGGCTCGCTATGGCATGCATATGCCTACCCACCCCCATACACACGCACATATGGATGCATATTAAATGTAAAAATATAAAATGCAACAGCATGGCAGCTTCTCAACAGATATGAAGTAGTCACCATGCGATCTAATGAACTCTACTCCTAAATCCACACCTAAATGAGCTAAAAATAACCATTGGCACTACAAATTTTGCCTCTAATGCTGAATGTGGTGACAGATACCTTTAATCCCACCCAGTACTTGGGAAACAGAGGCAGGATGATCTCTGTGAATTTGAGGTCAGCAAATTCCAGAACAGGCCAGCCAAGGCTATATATAGTGAGACTCTGCCTCAAAAAAGAAAAAGAAAGAAACCTTGCACCTAATGATCACTGCAGAATTATTCATATAAAATCCGTCAAAAACTCACAGAAAAAGTAGCAACAAGCTAAATGACATAAAGTGATGATAAAATATGTGCTATGTATTAACTGAACTTTCAGCCATAAAGTGGAATTAGAGCCTTAGATATGTAATACAAACGAATATTGGGAACTGTTTAGGGAGAGGTGAGATATCTCACTAAATTGCCCATTGTGGCCTCAAGCTGGCCATCTTTGCCTCTGCCTTTTGAATGGTTAAGATTACAAGCATGTGTCACTACTATGCCTGGCCCTTGGAAATCCTAGGCTAAGTTAAAAAGAAAACTGGGGATGTAGCTCAGTGGTAGAACACTTGCCTAGCATGCTTGAGGTACTGGGAGGATGGGGGGAAACATGATTAGCAATTCTTTTGAAGGTAAAAAAAAATATTCTGAGGTTAACTGTAATTACGGTTGCACAATGTGGTGAATATACCCAAAATGACCACACTGAGGTGGCTGACTTTGTGAATTTTATCACCATTAAGCTTTTTAAAGCCAGGCATGGAAGTAGACACCTGTAAGAGAGACAGATGTAGGTGTCTCTCTGAGTGTGCCAAGTTAGTGACGGGAATACAGTGGGCTTTAATAAAAGGGGCAGGTTGGCAGAGAACCCTTTTTTTAAAAAAATATTTATTTACTGTTATATGTAAGTACACTATAGCTGTCTTCAGACACTCCAGAAGAGGGTGTCAAATCTCATTACGGATGGTTGTGAGCCACCATATGGTTGCTGGGATTTGAACTCAGGACCTTTGGAAGAGCAGTCAGTGCTCTTAACCGCTGAGCCATCTCTCCAGCCCCCCAGAGAACCCTTTTTAATCTCAAGGTATCTAATGGTCCATAACAATCTGCCTCTTGAGCTGTTTTAAGACTCCCCATGTAATGCTCCGAGAGAAAACAGTTTAAAAGACATGGCAGAAAAATTAGACAATAAAGAACCGTAGTTAAATGAAAGCTAAAAATTCTGACTAAAAATTGTGTTGTGTTCAATGACAGTATGGTGAAGACAGTATTTAAATGTCTATACTATGAGCTTTCACCATCACAACATAGAACAGTCTAAATCACCAGGACCTGCCTGGAGAACACTTGCCAGGTCAGCTCTGTTCTTGGCTTCTTCTCAGGCCCCTGCCACAGTCCACTTAAAATGAGACTTACTCCCTCTGGTGTGTTCAGGTACTTCCTCCCACGGCCTGCCACTAGTTAACGTGTATCTCTCCCTAAAACACCAATGAGGACAGTTTCTATAACCCCAGTGCCAAGCTTCTCACCGTCTCAGCCACCACATTATGTCCAATATTTAATTTTTCAAAAAGAACTGCAACAAAGGTAAAGGTGCTGGTGCCCGACAGCAATGAGCACCGTAAGAAGTTAACTGGCAACTCCAGCCCAACTGAGAAGCCCACAGAAAGCAATCTGCCATTTCAGTAGAGCGCAGGCAGCCTTCCTCTTCAGGATCCTTTGGGGGCACCCACGTGTTCTGACTAGAAGCAGGCCCCAACAGACACTAAGAAGGCTGACTCCCAGCCTGGCAGTGGGGTGTAAAAGGGGAGGCCTGGACACATTTGCAGGCAATATCAACAGAATAAAGTTGCTCTTATGTGGCCAGCAGTAGTCCACACCTTTAATACCAGCAACTCAGGAAACAGAGGTAGTTCTGTGAGTTTGAGGCCACCCTGGTCTACAAAGTGAGTTGCAGGACAGCCAAGGCTACACTGAGAAACCCAATCTGGGGGCGGGAAATCTTCTCATGTCATACTTCAGAGGAGAGGCCAAGCTTGAGCCTGCCTCACACCATCACGGGTACACAGTAAAGGCCCTCTAGCCAGCCTGCCTCACACCATCACAGGTACACAGTAAAGGCCCTCTGCCAGCCTGCCTCACACCATCACGGGTACACAGTAAAGGCCCTCTGCCAGCCTGCCTCACACCATCACGGGTACACAGTAAAGGCCCTGTGCCAGCCTGCCTCACACCATCACAGGTACACAGTAAAGGCCCTGTGCCAGCCTGCCTCACACCATCACAGGTACACAGTAAAGGCCCTCTGCCAGCCTGCCTCACACCATCACAGGTACACAGTAAAGGCCCTCTGCCAGCCTGCCTCACACCATCACAGGTACACAGTAAAGGCCCTCTGCCAGCCTGCCTCACACCATCACAGGTACACAGTAAAGGCCCTCTACCAACGACAAGACCCACTGCAAGCACCACATTCTAGAACCTCCAAAAGCAGAAACTAAGAGGACTCTCCTCTCTCGAGTGTTTCATCATGCTGACAGAACGCTGACTAGTGAGGTGCAGTGCTCCTAATAGATCACCACATCTGTTCAGCTCTACTCTTACAGCAAAATAACCAAATTCTATGATAAAAGTCAGTAAAAAAAAACCAACCTTGGAACTGGAGTATCTTAGTTACTTAATGTAATATCTTAAATGCAGTTTTTCCTCTTTTTGATAAACAGTATATACAATCTCACTAGAGCATTCTCCTACCTCTGATATACCGAGACCCATCACCCAAATTTTAACATAACATTCATACTATTTCAAAAAAAATTTTTACAAACATTTTCATGTCCTTACCGATTTGATCCCAATTAATCCTATGGCTTTGGAAGAACCTAACAGAATTTATCATAGGTCATGTTATGATGACCCAGAACCTCAAGAGACATGTAGCTATATATCAGTGCAGGTTTATCTGTGCCTACAAGGCTGAGAACTCTAACCAAATGAATTACGAGAAAGTATGAATCCAAAATAATTTATCTCTTTCCAAAATAACCTTTAGGGCTTTGAAGCCCTATATCTCTATCTCCTAAATCTATATCTCTCAAATCTCCAAAGACATCAAAACACACACACACATGCACACACGAGTTCCTGCCAATACAATCTTGACGCTTTCAGAACTGCATGCTAACCAGACATAATTGTCTCTTCCTCCTGTTCAGAAGACAGTAAATAACTTTCTCAACAAAAAGAAGAAAGGACAAGAAGCAACAGATAAGGGATGTTGTCAGCTGCTAGAAAATGGAGTCGGTATCTGATGACACAGCACACACATCAATACAGCGCTGGACAAACACATCCCCTACTGACAGTCTCACTGCTTAGTCACAGGGAACCAATGCCCACCTATTACTGCAATAACAGGCACGTCTCAGACCCAACCATCAGTGGTATCAAAACTAGACGTGCTGACATGAAGACAAGTGCTGAAAGAACTTAAGTGTGAAGGAAAAACACTGTTCTTTGGGGGAATCAGGTATAGACTTCAAATCTCTTGTTTATGCTACCTTGAAAACTGTATTTCATTATTTACTATAGTCAACTTGAGAAGCTACTATTTCCACAGTCCATTCTCTTCAAACTTATCCTGAAGTCCCTGCCCCCCACTATCTTTAGATAGTGGGTCTCTCTGGAGGAGATTAACTGCCCTCATACGGATGGTCAGCTCCACTCTCACAGGATTGCCATCTTGTACAAACTAGGCACCGCATGACCTCTGCTCACGCATACACAGTTCTTTCATGCACCCTATCCTCCCTTTCTCTGTGAGAAGGCAAATATGCATCAGCCAAGAACAGTTTCTCCCAGAACTCATGGTCAGCACCTGGAGCCTTCACTGCCTAACTTCAAGAACTGTGAAAAAAAGGAGTTTTAATTGCTAAACACACCATAAAAAATGGGTTATATGAAATTTTCCTACCAATTAAAAGCATATAACTGTTACTCATAAATCAATTAAGAGCACTGGGAAAAAGAATAAGATATAGTCATAGCTCTTATGAATGTATGTCCTCCAAATTCACTCCAGTAAAGAAAGGTGAGGATTATCACATTCAGAAAATTCAACAGGCAAGATACACACAGAGGTTAAAAGTTCATAAGACACACCAGACACAGGAAGCTGTTTCATCATGCTGGATGGGTCCTTCAGTAGTGCTGCTACCTGTGAGCTCATGCTACCAAACAAAACTAACCCTAATAAATGGACTGCTTCCTCCAGCTAATGAGTGCAACAGTGTCCTACCTGAGATATCAGTATATTCACGTCTTCCTAGGAATAGTCACAACACAACTGGTGCCCAAACGGACTACTATAACCAAAGTAAATCAAAGAGGAGATGTTCCACAGCCCCTGCAACGGACGGTAAAATGAGCAACTAGGACTGCTTTTTCCCACTAAGTGGTCAAGGACACGCCTCCTTATTGTAGTACTAGCTCTGTGTTCACTGTGATAAATAACACAAAGACTAAAGGTGGAGCCACTGGAGTAGAGCATCATTTAGGAAGGGGAGATGTTCCGATAGAACTGTATAAGCAGGCAGGCTGTAGTGGCAGCTGTGTCTTTATTTGGTCCATAAGGCATGCAACTGAGTCTCATCTTTCTGTCAACAAAGAACATGTCCTGTAAGAAAGGAATTATAAAACAAAACAACTACAAACAGACACTATCGTAATCTCTGTATTGGCCTCTAATTAACACACACACACACACACACACACACACACACACACACACGAAAATAGAAAATAAGGAAGGATGGCATGAAGGTATTGGTCTGCTGTTTGTTACAGCTAGAGAGAGGCCAGAGAAATACAAATCATATCTGTCCTTAAAAACCCTTACCAGATACAAGCTTTTGTAACCTAGGGTTACAGTGAAAGAGATTGAAACAGAAGAGAAGACAGTCCAGAGGGCCAGTGAAGTGGCTTCTGTGTGAAGATGCGCTGCATAGGCCAGCAAGCAGTGTGACAGCTTGGACCCATGAAGGAGGAAAGCTGAGAACTTATTCCAGAAAACTGGTCTCAATGCTCCACACATCTACACACACACACACACACACACACACACACACACACACACACACACGAGTATTTTTAAATTAAAAAAAAAAAAGATACTCCTCAGATCTGACATTAAATACAGTATAGACAGATCCATTATCTCAGACTGTAGATGAGGGCCTTAACAATGAACCATTACAAAAGCTACAAAAACAGGGACTACAATCTGTCTAACTGCTTAAATTAGGATAGACTAGAAATTAGATTAAATCAATTAAACTAGAAATGAAAAGAACTCCCTCGTTCTTTTCATAAACTTGCTCATGAGGCTGTGGGGACATGAGGATAGATAAGTTCAGTCTGCAAGCCAGGGGAAGGAGAGAGCAGACAGTATCTACCCATCTGACCTTTAGACAAGGCAACACAATCTGAGGCAGTATGATAAAAGTCATACAAGCCAGAGACACTGCTACAGTCTGGTAAGGTCCCACAAACATAAGCAGGAAGCAAGACAGACTGACATTACTGAGGAAAACTGGGTGTGTGAGGCAGTGTTCAGTTCCAGTTCATCAGGCCTACAAGAGAGCTAAAAAGCTAACTCGCAGGCCCTCACAATGGACCAAGCTTCAGCGGCACCTGAGAGCACAGTGCGGAAGGAGAATTATGAGATGGAGTTCTGTGGATGGGGAGGACTTCAGAGTACAAAGCTTAAACACTGCTAGAAACCACCCTGGCAAAACAGAGGGGTCTGCCCTGGTCACTTCAAGATAAACATAACAAGATATATGCTGAAGGGAAATTCCTTAAAAGGAAGTGTCAGAACGCCAAATGCTTTCTGACATTTCTGACTCTCTAGAAGGCTTCAAAGCCTGAGCAAGAGTTCACCAAAAGGTAAAAGAAGAGTAAGTGATACAACGGTATAGGTTAAAAAAAGACTTAGAAAGGGAGGGGATTATTGTCTTGGAATATGCAACAAATTATACAGAGGTAGAGACTCTTCACCCAGTCTTTCAACTTTTCAGCAGCCAGCTGGGCCAATGAGAGACCACAGTGGCAGTCAAGGTAGGCAAAATGTGGCCCTGCTTCCCCTGGCCCTTAGCCAAGCAAGCAACTGCTAGACAACCCCACTGAGTTGTAAAAATATCTTTGATTCACCTGATGTAATCATTCTTTTTGAGGCTTACTGCCTCTGTCTGCCAACCTAGGCCTAGTCCTGGAAGTTTCTAGCTTCCGCACAGCGTTATTTAGGCCTAGTATGTTTTCAGCCTGAGACTTACTGCAGAATATATTCCCTTCTTCTCTCTGATCTCTGACTGGCTGGTTCAACTCAGCTGTTCTGGCTAAGTTCTCCTCCAAGATAACTGATTCAAACCAGCTCCTCTCAGCCTTTCATGGAACTGCTCTGCTTGGCCTCATACTCTCTCTGGCAATCTGTTCTAATCTCCTGGCTCCTCCTTCTCTGGCTCATTCTGTCTTCACCTGTGTCTAGCTTGTTCTTTTTCTACAGCCTGTCTCTGTCCAACTGTCCTGGTGTAACTGCTTCTTCTTTCTCTGTGCTGCTCTCTCTTTAGTCACCTCTCTTTCTTCTTTGTTCTTGTGAGAGGTGGGTATATCCTATTCTGTCAAATCTTTCTCTGATTTGTCACTTTATCTGCCACTCAATTAGACATCACTTTCAAACATGGCTGCTTCCTTCTACAAACTAACTTTACCTTCATTGTGATTAAAGGTGTGTGCTAAGGCTGAGCCACAACACAACTAGAAACGGGTTTTCCCAGTACACCACAATCTCAGGGTCACAGTGTGATCATCCTGAACAGTGAGCCTGCGCAGGCGGAAGTGCATGGCACCCCCAGAAGCACTCTAGGGTGAAGAACCAGGAGGGCTCATGAAAGCTGACTCCAACCACACTGCTGCACTCACCACTGCTCTTCTGGCAAAGCAAGGGACACAATCATCATGCTGTACTTGCTTGGGACCTGTACATGGAACTTGCTTGCTAATCCATATTATCATTATTCTGCTATCTGCTGTATCCTAAAACCAAGCGGTACTTCCTCAAAAGGACAGCCAAGGATATTCAAAGATCCTGCTCGTCCTTTGTAAGAAGGTTTCATTCATTATATAATAACAATCACTGGGTATCTCGGATTTAGAAAGCACGGAAAGAACAAAGCTAATTAATTTAAATAAATAAACCCTGTGTAAAAAAGAAAAATAAAATCCTCACATAAGCTATAATGTTGTTAATCCCTGTGCCCACATCCCCACACTCTATATAAACCAAAGGTATGGTCACTGGTGCTGATTGCATGCAGAAATTAGATGAACTAAGTCCTTTTTTTGCTAGTCCATCATAGTCCTGGTTGCAGGACTTGGAGAACTCCAACTGTTCATGAACTGGATGATATTTGCTCTCTCAGCTGACTTTCTGGAATACACTCTACAACCTGCTGTCTGTCCCCAACAACCCTACTTGATTATGGACTCTGCACACTATGAAGATACCAGGCAAGATATGTCTGCAGGTAAAATGCTAACAGTGATGGATGAGAACACCTATTTTCTGATTAACTTTAAAGCTACCTACCCTTGAGGAAACCGTATGTTACTGTAAGCCAGGATAGAAGGCTGTGACTGGGAAAACCCCAGGCCTCAAAAGGAGACTAAATGTTTCTGATGTGATCTGTGTTTAGTTCCCCCTCTGCTCAGGAAGGACATTCTTCTTTGCAGTGTACAGTGGCTACTGCGGAAACTTACAACCATTCATACATACTAAAAAGAAAGAAACACTGCTGGCCCAATCTGAGCCATTTCATTGAAGGTTAAGTCACCAGATGCATGCCCTTTTGCAAGCTCAGGGCATTACACAAGAGGGGGCAGATAAAATACTAAGATGTAGAAGGAGTATTGGTAGAATATTTCTTCAAACTTTTGTGAGGTTCACCCAACACAGGCACATAGAAAGCTCGAGGTTATTATAGTTTAAAGAATAATTAGTGTAATATACAAAAGCCTATATATATGTTGTACACGTTAATAGATAAAATGTATAGTGTGAATATGTCTCAATAAACCTGTTATCTAAAAACAAAACTAAAGTCAGGCGTGGTGGCACACACCTTTAATCCCAGCACTCAGGAGGAACAGGCCGGGGTTTGGAACCTCTGAGTGTGAGACCTGTCTGATCTAGATTTCTAGGACAGCCAGAGTTACCACTGAGAAACCAAGTTTTGAAAAACAAAAAACAAAAAACAAAAACAAAACAAAAACTCAAAGCCTCAAAAAGCTCCAAGTCTCCTGAGGTCCTCTCCAAGGTGATGGAAGCAGTAAGCAACTAATGGAAGAAGATTTAGTGGAGCAGCCTAGAGGCTGGGCAGGCAACTCCAGGGCCCCAGCTATCAAGCATGCTACAGAGGACCTTTCAGCTGCCTTTAAGTCACCAAGTTCCTGTAAGTGATCTCAATAAGTTCAGGTCACTGGGCCACACTTGGACACAATCCTCTCTCCCACTTACCTTTCCTGAAGTGAACAGACATCTGTTCCTGACTCTTTGGGAGAAGTCACACAGAGCTTTGCATTCTTTTAAACAGTTATCTTCATTCACAAGACCCAAAATATTCTCATGTCTCAACTCCCATGATAAAAGATGAGATGAATATGGCTCATGCGGCTGTCATACTTAATGAATTGTCAAGCAACTTCATAATTAGTTTATTTAGATCACTGACATTCTCTTAACCTTTCTCAAAATTTTTACTAAGAATTTTAGTCTTTTTTTTTTTTTTTTAATTTTAGTCTTTAAAAGCCATGTTTTAAAGAGTCATGGCTGGGGCTGAAGAAATGGCTCTGCAGTTAAGAGCACTGACTGCTCTTCCAGAGGTCCTGAGTTCAATTCCCAGCAACCACATGGTAGCTCACAACCATCCATAACAGGATCCGATGCAATCTTGTTGAGTGTCTTAAGACAGCTACAGTGTACTCATATACATAAAGTCATGGCTGGTGGCAGATGTTACTATTTCCTCAGACTGGACTTTCTTTTTTTTTTTTGGGGGGGGGGGGGGGGGTGGTTCGAGACAGGGTTTCTCTGTATAGTCCTGGCTGTCCTGGAACTGACTCTGTAGACCAGGGTGGCCTCGAACTCAGAAATCCGCCTGCCTCTGTGCTGGGATTAAAGGTGTGCGCCACCACTGTCCGGCTTTTTTTTTTTCCCCCCCAGATTGGACTTTTGAAGACAAAGGCTGATTTCCTACTTCATACTGAAGGACTCAGGACAAAGGCATCTTTTGGGGGTAGAGGGGAAATAGAATATGTAATTATAAACAACAAATTACTTTTAATAAAAATAAACTATTATCAACGTAGGTGACCTTTTAAGGGAATACTTATCATCTTTTTCCTGTTAAAACATACTTTAGTTGCATTTATTTGTGTGTGAGTGTATGCACACATGCAAGCGGAAGGCAGTGGACAGGTTGTAGTTCTCTCCTTCCAGATAGGTCAGATCAACATTTGACATCAATTGGCTTTTACTCACTGAGTTATCTCTGACTATTATTTTCTATTTCAAAATATTTTAATACAAAAAAATCTGGAATATTTTAAAAACCACAAAGAAAGAAAAACAAAATATGTATAATCTAATCTAACAACACTAGGATAGGCCAACAAGTCTGTCATTAAACTCACATGGTTCTGGAGGTAAACAATAATCTAACAGACCATATCCAACAATCTAATAGACTAACAGTCTAAAAATACAGGAAGGTACACAGCGAGGACACAGCATACAGAAGAGTATGCAATAGTATCCATCTTACTCTGAATAGAAAAACCTAAAACATTCTTTTAAGTATAAGATATCAAATAAGGGAAATTCTTATTTTCCTCATATCCTAACCTAAAGCAGTTTGAATAGCAGACATGATATTTATTAGCATGTGACTCCTGGGGGCATAATGACAAAGTCAAAAATTATAAATAAAAATGGCTATCAACAGTATTACAACATGAATTTTGATGTTTTACAGGTAGTCATCCTTCCTATGGACTATAAGCACTCTCATATGAGTAACAATTACATTAAGAATCCTATTTTTCAAGTATGATAATTACCTAAAGATAGCATCACAGCTTTGGAATACTACCTGAAAGGAAAATAATTAGAATCTACGTTCAAAATGCATTTGTAGCAAAAAATAAGCATCTTTCCCTATAAACATTACTTGAAGAACTACATTTAAGCCACAAAAACTCATGTACATAAGTCCTTTCAGTCAGCAAATGTGCGTCTCCATTCCAAACCCTTGGAATGAGAGGGCTCAAGTACACAGCTCTGGTCAAGATGGATGGAGGTCGAATACATGTCACTTTCTGCAGCCCCTCCCATAGCAGCTGAAAACTCTGGGCTAAACAAAACTACCTGGGACTCAAAAGTAAAAGAGCAGGCCGGAGGAAGACTTGGTGTCACGCCTTCCTCCTGGGCAGCGCAGGCATGAGGAGGCTGTGTGTGGCTGAGGGGCATTCCAGAGTGCTGGGGACTCCTCCATCAGGCTCTGAGCCCAGTGCTGGCAAAAACCAAGGAGCAGTGCAGCCAAGGTAAGAAAGGAGGCAGCAGGAGCCTGCCTTGCAGCCAATCAGAGAGTGGGCAAGAGGATGCTGGGAGATGAGAAAGACAGGGGGAAGGCAAGGACAGAGTTTTCTCTTTCCTCTTCTGTTTCTTTTGTCCTGGCCCTAACATGGGCTGGAAGGCAGGTCATTTACAACATGCCTGTAATCCCAGCACTCAGGAGATACAGGCAGTAGGATCTCTGAGTTCCCGGCCAGCCTGGTCTACAAACTGAGTTGCAGGATGGCCATGGATAAAGAAACCGTGTCTCACAAAAGAAAAAAAGGAAAGGAAAGGAAAGGAAAACAATGTCTAATATCAAAGTGAAAAGTCCTTCTCTGTCCCTGTCTTTGTGTGTCTAGCTGTCTCTGTCTCTCTGTCTGTCTCTGTGTCTCTGTCTCTGTCTCTCTCTCTCTCTCCATACACAAACACATACCAGGTAATTTGCTTATAGTATAAGAGAAAAAAAACAAAATATATCATTCCATAAAAGACAGCCATGGGGCTGGAGGGATGGCACAGCGGTTAAGAACACTGACTGCTCTTCCAGAGGTCCTGAGTTCAAATCCCAGCAACCACATGATGGCTCACAGCCATCCGTAATGAGATCTGATGCCCTCTTCTGGGGTGCCTGAAGACAGCTACAATGTACTTACATATAATAAATAAATAAATCTTAAAAAAAAAAAAAAGACAGCCATGTAGTCATCAAGAAACTTTAAATGATAAAATGTCCATGGTCCAGTAAATAATCCCACACCTCTGTTTGTACAAGCAACCCCGATTAAGCTGAGTTAAAAAGAAGGGGACATGAAAGAGCATATGTTTAGAAGAAGCAGGAAGCGAGTAATGAGTGAGCACCATCTCTCCAGCCCTCTTATTTATCATATATAAGTGCTCTTATATCTCTTAAAAATAACAGAAATGGGGGGCTGGAGAGATGGTTCAGCAGTTAAGAGCATTGACTGCTCGTCCAGAGGTCCTGAGTTCAATTCCCAGCAACCACACGGGGGCTCACAATCATCTGTAATGGGATCTGATCCCCTCTTCTCATGTTTCTGAGGACAGTGACAATGTGTTCATACACATAAACAGATCTCTCCAAAAAAGAGACAGAACATAAATGTCTAATATGTTAAATAATAAATGTAAACATTTTAATTCATCATAATATCCTAAACGTAAGAACTAAATACAAAAACAAGAACAGAGAAAATGTTCAAAAAGATTGTCAAGTAGATATAATAAGCATAAATAACTTTCTAAAAGCAAAACAAATTCTACCATCCCTCCCTCTTCAGCCCATAAAATGTCACACTATGTACTCAAAGCAGCATCAAACTTGGTGGCAATCCTTCTATCTCTGTGCCACCAAACCCTGCTTCAACAGAAAAATGAAGTTCACTGATCAATCTTCAGCAACACTTCTATCAGACCTGTTGACTACTGACTACTTAATCAGGAGGCATACTATATTTTGTATTGTAAGCCATACTAAGCATTTTAAATTTATTTTTATTCCTTGTGTAAAAGTGTTTTGTCTGCATATAGACAGTCCACTGCATGTTCCTGTGCCAGCGGGAGCCAGAAGAGGGCCCGGGACACCGTGGGACTGAAGGAAGGAGTGAGCAGCCACACGCTCTGTAGGAGTAACGTGCTCCTAACCACCGGACCATCTCTCCAGCTCCAAGAAATTAAGTATTTTCTGAAAGACAATGCTATAGCCCACAGCTATCAAAAGGTAGGATTAAGAAATTACTAGGTAAAGAAAGCACTATTAAATTCTCTAGGTAATACTACTTGCCAAAGCAAAATCTCTTGAATAACCTTCAAGGCCAGCACAGTCTACAGAGCAAGTTCCAGAACAGCCAAGGCTACATAGAGAAACCCTGTCTCAAAATACCTCCTCCCCACAAAAAAAAGAAGAGAGAGAGAGAGAGATTAACAAATATAAAGTAGCACAAAAATTATAGTGGTACCAAACAGAGGACTTTCTGTAATTGAGACAAAGATGGAAAGCGAATCTCTCTCACACCTAAAATCTTAGTCTAACACCAGAGTTTATTAAATACCAGAGCTATCTCCTTCCATCTCCAGCTAGCCTAGAAAACTCTAACCTCACATTAAAAAGCAGCCAAGAAAACGGTTTTGTCTTTTTTCCAAATCATCCACAATGGCTAAAATTTACCTAAGTACATATACATGGACCCTGAAAGTAATTAGCCCACTATAAGCTAGCAGAATCAATTCACTTAACTTCCTCATAATTAAATTCACTTGAATGTAGACTGACTTCAGTAAGGTGTGTAATGCCAAAGTCATGGGAACTGGTATAAATTTCTTCCCACACATTTTTTACTTTCAAAAACTTGGTACTCTGCTGTAGTAGGACTTAAGGCTTTCCTGGAGTCACTCACCAACATGAGGATACAGATGGGAGAGAAGGAAAGATCACTGCAGCACCCTCAAATAATCCCCAACATCATCTATGACGTTTTGTAATAAAATAATTTGGGGGGAGTAGATAAGATGTCTCAGGGGTAAAAGTGCTTTCAATGTAGCCTGATAACATGAATTCAGTCCCTAGAACACAGACACAGATAAGAAAACTCAACAAAGCGTCCTCTGGCCTCTCTGTGACACCAAGGCACCTTATACACAACTGCAATGTGTACACTGTTTCCCAGTTACTCAATCTTGTACACTCATATAGACAGCCTTAGAGTCAAACTAAAACAAGAGTACATTTTAGAGAAAGCGTTGTTTAGTTTTTGTTTTGAGACAGGGTCTCTCTATGAAGAGCTGGCTGGCCTAGACTACTTTATGTAAACCAGTCTGGCCTTTGAACTCACAGAGATCTGCTTGCCTGTCTGCCAAGCGCTAGAATGTGCCACAATGCCCAACTTGAAAGTTTTAAAACCATAAGTGATTTATGCAAAACTGAAGAGACAACTTCTGCTTACATTACAGACTAGAAGCCAGTGTAAAAGGACAACAGCAACTCAAGAAGAGAAGGAATTCATGCTTGGATTCGAGAGTTAATGCAGCGAATAAAAAGGACGGAAAGGACACTGAATACGTTAAAAAGCAGTTCACTGGGTTTTACAACTGAAGAAGATGGAGGAAATCCCAAATTTCTGTGTCACCATTTAAGAATATGGCTTTACTTCCCAAGTAAACTGAGATCTAAAAGCAAGAAGTGAGTTGAGGAAAAATGTAGATTAGGTTGAAAGCAAAATGATTGCAAAAATGAATGCAAAGTATCTAGACGAGGTAGGACAGAATAAAACAAAATCAAAAGAGGCAGTCATTCCTGAAGGAGCAACAGACGAGATAAAGAAGTGCTGACAGCTAGCAGGAAGTAAAACAAGAGCCACAGACCTTCAGATCAACCTTTCAGAGGTGCGAAGACCCACTATGAAGCCCTGGAAGAAACAGCTGCAGGCCAGGAGACCACTTTTCAGACCTGAGGCCCTGCGCAATACCTCAGCCACGCCAGGGCCACTCAACTACCTTCTCCTTCAGAAGGCCTGAAAGGGGGGTTAGTATTTCAATTCTCTCAATGGGGAAGGAGTGACAACTAAATTACACTTTTATAGATGCGCACCAACCATGTTACAGACTCACATCTCACACAGGCTTTTGGCTCACAGAAGTAACTCAGTTCCTGAGACAAAACTAGCCAGCTATGGAGGCCATGCCTGTAAGCCCAACTAGCCAGTTATGGAGGCCGTGCCTCTAAGCCCAACTAGCCAGCTATGGAGGCCATGCCTGTAAGCCCAGTTTGCCCAGTTCCGGGAAGGGAAGCAGGGAGGGCTCAAGGCAGCTGGGCTAGAGAACAGAGCAGCAGGAGCACTCAAGCTCTTCCAAAGGATCCAGGGCAACTCCCAGAAAGTGAGTGGCAGCTCACAGCCCTAACTGCAGGCCCAGACATGCAAGTGATACACAGACATATATATGTGCAGATAAAACACCCATACACAAAACATAAAAATAACTAAGCATCATAAAAACACGAGCAAACAACAGACAGAAAACAAGTCTATCCACTTGGAACTATGTACATCTACACACCTGAATTGGTCCCTAGGAAAGATTGGAGGAACACACTATGCAATGGTGTCAACCTAGTATCCAAACACATCTTAACCAAAACCTCAGAAGATGAATCTACTTACCACATAATTTCATAAAATCCACCTATATGTAAATTTTATGCAATTCTCAATAAGACTTTAGAGCTCAAAATCTTTTACAATGAGTCCATTTACAATAAGAAAAACTGTTTGAAACTGTTAATACACCAAATCTGCCTTTCTTTCCAAAACTAAAGAGGGCACACTACTTTGAGTTTGGACAAAGCATTACCAAAAAACAAAACAAACAAACAAACAAAAAAAAAAAACAGCATGCCAGAAAATGCTGTGGAACTTTTAAATCATTAAAAAGCTATCATTCCCTGCACTCTTACTATTTCCTACTGTCTTCAAAACTAACCACTGTTAAAGGCTGGCAGGCTGCTTTCCAAACTTTTCACATGTATCCATTTTCCTATGTATGTATATGTTCAGTATATGTGATGTGGTGGTTTGAAAGAAAATGGCCCACAGCACCATTAGGAGGTATGTAAGTAAGTGTGGTCTTGTTGGAGGAAGTACATCACTGGGGGGTGGGCCTTTGAGGCCTCCTTTACTCAAGCTTCGCCCAATATGGCTGACAGTCTCCTTAGGTTCCTACTGATCCAGATGTAAACTCTCAGCTCCCTCTCCAGCACCATGTCTGCCTGTTTGCCACCATGATGATAATGGGCTAAATCATTAGCCCCAATTAAATAAGTGTTTTCCTTTATAAACTTCCATAATCATGCTGTCTCTTCACAGCAATAAAACCCAACTAAGACGTGTGAATGTGTATGAACATAAAACAGCCATGTTACACATCCTAGTGAAAATTCCATTCTTTATTACTGTTTAAAGTTGAGCTTCTTAAAAGCTTTGCTAGACTTAAAACAATGAAAACCTTGTTAACACTGACCAAAGTTAATATTGATCCAAAATACTTAAAGTTCAAATATTGTTACTGTCTATCAATGAACAATCTTGGTTAACTATCGTCCAATTTGGAAAATACGCAAAACATAATTTTTAAATAAATGTCTAACTTTTACCTATTACTAAAATAGGTAAAAATACGAGGATGCTTTCCATGGCAACAAAATATTCACAATTATACTACGGTTTCATGTTTTACCTTGAAAAATTGCCTTTCTTTCATAGTTTCTTTTAAACACTAAATTCTATAAATATAGAATTTAGCTTTCCAAATGCCTTACAAAATTATTAGAGTTTTCAAACATCAAACAAGTAAAAGTAGCTAAAAGCTATTATTACCTCTATTTTTTAAATGAATCAACTAAATAGAGGTTTAAAAGAAAAATGATTACAAGTGTATTTACTGGGATGAATAGCTAAGTGATCCTCCAGGGTCCGTCCTGTCTAATGGTACTGAGTGGAAGACTACCACATCTCTCCTCGCACAACTGATATTCTGTCCCATCTTCCTTTGACAGCAGCCACCTTTAAAAAAAAAATCCATCCTGGACAGTTGTGCTAACCCCCACACCTAGCAGTCAGGAGGCAGAAGCAAGTGAATATCTTGAGTTTGAAAAACCTGGTCTACGTAGTAAGTTCCAGGCCATCCCATAAAACCGAGAACAATAAATTATATAAATGTGTAAATGTAGCTGAGCATGGTAGCTCACAGATCTTACAATTCTAGCACTGGGAAGGCTAAGGCAGAAGGAAAACTGCAAAGTGAGTATGAGTTCCAGCTTGACTACAGAGACAGAAAAATGAGACTAAGAAGAAATAAGGCTATTAGTTTGTACTAATTTGGCTACCCAGAAGTTATATAGCCTGAATAAAGTATGAGACCTCATCCTCTAGTCCACTGAATGACATCAATTATAAGCATACTGTAGATAAGTTCTGAATCTGGAGGTTGCAATCCCTTGGGGGTCCAATGAATTTTTTACAGGGGTCACATCAGGTATCCTGCATATCAGGTATTTGCATTATAATTCATAACACTAGCAAAATTACAATTATGAAGCAGCAATAAAATAATCTTGGGGCTGTGGTCACCACAGCATGAGGAATTATATTAAAGGGTCCTAAGTGTCAGGAAGACTGAGAAGCGCTGCTGTAGACAACAGACGCCAGGGCTCTCAGTGTCAGTAAACACAGGCAGAGCTTGTGAAGGTCTCACGTGTCTAGAATTATGTTTGTGTGTGTACAAAAGAATATGTCTAGCTTGATTTACACACACATAGCCACCAAAAGAAGCTTGGACATCTTGGAGAAATGGCTAATCAAGGTTTGATCATAAATAGCTTACTGTATTAGAAAATAGGGGACTGATCAGCAACTGTCAACATGCCCACCACAGTTGGCTTGAAGAAGCTCTGATCGGTTAAAATGGACCATGGTAGATCTTTAAAGGCCAATGAATAAAAAGAATTCATGAGTTTAGCTTACAACAATGTACACAATTCTATAAGCCAGAAAAAAGCTTTCACAGATGCAAAGAAACACAAACACAGTAAACTTAAAAAATAACACTTGGTGACTACATTAGTACTAACCAACCCAGGGAAGAAATAAATGTATGCTGAAACAAATGGTAAAATTTTGGTGATGTTTTCTATATTTACATCAAAATATCTCCCTAATAGGAGATATGGTACAAAGGTAAAGAAAGCAAAGACACCTGTGGCCAAGAGCCAGCATTCCTGCTAACAACACAGATGTTCCTAAATGAAGGTACACAATGTTACTTCTGAAGGATTCCTGACAGATGCAGAACATGAACCTGCAGCAGACCAGTCAGTACAGAGAGAATTCTAAATCAGCCTGCTATCATCCAACACTACCACCTCAAGCTCATAGAAATAAAAGCAGTAACTGTTCCAAATTAAAAGTGGTGAGGCAATCATTAAGCATGGTGTAGGAATTAATTCTATGAGGAAGACTATGAGTACAATGTATAGTGAAATTTGGAAAAGATCTCCAAAAATAATTTCATCAATATTAACCTCCCAATGAATAACACTGTATTATAATTAAGCAAATATCCTTTTGAAGGAAAATAAACAGTTATTCAGAGGTAACTGGCACTCTGGATTAGAATTTACTCTCAAATATTCAGGAAAAAATTGTGTTTGTGTGTTATTTTATAAAGACAAAGTAATCGTCGTGTTTAACACAAAGACTCTTGAGGCTGGAGGGAAGGCTTAGCAGTTAAGGAACACTTGATACTCCTCCCGAGGACTCAGGTTCAACCCTCAGCACCCACACAGTCTCTCACAGCCGTCTCTAACCCCAGACCCAGGGTACCCGGCACTCTCTCTGGTTCTGCCGGGCACCCACTCGATACACATCATACAGGCAAAGCACTCAAATACATAAAATAATAAAACTGTTTTTTAAAAAAGAATCGATGAAGCTTGCACCTAAAATTTTTTTTCTTCCAACTTTCCAATGGGTATGTTTCAAATAATTAAGGAAAAAAATGAATATTGTATGTGGACATGATGCCAATAAAGTTACTAAAAAAGTAAGCAATGGGTCCCCTTAGAAAAGGCCTACTACAGAGGGTCTTATAATCCCCCACTATCATGCCCCCGGGGTAAGTTACTGGATGAGTTTGGACTCTGAGCCTCTGGAATCCTTCGAGCAGGAGGATGCCATCAGCAAGCTATCTGAGGTTGGGGGCCTATGTCATGGCTTGTCTGTAAAAGTCAACTGGGAACCTTTCAATTTACACATTCTGAGCAGCTCCTTGTCTTTATCTCTGCAGAAATGGGACATTCAATTCTATCCACAAAAAAATGTTACCTATTAAGGGCAAGAAGAAAACTGTCAAAAGATCATAGATCAAGACCTTTATGAAAGTTTGTAACTATAATCCCTCTTACCCACAAGGTACACTACACTGTAAGTATCCTCTTGGACAAAAGGGTTGTCAAAAAAGATGTCTTTAGAGACCCAGCTCTGAAACACAAGTGGGAGGCCAAGGTCAAGTCTGAAGAATGATACAAGACAGGGAACAACAGATAGGTTTTTCCAGAAGTGTTACTTTTAGGGATATTTTTGTTTCCACCATTAAAAATTAAAAGCACCCCAAGGGCAAGGACATCTGTACAGGGAGGGCTAAGTCACAGCTTCAAAGTGCACTTCACTCAGCTTCCCACTGGCACAGGAACAGCACCCTCCTCACCTTTCACAGTTCTAAAGAGTGTCTGAAACATGCTAATTTGGGGGAAAAGAAAGAATTTTACACAATAAATACAAATGTCCCTCCATGCCTGTGGCTGTTGCATCAGTGACTTCAACTACAACTAACCAAAAATCATCAGGAAAACTGTTCATACTGAATGAGTACTGACTTTTCCTATTATTCCCTAAACAATATTATTTCCTAAATGCAATACACTGTTTACACTGTATTCAGTAACAGAGGTAGTCTAGAGAAGACTGTAAACGACAGAAATATATTAATAGGTTATATGCAAATCATATGCCTTTTCAGTAAGAGACTTAAACATCTATGAACTGAGTATTTGCAAAGGATGCTGTCCTGGAATCAATCCCCCTAGGACATCCAGGGATGACTACTATAAAAGTCACTCATTTTTATAAAAGTTCTAAAAAACATGTAAGCTAGACATTTCCAACAAAGTGAACAGGTGTTATAAAGATAATTTAATATATAGATGTTTTTGTCTGCAAAATTTTTACTTGAATTCAAGGTTTATGTTAAAGGGGGAAAGGATTAAATACCAATTACTTCATGGCTAAGGGCTGAGCTCAGTGATACAGAGCTCACCATGCTCAAGGCCCTGCACTCAGTCCAAAGAAACAAAAACTTGTGGGAGGATTTTTACTGAACACTTGAACTACTTGATTAATCCCAATGCTGTGTCAACTTCATGGCATCAAAAACATATTACTAAGTTAAAGCCATTAAGTTCGGGGCAACCTTCCCAGTGTCACTATGCAGAGATGTCTACAGTACTCCCCAGGCTGTGTCCACAAAAGTGCATGACTTCAAGAGTTTCGTCCTTTAGCTGTAGGGAAGAAAAGGACCTCTGAGGAACACACCAAATTCATAAGGTGCTAGATCAAGGAAAAGATTTTAAATAAAGACTTATTTCTTCTCCAAAACTTAAACTTTTGTTGCCCATTTACAGATGTTGCCCATGGAGTAACTGTCTCAATTACAGAAGAACTGACCCTTAAAGCTGCATCTTATAATAATTGTTATTCCAAAAAAAAAAAAAAAATGAAAAATGTCAGTAATTCTCAAATAAAACTGAACAACTGCTCTATGTCCCACTCTCGGGAAAACTGGCCATCTCTGGCTCAGTCTACTGTGAGCACTACAGGGGAGGAACAATCTGGCTCTGGGAGGTGAAGCAGACTGGCCAGCAGAAGAGGGCCTACAAAGGAGGATCCCAGGAGCCAGAACTGCTGGGACCAGAGGCCTGCCGGCCTGCCTGAGGAGAGCAGGACACAAGAACAGAACCCCTGGGAGGAGATAGTTTTTTGTTTGTCCAGTTATCACCATATCTAAGAAGATAGACAACTTCCTGGTATATGGTAAGCAGTCACTACATAACTAACAACACATCAAAGAATGCAATCATAGGCCTTTCAAATCAAACTATAAAAGTGACAGACAATTGTAATCTGCAGATTGTAAACTCGTGCTTGACACACATTCACTATCAGTGCTAACCTCTGTAAGGACTATAAGTGATCTATTTCTCACTCTTAATAAATAAGGTGCTGTCCAAGCCTAAGATGCTCCCTGGCCCACAGTGGGTACACTTACAAACCATTCCTATACCTTTATTTGGTTTTATCAGTTCTTATAATGCAAAATGATAAAAATGAAATACATGCATAAAATGTGAATCACAAAGGCCAAATACCATGTTTCCCATCAAGTTTGAGATATCTTGTAAGCAACCACAGGCTACAGAACACTGTTCACCAGCCAAACTTCTTTAAATTCAGACTACCCCCTAGTAGAAAATATAAAATCTGATTTTTGTTTCTCTACTCCTATAGCACATCTCATTAATTTCTTTCCAAACATTAAATTATGAGGTAAGTAATTCATATTAAAATTGTTATTAAAAATGTAGTAAAATTATGTAGAACAGAATACAAGTAAATTTAATGCAATTACAACACATGCTCATTAAGCCAGTAATTTCTTCCCATTTTTAAAAAAATAGCAACATTTCTTATTAAGTTTTAGTCCCTGTATGATCTTTACAGACTTTCTAATATGTTCTATGTGGCAAGTTCTGTGTGCTTCCCATGTCCTGCCCACACAAGCAATCCAGACTCCCACTGCCACAGCACACCTAACGTGTCCCCAGAGCCTGCCTTCTGTGGGCACAGGCATCTTACTATGCTTCTTGTGTCCGTGCTGCTGGGAAGCAGTCTGTACAAGCAGGAGAGGCACAATCCTGAGAGAGAGGAGTAGAGAAAGACGATGAGAAAACACAGACAAACAAAGGGAGCTCACTAGAGCTGAGCTCAGCCAGCGGTCACAGGTCACGGTTGAGCACATTTTTGTCATAACTACTATGAGTTAGAAACTGTCCACTAACAGCAAATCTAGCCCTAGAAAGAGATATCTGAAATCACATATGGAAGTAATAAAGCCATCATTAATTCTAAATTACCTATTGCAAATGATCATAAGATATGACTGTTCAGGAGAGGGAATATACAAGTCCCTTAAATATCAACAGAATTACTCTAAAAAACTTAATGCTAGTCCAGCACACATGAATTTCAAGTGACCATTTTTTGTAATCCTGATTGTTGAGATTATATACACTCAAATCATGCAGAATCAAAATCTACTCAATCTGAGTCACTCTTGTAGTCTAAATGTTATTACTGTGGGTAAGTAAAGAACTTTTAATTATTTTAAAACAGTAATACTAAATACCTTGAACACAATTACTACCCAATATAAAACTCTGATCTGCCCTAACTGAAACCCTCAGTGGAGAACTCCCTCCTTCCCCCTCCATACTTAAATGAAAGTTAAAACTGAGTAAGAGTTCTGACTTACAATTTCCACCTAATCTATATTTCTACAATGCCCTAAAAAAATTACATTTAAAGCAAAGCTTAGGGATGCTCGGTCCTCATAAACATAACTGTATTCAATTAAGTCAAAGACTCTTCCCACTAACAGACTACTCAAGGTAAAAGAAAAGAAAACCACTTCTGTATTTTAAAAGCAAATGTCCAGAAATGTTAGCTACCATCACCAGCTACCAAGTAAATCATCCTTTGCTCAATTATTTGAGACAGACAGGCCTGTGGCTTAAATGCTGCACTGTGCACCAAGGATCTGAAGCAGTGCCGACACTGTCCTCACTGAGCTTGTAACCTGGGTAAAGACTACGTACTTAAAAGTAGAGCCATCATCACATGGAAAGTACAAAGTGCTGTAAAACAACTTAATGAAACCTAAATCTATAATTCTCAACAAGACTGTTACTCCGCCCATAAAGGGAAAATGATAAAGCTAACGACAGAGTTGGATGGCACCAAGCAAGAGGGCTACACAGCATCTCATATGTAAATCAGAGGTGCAGCTGAAGGACCTACTCCCAGTGCTCCACACAGCAAAAGCTATGCAGTCCCAAGTTAGGAAGCACAGTCTACACCGCTGGTGTGGAAGGATTATACTAGTGAAGGCTTCCTTAATTTAAAGCGCTAATCATGTTCCATCTTTAAATAATTTTCTACAACATGGAAAGAAAACTACAGCCTAATACTATTAACCAAACTTCCCCTACAAAACAACAGAGAAAAGGGTATCACAGCCCTGAAAGATGACAGTTGAAGAGAAATGTTCTGCAAATGCTTCCCATAAGTGTTTTTC
Source organism: Apodemus sylvaticus (assembly GCF_947179515.1). Taxonomy (NCBI): domain Eukaryota; kingdom Metazoa; phylum Chordata; class Mammalia; order Rodentia; family Muridae; genus Apodemus; species Apodemus sylvaticus. Next base: position 37,278,095 of record NC_067494.1, on the reverse strand, counting down.
CTGAGCCACAAACTTTTCATGTTATTCTACCTGTTTCATGTCTCAACCAACCCATGGCTACTACTAGGTACTGATGGGAAGATTATAAAAAGTTCTGTAGTTATTTATACAAACCGCCCCCTCAAAATACAAAACTAGAGTGAAATGTAGACTAAGAAAAGGTCCTGGGTACTAGAGTGAGTCCGGCAAGTGCGGATCTAACAGAGGCTCAGAGTAAGCTATCCAACTAACCACAGAAGGCCAAGGACAGACGACCACTGAGACACCCTAACAAGGATAACCAGGGCCAGATACGCTGCGTGCACCTGTGATCTCACTTCAAACACTGGGGAGGTGGAGGAAGAAGATGTCCAAATTCTAGACTAGCCTCCTCTACATACAGTTCCAACTGAGGTAGCCAATACTCTACCTCAAAAGTCGACTCTTCAAAAAGACTACCAATACTCTATCTCAGAAAGACTGGTCAACTTTTAGAAAGATAAAAGAATTGTCAGAATTTAGAAACTGAGGTAAATCTAAGAATTAAAGTTCAGTGAATCTTCTAGCATCTTAAACCCATAGACTCCATCTTACCTCCTAGTCAGTCCACTCAGAGCAAGAAAAATGAAGCATCTCATGGGGCCATGTGGTCTAAACTACTGTAAGCAGCTATAAAACAGGCTACAAAAATTCACTGCCAACAAAGATTTTATGTTAAAGAGTTATTATTAATTTTTTGATATGTGAAAAATATACTAGGGCTTTTTTTAATTTTTAAATTAAATGACTCTAATGTTTAACTAAAAATCACCCTCCTCTAGTCTTGTCCAGACATAACCACTGCTGACCCTCCTCTACCTCTGCCCAGACATAACCGCTGCTGACCCTCCTCTACCTCTGCCCAGACATAACCGCTGCTGACCCTCCTCTACCTCTGCCCAGACATAACCGCTGCTGACCCTCCTCTACCTCTGCCCAGACATAACTGCTGCTGACCCTCCTCTACCTCTGCCCAGACATAACCGCTGCTGACCCACTCTTACACTTTTCATGTATTACCTTAAACAGTGAGTTTTAAATTTTCTTCCCCAATTGCACTGAAATTTTCTAAAGAAGGCAATTATCTTATAGACATTCCCTTCCCTTTCCTTTTTCAAAAACAAAGCATGAGAGGAGGCCCCTATTAGAACAGCCTCCATTCCGTTGTAGCCTTCACCCCAGTACTGAGAGCCGCTCAAATGAAGATGCTCCCAAGAACACTCAGGCAGGCCCAATGCAGACACACAGTTAAGCTGTCCTTCTCACTAGATGGACTCCAAGTCTCTGTAAGGAGTGACTACTTGGAACAATAGTGAGTTGAGTTCCTCATCATGACTAATTCCACACTGTTCCATCTGATTTAGCTGCTCCCTCACACTGAGTCTCCTGAGTCCTCTAAAGTAAGGACAAACTTTCTCTCATTGTATCAGAATTGGCAATAATGGCCATGGGTTAACTCTCAAGGAAGGATAATGAGGAAGAATTTACTCCAAATTCTTGAACAGAGGATCTCCTGATAAAATAATCTTTAATATAGTGGTGAAGGACAGAGAAATCCTTTGAGAAATTAAGAGGAAGATGCTAGGAGACTGAAATTCATTCACATTTTGCAGATTAGTTTTAAATAAATAAAGCTGTATTCTTAGCTTCACAATCTCTAGCATGCTATTTCCGAGCTGTACTGAATAGAAAGTAAGACAGAATTACATAGTTATATAGAATATAAAGTTTGAGAAATAGTAAGAGAATTTGCTAACATTTCTTATTTTAAACATCTATTTGTTTTGCTTTTGTTTCAGACTGGATTGTACAATACGACTTAGTCTGGTATAGAACAAAAGTATATAGCCCAGACCAGCCTCAAATTCAGAGCAATCCTCCTGTCTCAACCTCTTAGGTGCTGGAATTACAAACTGTGTATCACAACACCCAACTTTCATATTTGAAGCATCTGAAGCATTAAAAATGTCTTGCTAGCCGGGCGGTGGTGGTGGACGCCTGTAATCCCAGCACTCTGGGAGGCAGAGGCAGGCGGATTTCTGAGTTCGAGGCCAGGACAGCCAGGGCTACACAGAGAAACCCTGTCTCAAAAAAAAAAAAAAAATTTCTTGCTACCAAACAGTAATGATACTTTTTTGAGCTAGCCAAGAGTGTAGAGCCACACACCTGTAATCCCAGCACTCAGGAAGCTGAGACCTCAGTAAGACCCTGTCTCAACAATACTAATAATAGTTATTATTACCATGAGCTCAACGTTGATGCCTTAAAAGCCAAGTTCATTGTGAGCACTTGAAAACATGATTTCCTGCCAAGCCTGTAATTCAAACTCCTTCTCCTTTTTGTCCTTTGCAATCACAACTTACTACAACAGGTATGAATGAGCTTTTCCAGTGCTCAACCCAACAACAAACACACACCCCAGCAGCCACAGATGCACAACGCTACATCAATGTTTGCTTTTCTAAATTAACAAGGCTATGTTTCTAAATTAACAAGGCTATGCATTCTGTGCTTAAACAAAAGTATACAGGGATCAAGCCTGGTGCAAACCTATATAATCCTGCTACTAGAGAAGCTGAGGCAGGAGTATCACATAATAAACACAACTCCTCTCTGGACTACAGAGTAAGCGCAAGTGCTATCAGCCTAAGGCAATCTAAGTGAGGACTTCTCCCAAAATAAAGAGGACTGGGACATCTATCTCCTAGGTGGACCCTTGCCTACTGCCAACTTCCAGTCTGAGGGTATATCTCCTCAACCTTGAGTCCATCCTCTACTTTTAAGCTAACCCCACTGATAACATTATATCAAGATAGGTAAAGACTTGAGTAGTCTGAAATCTATAGGGAAAAGGGAAGAAAGAGAAGCAGTGCTACACAGCAAAGGCTGCTCCAGCAGACACACAACAGGAGGCAGCACACCCAGACAGTGTGCCACCAGCCCTTATCCTTCCAATACAGCCCACCCTCACAGTCCCTTCTCCACACTGCTCTACACCTATCATTGTGGGGAGTTCCTATAAAGCCTCTTCAGGGGAGGAGGGCAAACGCATTAGGAGTCTCCTAAACAAAGAGGAAAATTAAGCACAGTGGAAAAGGGTTAAATTCGGTAATTTGGAAATAAAGAGAGGTTTTTTCTGTTGTTTTAGTTTGAGAGAGAATCTATTATAGTTCTAGTTGTCCTGGAACTCTATGTGTACACTCATATGTATATGGCCTTAAACTCCCAGAGACCCACCTTCTTCTGCCTCTCTGAGTATTAACATCATCAAAAGTATTCACCACCAGGCCCACATAAGAAGGGACTTTTTTGTAACTAAAGAACGTACTTATTAGCGCTATGTGCAGCAAATTAAAAAGCAACACGGCTGTTTTCTTATACAGTTAACAAAATACTAAAGTTATTTACAGCATCACTTCCTTTTATTCCATATTCTAAATATATCATTGGGAGGGAGAATTAAGTTTCATAAGAGGATAGCTGTCCATATTATCAGTTATAAATATGCAAGATTTCCAAATGTACTGCTCTCAGTATCAGGAAGTTCACCACTACTTAAAGTAAGATGCATATTCAAGAACTTTATCTAACTTTCAACAACCCCTTTTCAGGCTTTCCCAATGCTACCTACCATAAACAAACAGATAAACAAAAAATTAAGATGAAATTGCAGAAAGGCATTTAAGAGCACTGTCCTATTTGGACATCCACAAATGCTATTTTTAAAACTCATGTACTTAAGACATTAAAAGTCATATTACTGAGCATTAACACTCCCAAAATCAAAAGCTCTGAAATCTCTCCTACATTTATATGTTTCGAAAGGTCCAAGAAGATAATGCTGGGTATTTGCTACATTTAATGTCTGAATTGCTATTATTCCTTAAAAAGAAATTGAATTTAATTTTTTGAAGCCTGTCTTCCAATCAGATCAGTAAATTCAGCAAAGAGTAAAAATTGGACGCCTGCATTAAAAAAAAAAAAAAATTCTGCTTAGCCTGACACGTGAATGAGCCCCTAGCAAATGATTCTCTCGTAGCTTCTTCCCTGCTCTGGGTGCACAATGTCTCCCTAGCAGTTGTGTCTTTCTCCCTAACTGATGATCAGAAGGGCAAGCAGAAATTTTTTTTAAAAAAGAAAGGAAAAAAGGAGGGTGGCGGTGGATCGCAGAATAATGTTGCCTCCCTACCAACCATCCAATTAGCGAAGTCCCTGGCTGGCAAGTCACCTAGTCAACAGAACCTCAATAATAAACACTACGCGTAACGTGACCACGGATCACCACCCCGTGGGTCCTCTCCAGGGCCTCGCATCCGTGTGTCAGCTTCCTCAGTCACCGGGGAGGACCTGCAGAGTGATGTCCTGCAACAGTTCAGACCCTGCAAGGCCTCGGGATGGTGGGGGTGGGGAGGGAAGAGGAGGGGAGGCCTCAGTGGAACCCACCCGGGAGCGTGGCGCGGCCGCCTAGGGGACCGACCCTCCCCCTGCCCTCCCCTGCCCTCCCTCAGCCCTGCCCGACCCAGGAGGGGCGCGGGCCGTTCCCCTCCCCCCACGGCCACCCAGCCGCCGTCGCCCCACCCGGGGGAGCTGCGTGCGGCCCGCGCCCTTGCTCGGCACGCGAGCCCCGGGCCGGGCCTGGCGGGGAGGCCGGGCTGCGGTACGAACCTCGCTGTTGAAGGTCTTCACGGCCTCCATGTTGTCTGCGCAGAGGCCCGGGGCCCGGCGAAGGAAGAGGCGGAGGCTGGGCGCGTTGCGTGCGGAAAGGCGGGCGACGGGCCCAGGAGGCCGCGGAGCACAGCGAGCAGGCGACGCTCCTCAGCGCCGGCGAGGCCCCGGCATGGCCGCGGGGCGGGCGCAGCGAGCAGGACCGAGGCCGCCGGGGCGGGTCGGCGGCGGGGGAGGGGCTGGCGCGGCGCCTTCTCTGCTTCTCCGCCCCGCTCGGAAGCGGTCTCCACACTCAAGCTTCGGCACTCTCCACTCTCCACCCCCTTCTCCTCCTTCCTCTTCCTCCCACGGGCTCCAGTGTCACCTCCCTGCCGCCTAGGCCGCGGGAACCTGCAGCGGGCAGCGAAGACACAGGAGGAAGCGCTGACCGCGGCGGCTGCGGCATCCAATATGGCGGACGCGGTCGAGCCGCGCACTCAGAGTCCGCGGCGCCGGCCAGCGCGCCCCCTGGCGACCAGGCCGCGCGAGGCCCGCGGCCGCGCCAGACCATAGAGACGGCGCGGGCCAGAGCGGCCGGAGTAGCTGCGGCGGGAGCGGGGGAACTCGGGCCCTGGGCTGCCCGCGTCCCCGGCCGCGGGAGCGATCGCTGCGGACGGACGGAGGGGCTCCCTGTGGCTGATCCTGCGGATGAGCGCTGCTCTGAGAAGAACTCCAAAATCCAGGGAAAGAGACCGGATGGAGGAAACTACGGTGTCTCCGTTGCCGCTTCCCGGTGGGATGGCGCCTGCCGTGGAGGCGGGGTTGAAGTGCCTTTGAGAACTTTAGCGGGTATTGACTTAGTTCCTCGTCGCCACCGTGTGCTCCGATCGTTCTGGCGGCGAGGAGCAAACGCTGCACACAAAAGCTGACTCGGGACGCGTGCAGCCGCCGTGCGGGAAATGTGAGCCATGCGAGCCGAGCCTGGGCACCCCCGAGGCGGGCAGGAACCCAGAACGCCCCCATTTGGACGCGGAAATGCGACCCGGTTTTGTTGTTGTTTGTTTGTTCGTTGTTTTTTGTTTTTGTTTTTTAGGAAGCGAGTTATTCCCAAGGAATTTGACCCCAGGTTATCGGAGCAGAGGATGATTGCGGATTTTAGGATCTAGACGTGTTACTGGTGAAACCGCTGCGTGCTTGCTTGAAATTAAACCGGGCCGGAGTAACGATTGGTCCCACTGAACGTTCCCACACTTACTGCCACCCTTGTTGAAAGTCATTTGCCATCGCTCTTTCCAAATTCATGCGAAAGGAAGAGAGGGGAAAATGGACTGCTGTAGATTAGTATTTCCTAAGAGCTAAGTCCAGAGGCCTGTGAAACAGAATCTTTAAGTCGGCTTCATTCACTGCTTTGCTCCCGGTGCTGTTTCGAAGGTAAAAAATTATGATGGGAAGCTTCCATTTTTTCACCTGCTATTTCTAAAGCAGATCATCTCCACCTCTTTCAGCGCACACAGGTCTAACTAACCCTGCCGACGATCCTGGATCGGTCTCCGTGTAGCTTGCATTTTCTGGACACTAGCCAAAATGATCTATTTTAGACACACCCCTTGCTTAACTCCCTGTAATACTTTTCCATTGCCCTTTAAATACATCCTTAGGTCTTGCAGCGGCGGGAAGGCTCTGCTGCCTCTGCACGTGCCAGTCTTCTACGCTGACCCTTGACAACAGAGAGCACTTGCCCACCGGAGAGACTGGTGTGTGCCTCTTCCTGTAGCTAACTGCTGTTGCTCATGGGCGGTTGCTTTTTTCATAGCTGACCTTTCAAGAAGTCTCTGATTATGTGACACCGGGACCTGAGGTTCACATTCAGCCTCACTGAAGCCAGGTTGGACCAAGAATTCCCACTTTGGCCATATTTACTCAGTAACACGTAAAACAAGTGTGACCGAGCTACACCCGGTCAAGTTATTAAAACGCAGTATAAACCACTGAACCCAAACCAGTTAACGTGCTGTGCAATCTGATTCGGAAAGATCCCACTTCCAGGAAAATACCAGAGGACTTTGAGGGGACGAGGGCAGGGAATAGCCTTAGTGTATCCCATAGATAAGGCAAAGCAAGGGAGAAGGAAAAACTTAGTTTTGGCATCTGGACCATTTACAAGGTTTGTATGCAGCTCAACACCTCCAGAATGTTAATGGCTCTGCACTCATGCCACATTATGTATGTTGAACTACACACCCTGGGCTTCATGCATGCTAGGCAAGAACTCTGCCGAGTTATACACTCTGGCCCCCAAATCTCATGTTAAGAGATTCTGACAGTGCTTGGGAGTAAGTCTTACTGGGTAGTTAGAATAAGACCAATAAGGTCCTAATCCAACCTGAAAGGTGCCAGAAGACAGGAGGATACAGAGACCCATAAAGGGAAGACGTGGTGAAGACAGGGAGGAGAGGCTGAGAGCCCGCCACTTTCCAAAATCTGCAGACTAAAAGCAGTGAGGACTCTTGCCAAACCAATTTTTATTTTTGGACTACATTTGGATTTTCCTTCTGAGGGTAAAGCATTCTTCATTGAGAAGGGGTGCTATTTTTTGTTGCCAAAGGTAAACTCAGTTTTATTCTGCAGGGAAGCTGGAGAAAATGGAGCACACACACACACAAACCCCAAAGCTCCCTGTGGTTACATACACGTGTTGGTGTGGCTGGCAAAGTTGTAGGGCCAACTTAAGAGTGGGATTCAGGTTGTAACGGGAGAAGATGGCTTCTACCTTGTCATGGGGCTTGGGAGGATCACATTGCATGGACTAGGAGAGATTTGGTTCAAGGTACTAGCTCCCAAAGTCCAGAGGTAGTGAGACTTTTGCAGGGTGGTAGTGTTTTAGGTATGTAAGACAGAGGCTTAGAATGGTGTCATTTTCCAGGCAGTGGTGCCACACACCTTGAATCTCAGCATTCTTGAGGCAGAGGCAGGCAGTTCTCCATGAGTTGGAAGCTAACCTGCTGTACAGAGTGGGCTCCAAGTCAGCCAAGCCTACACGAAGAAACTGTGCCTTGATAACCACCCCCCCCCCCAAAAAAATGGTTTCACGTCAACACTGCTGAGCTCCACAGTTAGATATCCTGTTCCCTTTGGCTCCTCTTGATCTGGTGCTTTTGTTTTTGACCATCTATTCTACTGAATATATAAAGTTGAATAAGACACAATGGTCATGATGTAAAAAGGAACAGAGTCAAGTTCTGCCGGCGGTGGTAGTGCTTGCTTTTTCACATCCCAGTCCTCAGGAGCAGAGACAGCAGGTCTCTGAGGCTAGCCTGCTCTACAGAGTACTCTCCAGGACAACCAGGGCTATACAGAAAAGCGCTGTCTCAAAAAATGGCCTGGGGGAGGGGGGTTGATATAAAGAAAGGGGAAAGAATGAAAGAGAAAGAAAAGGAAGGAACAGAAAGAAACAAAAGGATGGGAAGGAGAAGAAAAGTCAATTTTTTTATAAGAATGGAGAGAGGCTTGGTGGCCCCTAGCCTGATAGGTAGCTAGATGGGGATCTGGGAGGTCCCTTAAACTTAGTAAAAAGGCTCCCCGGTGGCTTTCAGTGAGGTCAATCTGAGCACTATGCTGAGGGCAGGAACCATGGGGGGGGGGGGGGGGCGTGGAAATGGCCAGAGATGGCTAAACACCCTTCTCCAAGAGGCCATGGTAAATAAAAGAGCTAAAGAGGACAGAGACAAGGACATGGTTCCTGAGTATGCATCAAGGTGTCCCAGGTCACAGCAGCAGGCCCAAAGCCACCACAAGTGGAAACAGGAACTGCAGGCTTGAGGACATTGCCAGTTCTAACATCAGTTGTTTGTTGACATTTCTTCCAGGGTAGACATCTGCACAAAAAGGGAAGACTGCATGAAGTACGGTAGCGTGCACTGTAGTCCCCAAGTATAGTCTCTAACACTGCATAGACTGTGTACGGTTACCCACCCCTGTAATCCAAACACTCCCACATCCCAAGTTCAAGGCCAGATCTGACAGATAGCAAGTTCAGAGCCAATCTGAGCTCCGATAAGACCCTGTCTCAATAACAAAATGATAAACAAAAGCCAGTGTGGCTGAAATAATCAGTGAGTGGTCCAAATGGTTTCAAAGTTATATATTGATAACTTTGAAAAAGTTATGCATTATCAAAGTTATATATTGAGAAGGGTGGGAAGCACAGGACAGGACAGCCATGGCAGTGAAGGAGCCAAAATCTACAGGGAGCAGATGCACTTCAGTGCCCAAAGGTGGAGAGGAGACAGGCAAGAAGGACACCAGTCTGTGTCAACCTTGGTAATGGGTAAAGAGACGGAAAATGCTCTCCTGAGAATTTGTAACCACAAGTCAGACCTCAGAAGCAAAACTGTGCTGTGATCCGTAATGCCTGGGTGATGTGAAAAAACCTTGTGTGAAGAAATGGTTTTAAGTCGGTATTAGGTTGGCCAGGTGCCAGACACCCGAGACTGGACCAGAGGCTCCGGAAGAAAGCAACCGACCCAACCGGGAAAGAAGTCTGACAAAAGCCCTTTACGAATAAGATTAAAGAATTGATCATGGCTGAAAGGAAAGTCATGCACTGTTTTTTGCTACTTAAGGGAGCCCAGACCAGCGCAGGGGCTCGCTCTTTGCCGTTAGCAAGTGTTCCCACCGTGGTAGTGGGAAATTGGGCATGGAAGCTTCCAGAAGCAAGAGATAGGCGTCCAGGAAGTGGACTGGACAGAATCAGAACACAAATTTTTAATAAGCTTCCTGCAATCTGAGCAGCCATGTTGATGAGCAACAGATGCTGAAAGGAAACGGTCTCGTTGGCTCAACACACCGAGCAAATGCCGAAGGTGTGGGACCGCGGAGCTCCTGGGACCCTGAAGTGGACAGATCCAGAGCGGGGTGTTTTTTTGGGTTCTTTTTTGTTTGTTTTTTTCATCCCAGGCAAACTTGAACTTTGAGCTCTGATGGGCTCCTAGGCGGAAAAAGGGCAAAAGTCAAAACTTTGAGTCTGGCCAGGGGAAAGCCACGCAGGACCTCAGAGGGCTACGCACTACATTTTTGGATTTTTGTTGTTGTTGTTTTGGGGTTTTTTTTGTTTTGTTTTTTCGCGACAGGGTTTCTCTGTGTAGCCCTGGCTGTCCTGGAACTCACTCTGTAGACCAGGCTAGCCTCGAACTCAGAAATCCACCTGCCTCTGCTTCCCAGAGTGCTGGGATTACAGGCGTGCGCCACCACCACCCGGCTTTTTAAATTTTTTTTTTTGGATATTTATTTATTTATTTATTTTTGGTTTTTTTCGAGACTGGGTTTCTCTGTGTAGCCCTGGCTGTCCTGGAAGTCACTCTGTAGACCAGGCTGGCCTCGAACTCAGAAATCTGCCTGCCTCTGCCTCCCAGAGTACTGGGAGGGCTACGCACTAGAACTGTGAGAAGTGAGTCCGCTCTTTTCCCCTGGACACCAGCGCGCCTGGAGAACAGCGACCTCTACCTGAGCAAGAGGAGAAAGAGCTGTTGGACGAAGCTCAGCTCAGCACAGGCGCTCTTTACCTGAGCCTTGGTATAAAGTATTCCCATAATGGTGGTGTCCGTAGGCACCAAGATGAAGCAGTAAAGCCAGACTTTGCTGTAACAGCTCACCACCAACTTGAGACTGAACATGAGACTGAAAAGATAGTGCAGTGGTTAGAGCACTGGCTGCTCTTTCAGGGGTCCAGAGTTCAGTTCCCAGCACATAATGGTAGGTCACAACGCTATGTAACTGTAGCGTTAGGATCCAATTCCTTCTGGTAAGGGTTCAAACAGGTAAAATGCCAAAAATCCATGAATAAATCTTTGTAAAATGTTTCTTAGCTTATGACTCCTCTTTGCCCAAAAACTTTTTATTTGAACCAGGTATATAAAGTAGGTAAACAAAGCAGACAAATACTAAAACTGAAATCACACATTCATTTTAGATAATTTTTGACAAGCATAGTTTTACCACTTATTAAAGACTACAGAAAATGTATGCACTAACAAGACTGGCATGTATTTTTTTTCATAAAGAGTTAAATCTTGGCGGAATATCTGATACCAAAAAGAACATCTTCAACAACTATCAAAATTCGCCAGCGCTTTAAGATTATAATGATCAATGTTAATGACAGATGTCAAAATGGCAAAAGTATGTCTAGAAGCATTTCAAAAATTGTTAGAAATTTTGTCCTACACACAAGCCAAAGTCAGTGAGAAACCTTTTTTTTTTTAAGTGAAACTAAAGTCAGCAACTTTACAAAGGGCAGTTTTTACATATTTTGTTTTCTTTCGTAACATTGTGTGGGTGTGTGAGCACCTGTGGAGGTCAGGGGACAATTTGGGAGTGTCACTTCTCTCCTTTGATCACGTGCATGAAATTCATGCTCTCAGGCTTGGCCGCAAACACCTTTACCTGCCAAGCTAGCTCGCTGGCCTTCAGAGAGCAGCTCTTAAAATCAAACATTCTAAGAGCAAACAGTCCACACGCATACTAGCTTGATACTTACAAGGCAGAGAATAATGGTAACGACATATTAAATGTCTATGTAATTAAAGCACTGTGTTCATACAAGAGCAGAAAAGGTGTTATAGGTAGTAAAAAACAAAAAACAAACAAACAAACAAAAACCTGACATCTGTAACACAAGGATAGCCTTGACTCTCAGCCAAGGTATTCTGCAAAAGGTTTGTTCATGATGCACAGCGTGATGGCATGCGCATGCGCCGTGCTCCATGTTCAGCTCTGCAGTGCCCGTGCTCCCTGTTCAGATCCAAGAAATCAGCGAAGTCACATGTTGTAATGCAGCCGAGTGCTGCCCTTCATTCAAGGACAGACATGGCAATCTATATCCAAGATGGGGCAGACACTAAGACTGGCTTCCCTGAAGTCATTCCCAAATGTGCCCATCTTTATTACCTGTCTCCCACATACAGATTATTCCATGTACATCTTTAAAGCTAGGCGCCGTGGCATATACCTTTAACCCCAGAACTCACATGGCAGAGGCAGGCAGATCTCTATGAGTCAGAGGCCAGACTAGAAGCGTATCTTAGTCATTAGGTGTTTTCAGGAAGGAGCAGCTTTGGCCCAGGTTGCAGTCAGTGGGGTGAAGCCAAAGTTCAGTTATACTTCTCAGAAGCGTGTTCACTTTTCCCTCTTGCTTCGAAAGAATATGCATTGTTATTTTTTGTTTGTTTGCTTATTGGTTGGTTGGTTGGTTGGTTGGTTGGTTGGTTAGATGCCTGTTTATTGGAATTCTCCAGTTGCACTTAAAACATCTGCAAATGTGTTAGCCTGTGTGTCTTCCTGGTCATTGTGGCCATCTCCAGCGATGACTTTTATTTTCCTCCTCACAGGTCCATGGTATTGTTTTATACTGCTTTAGGTAGGAGATCGTGTTTGATTCCATTTTACTCTTAACACCCTCTTCCTTTTAGGTGGAAAACATTGCATCAAAATCACTCTCCTGGCTTTATCTTGTTCACTTTGATCTGATATATCTATCCCAACCATTTCATTTTGAATTTTACACAAATCTTTTTTTCCCTATGGGAAGTTTGTGCTGTTTTGCTTTTTAATCCAATTTTAGGAATCTTTTATGGTTTGAATCTGTATTTGCTGTGGGTTTTCCTGATACTGTTTGTATTCTGATGGTAATTCTGCTTCCTCAAGAGGGGTTGCCCCCCTGATCCTCAGGTGGCCTCATGTGAACCTTTTCCCTGTTTTAACTAGTCAATTAAGGCTAGAGCCTGTGGTTGGCCAGTGGAGGGGAAAGGTGGGACTGGAGGGTTTTAAGAGTGGGGGCAGGTAGAGAGGAGAAGAAGACCAGAGGGGATGGATAGAGGATGGAAGAGGAGGAGGAAGAGGAGGCAGAGGCAGAGGAGGCTATGATGGAGCAGAACCACATGGCCAGCAGAAACCATAAGTAGCAAGGGGTCTTACAACTGCAGTGGGGGGGAGAATAAATTAGTGTACTGTTAGATCTGTCCAATCTGGGCTTATAGCTTATAATTATAATAACTGGATTGCATTTTTTTATATGGGCTTATCGGGGTTGGAAATTTCAGCAACATGTATTAGTCAGGGTTCATTAAAGTAACAACATATATAATATATATTATACATATATATTATATGAAATAACAGAACATACACATACATATAGTAACAGAACATACATATACATATATACAAATATAAACTTATCAGCACCTAATGGACTTCCGTTTCATTTCTTACCACTTCAGTCACCTCCTTCCCCTGTGCTTGACAGTAAGAATTTAGGTTCTGAGGCCTTCCTTGTAAGTATGCCTAGTTTGGGTCTTCCTCTACACCAGTGGCTTTCAACTTGGGTCAAGCTCCTTCACAGGGGTCACCTAAGACCCTCAGAAAACACAGATATTTACATTATGATCATAACAGTAGCAAATTACAGTTATGAAGTAGCAACAAAAATAACTTTATGGTTGTGGACCACTACAACATGAGGCGCTGTATTAAAGGGTTACAACATTAGGAAAGGTTGAGACTTGATGCCCTAGATTACACATGAGTTGCTGTGTCTCCAGCCTGTGTCTCCCTGTGTGTTTTTGGCATTCTCCTGAATCTATTTTCCTTCCAACTGAAAGTTTCCAGAGAGGACTGATCAGACACAAGGTTAAGCCAGTAGAAAGTCTTTATTAGCTTCCCTGCAACTACACTGGGTGTTCAGGATTCCAGTGTGACCCTGAGCCTTTCTCTTAAGCAGAAAACCCATGTTCTGGGTTGACATACTTGAGTTAACAAGAACTATTAACCAGACATGGAACTACAGAAGCCAGAAAGCAAGGTTTGTACATTTAGAGTCTTTCCTAGAACTAAGGACTTTGATGGATTAGACCTTTGTTTTAGTTTTGGCAGGTGGTGCTGTCTATACTCTGAATGTTACTTTATGGCCTGAATGATACTTCCATCATGGACGCACTTGTGCTAATAAGGTCTGGGGGCCTGTTACGACACGGAAAGCTCTGGGCCCTCCTACTTAAAGTGTTATTAGTTACTTTCTCTTTTGCTGTGACCAAATACCTAGCAACAATGACTTAAGGAAGGAAAAACTTATTTGGGCTTATTTGGGCTTATAGGTACAGTGCATCATGACAGCAAGGTCACAGCAGCAGGAGCCCAAAGAGCTGGTTTCACTGCACACCCAGGAGGAAACAGACAGACAGGAAGGCAGCTGCTGCTCACGTGTAGGGAGGGTCTTCCCTTTACAAGCAAACCAGTCTGAAAACACCCTTAGATACACACCCTAGGATGTGTTTTCAGGAGATTGTCCATCACAGCAGAGTGTGGAGGTGCATGCCTTCAATCTCAGCACTCAGGAGGTAGAGGCAGACAAATCTTATGAGTTCAGGCCAACCTGGTCTACATGGTGAGTTCCAGGCCACCCATGCCTACATAGTAAGAACCTACCGCAAAAAAAAAAAAATATATATATATATCATATATCCATATCTGTATATATATCTATATCTCTCCATCTCTATCTGTCTATCTCTATCTCTAAATCTTTATCTATCTTTCTCCATCTCTATCTCTAAATATACCTATATCTATTTATCTACATCTATTTATCTATATCTATACCTATATCTATTTACTATATCTATTTATAGCTATATCTATCTTTCTCCATCTCTGTCTCTATCTATACCTATATCTATTTAACTATATGTCTATGTCTTTATCTACTTAACTATATTTATCTATATAATATCTATTTAACTGTATCTATCTCTATCTCTATCTCTATTTCTGTCTATATATATCTATCTTTCCCTATCTCTCTATCTCTCTCTACCTATATCTTTATCTCTATATGTCATCACAAAGCATATCTTTAAAATATATACTTACTTGATTTTTATTGATGTGTGTCAATGTATGTGCATGCACACACATCTGTAGGTACCTATAGAGAGGGTGTTGGATCCCCTGAGCTTAGCTGCAGTAAGCTCTTGGGCATGGCTGCTGGGAAAGGAACTCAGGTCCTCTGCAGGAACAGTAGGTACTCTTGACCACTGAGCCATCTCCCTGGCCCTGCCCCTCCCCAGTGTGCATCTGTGTTGTAGATGTGCCTATTCTGAAAGTTGAACACAACAAACTGTGATGTGTATTATTTATTTTTCTTGTCGCTTTAAAATATTTCCCCTGCTTTGGCTGTACCCAGTGTGGCTTCTCCTGGCCACTCAGATGCTTGCTTTTTGCGGGTGTTTCATTCTCATCCAGAATGGCTTTCAGAGATGTCTTGAAGGAATAAAATAGGCTTGTCCTATTCCTCGGCAATTTAGAACCCTCCTTTTCTCGGATCTTTCAGCTTTCTTAAGTCGGGAGACTCGCTCATTATTATTCTTAAAATATTTCTTTGCCCGAATCTCCTGTTATGTAAGTGTGAACAGCATTACCTCTAGCTCTGGGAGCTTTTCAAGAATTCCTAACTTGGGTTCCTTCCTTCCTGGGAGTCCTGTCTTCCTGTCAGGGTGAGCGAGCGACTCTGAGTTTTCCCAGGACCTCCTGGTTTTAACACAAAAAGACCCTCGGTCATGGGGAGCTTCCCAGCTCTGGCCAAATCAAGATGGAGTGTCTCCCTCCCTCCCTCCCTCAGGCAAGATGAACAGCCTGTTTCTTTGTCCAACTTTTGCTGGTTTCAATGATTACATTTAATAACCTATTTCCCTTTAATTCTGCTTTATGGCCCTTCATTTTTCCATAACTTTCTGTGAGGGAAGCTCACTTGTTTTTCTTTTCCTCTTTTTTCCAGTGAGAGTCTGATGTAGCCTAGGCTAGCCTCAAACTCCCTGTGTAGCCCAGGCTAGCTTTGAATTCCGTATCCCCCTGCTTCCATCTCCCAGATGTTATGATTATATATGTGCTGTTATATATGTTTATATCATATATAATTATGTATATAACATTATATATCACTATATAGTATATGACATATTATTAATTATATATTATGTATCTTATATTGTAATATATATATAAGCTCACCCTCTGGGTGAGTTTAGGGGTAGTGTGTATGTGTGTGTGTGTGTGTGTGTGTGTGTGTGGTTGTCAGTGAGAGTCTCTTTGGGTCTAATACAGAAAATGTAATTATAAGTATTTCAATAGATTAACTTTGTCTTTTAATATAGTCTATGATCTCTTCTGACATTATAGCATGTGGCAATGTTTTTAAATCAGCTCTGATATAATCTGATCCATGGCTACTTAGCCTGGGTTCCTTGAAGTTAAGATTTATTCTGACATAGCTTCACTGGTATCTCATTTTTTAAATGTATTTATATCTATTTAAAGTCTATATTTGAATATTTTTTTCATATATGAGTGCTTGCCCTGCATGTATGCCTTTATGCCACATGCTTCGCCAGTGTCCCTAGAAGTCTGAAGAGGGTATCAGAGCCCCTGGGACTGGAGCTACAGAAGATTGTGAACCAGTACAGAGGTGCTGGCAACCGAATCTAGCTCCTCTGTGAGAACAGGACATGCTCTTAATATCAAAGCCACCACTCTACTCCCTTAAATTCTATATTAAAAAGTTATTAAATAGCTGGGCAGGGGTGGTGGATGCCTTTAATCCCAGCACTTGGGATGCAGAGACAGACAGATTTCTGAGTTCAAGGCCACCCTGGTTTACAGAGTGAGTTCCAGAACAGCCAGGGCTATACAGAGAAACCCTGTCTCAAAAAACCAAAACCAAAACCAAACAAAACAAAAAGTTATTAAATAAACAATGCAGGGCTTGGGCTGTAGCTCACTAGGACAATACTGCTTAGCCTTGAGTCGGATTACCTGGCAAGAGAAATACGAATGCAGAGCTGCAGGATGGTTCAGCAGGTGAGAGACACTTGCTGCATGAACTCGGTGACCAGCGCATGATGCCCAGACTGGGGGGGGGGGGGTGAGTTGGGGGGGGAGCGGGGGGGGGGATGGGGAGGCAACTCCACAAAATTGGCCTCTTTTTTTTCTTTTTATCTAATATTTTTTTCATCCCCTGACCTTTCATTTTGTGTCACTTTCACTGTTTGGCTCATGATGTGACACCTTCTTAACATGGGACAGTCACCCAAATATATGTATCCAGAGAAATTAGAGCTGTGTGTGGTAGCACATTTATACCGTCCTGGCCTCGGGAGGCAGAAGTGGGGGCAGGAGGATTTCACATTTAAGAATAGGCTGAGCTAACATAGCAAGATTGTCTTAAAAAGCCAAGGTCTGAAGGGAAAGGGAAGATTGGTCAATAGGCAGCCACCCACCTAGCACGCACAAGGCTGCCTTTCGTCACTAGTACCACACACGTACCACACACACGACAGATATGTAATCCTTCACTGCTATCTTTTGCTTCTCGTCCCTATAGATTTACATATGGATTATGATTTTTTTGTGCTGTATTATCAATGTCCTAAGACATTAAGACAATGTCCTAAGAGGGTCGGTCACACGCTGGAACTGGTGGGGCTGGCATTTAACTGCTTGTCTCACGGATGAACTTTCTTGTCACATCAGCTTGCATACGTGTCACTCATCTTTAAACTCGAAGCTTCTTCATCCAAGAAAATGGAGTAATAGTTGTTGTCTCACAAAGTGATTGTGTGAACTAAAAACAGGCAATGCATATGATACTTCGTATAATCCACAGCCAACAGGCAATGATCACTATTCAGCATTTAGTATTGGAATATGGTACTGATATCAAGCATCAATGTTTCAAGATTAGTCTTGAACCTCTGCATCTAACCTGGTCAAAACAGGGCTGAAGAGATGGCTCAGAACTTCAGAGCGCTGGCTGCTCTTGCAGAGGACTGGCATTCAGTTCTCAGTACCCACGCTTTGTGGACACTTATAATTCCAGACTCAAGGATTTTAATTCCCCCTTCTGGTCTCCAAGGGCATCTGAACATATGCATTCACAGGCAGACATATACACATAAATTAATGGATTTGCACATAAATAAAATAGATTATACACATACTAGATTAATAGGTTATACACATAAATAAAATAAAATAGATTCATTAAAGTAGTGTCGTTTGTGTGTATATATGTGTGTATGTGTATATGTGTATGTGTGTATGCATTTGTGTGTATGTGTGTGTATATGTGTGTGTATGCATGTGTGTGTATGTGTATGTGTATGTGTGTATGTGTGTATGTGTGCATATGTATATGTGTGTATGTATGTGTATGTGTGTGTATGTATGTGTGTGTGTGTATATGTGTATATGTGTGTGTGTGTGTGTCTGTGTGTCTGTGTATATTTCTAGGAATAGAATTCAGGATCTCAAACATGTCTTGACAGTAAATAATATCTACCACTGAGTTACCTCCCCAGCCAATTCTCTCCCACTTTTAACAGACAGTTAATATGCTACTTAATCTTCTCCATTTCCTACCTCCTCAGGGCCCCCTCTCTTTTCTAGAGTCAGAAATGAATTCAGATATCGTTACATTTCTTTTAATAATACCTAATTGAATCTGGAGACTAAACTGTAATAGTTGGTAGACTACATCTAAAGCTGACTACTGTTTCCCACTGTGAGCCCGCAGCTCTTGCTCAGGTACAGAGAAGAAACAGGAAGTGTTGAACGATGATCAGAAGGGGGATGTCTGTGTGCTGAGATGTAAGCAGGTAGTGACTTCACACTTGGCTGAACTATACAGAGCTCTTATGTCTGCAGGTTGGGATCCAGGGCTAGGGTGAGGCCTGTGTGTCTCATGCATATTCAAAGTGAGATGCATTCGACTCCCAGGGAGAAAGAACGATGCTGGAAACTTCCACTTAGCTACCTTTGTGTGCTTTGTGCCCTCTCTACACAAAGACAGCGCCCCAGCTACGATGCTAATTTTAACTGTGGTTACTGACAAGGGACTCAGGGCTGCTTCATTTACAGATGCTAGCTATCACCTACAACTCTTGACGGAACTGAATATTGCCTGATTCTCACTGGTGAACCAGGGAAATGATTTTTATGGCCATCTGCATTGAAAAAAAACTATGGACATGTTTGTTGGGCCATCGAGGTAGAACAGCAGTTAAAGGGGTCTGCACCAAGCCTGGAGTCCTGAGTTCAATCCCATGGATCCATCCTGGGGGGAGGAAAGGACCAAGTCCTGTAAGTTGTCTTCTGATTTCCACATGTATACAATGGTATCCACTACCCCCATACATATATATGCACATGCGGTAAATGGATGCATGCACATAGTTAAATTTTAAAAGAAAACTATCGATGTGTCAAATGTCATCTTCCCCCTTATTTAATTAAAAAATTTGGGAAGGAAAAAAAAATCTCTGTACTATAAAATAAGTGTTAGAAAAGTCTGTATAGGAATGGGGGTGAGGGTTCCATTGATATAGTACCTGTCTTGTGGGCATGGGGAAATGAGCTCAATCTCAAGTACCCATATACTTTCTAGGGGAAGAAGCATGAATCTGTAACCTCAGCACTGGGGAGGGGAAGACAGGAAGCCCCCACTCCCCCCCGAAATCTGCTGGCATGATGGTGGGGTCCATCTCAAAAACAAACAAGCAAACAAAACCTGTGGAGGCTGACTGAAGAAGACACAGAGATCAGCATCTGACCTCCACACGCCTAGCATGCAGGTGCAAGGACCTCTCCTAAGCACGGACGTCTACACACACACACACACACACACAAGAAAATCCAGAACAATGCACATGTGGATTTGAAAAACGACCACCATGATTTCCCAGCCATTTCTGAGCAGTCTCTCTCTCTCTCTCTGTGTGTGTGTGTGTGTGTGTATGTGTGTGTGTGTGTGTGATTCGTCATATATATGTATATATATGATTTGTTGATCTATTGGGTGATCTAGTTGACCCATTTCTCCCCCAAGAGTCAGTGAGCTAGAGTGTAAATATCAAATATTGGAAGAGGTAAAGACCAAATGTCTGTGAGAGCCCATTAAGTTGCGCTACCAGATACAGTGGAGACCAAGATACATTTCCACAGCACAGCCCTCTAAGAGGAAGAGCTCTCAGCTACTGCCAAAAACCAAATGGAGTTTGGTGCCTGTGTCAGAGAATCAGGCACATGTTACTCAAAAAACCCCACATTAATTCTGGTCCTTAAGAAACTTTTTGGTGGGAAATAGAATTATGTTCACAGTGCTTTCTGGGCCAATAAGACTCAAGCTGGTCCTGAACCTGGGTTAGTGGGCCCTGGTTTATAACCTCATCCTTGTGCTGATAAATGACTTCTGAGATTTTGCCCTGACATCAATTCAGATTAATCTCGCCATCATTTGACAGGACAGGTTTCCAGGGATGTAAGAACAGAGGGGCCATCTCCAAGGTCTTCCCATTTAGAATGTGAGATATGCTAACTTAAGATGTAAACAGTGCTGTGGGGGTCAACTTCTCTTAACTTAAGCAGTCAAAAGCTCTGCAGTAAACTATGTGACACAGGCCAAAGTCCACCACAAGAATTGAACCTCAATGAGTTACACACCAAGCACTGTCCCAGGAACTGCACACCAATGACTTACATGACTGCATTCCAAGCACGACATGACTCACCAGCCTTCAAAACGTCAATCTTTCTTCAGCATTTGCTCTGATGCATTTTGTCTTAGGACTGTTAGTGCTTTGACGACACACCATGACCAGAAGCAACTTAGGGAGGAAAGGGCTTATTAGGCTTACGTATGTTTAATCACTGTTCATTGAGGGAAGCCAGGGCCAGGAACTCAGTCTGGATGAGAAGCTGGAGGCGGAGCTGATGCAGAGGCCATGGAGGGGTGCTGCTTACTGGCTTGCAACTTATGACTAACTCAGCCTGTTTTCTTACAGAACCCAGGACCACCAGCCCAGAAATGGCATTACTTACAATGAACTGGCTCCTTCCCCATTGAGCACTAATTTTTTTAAAAAAATACCTACAGAGCCGGGTGGTGGTGGCACACGCCTGTAATCCCAGCACTTGGGAGGCAGAGGCAGGCAGATTTCTGAGTTCAAGGTTAGCCTGGTCTACAGAATGAGTTCCAGGACAGCCAGGGCTATACAGAGAAACCCTGTCTCGGAAAAAAAAAAAACCAAAAACCAAAAACCAAAAAAAAAAAAAAAAAAAAAAAAAAAAAGAATTAAAAATGTCTACAGGTCTGTTTTATGAAGGCATCTTTTCAACTGAGGCTTCCTCCTCCCTGATGACTTTAGCTTATGTCAAGCTGATATGAAACTAGTCAGCACACATTTCAATTGGTGTCTCTCAGTAATACAAATTCTGTAACATCCCTAGTTCTAGATCTAGTTAACCACCTCTCTTAACTTTTTTGGGTGGTGATGAGGGGTTAGAGATAAGGTTTCTCTGTGTAGCCCTGGCTGTCCTGGAACTGGCTCGACAGACCAGGCTGGCCTTGAACTCCGAGATTCACCTGTCTCCACTTCTTGAATGCTGGAATTAAAGCCAGCTAATCACCCTATAGCTTTATGCTTACTTCTATGGAGACGGGTTCTCATTACAGAGTCCAAACTAATCTCAAATGAATCTCAAATGATCCTCCTGATTATTGGGATTAAAATGATTTTATCTATGCCTAATCTCTTTCTCCTTCCCTCTCCTTTCTCCTTTTCTCCTTTCTTGCTTGGCTCACGTATTTTTAACAGCACAAAACTGTTTTTCATCTCACTTACGGAGTCGTTTTCTAACAATTACACAGACCATTTTAATTGCAAATGCAGTGCCTCCAAATAGCTAAGCAAATTAGCATAAACACAGAACCGAAAGCTGTCAGGGTAGTCTTAAATTAAGCAGGCTGCAAGAGGAGATTGTGGTTAGCAAAAATGGTTAACCACAGCCAACTCACACAAGCGCTAAAAAAGTTCTGGCCCTTGGCCCATTACAGCTGCGCACACTTCGCTCATTAGCACAGAGCCCTTCAGAAACGCTGCACGCTCCATGCTCCATACACACCTGCCGAGAACCAGTGAAGGGTATGGGTACGCTTGCTCCGTTCACTTTCATTCTGATTCACTTTTAGTGTGTGTGTGTGTGTGTGTGTATACAGGTGTACGAGTGGAGGTCGGAGAGCAACTTTTGAGAGCTGGACTTATCCTTCCGTCGGGATCTGTAGTTGAACTCTGGGTGTCATGCTTGCGTTGCAAGCACCGTTAATCAACAGAACCAGCTCACCAGCCCACCACGCATTCAGCTAAATGCCTCCTCTGGTTAATGTTGCTAACAGGCTGCTTTCATCACACCACCCCTCAGTTAAAATATCTCTGCACTGTTGTAAAAAGTTTGCCCCACTTCCTCCCCCCCCACCCCACCCCCCGTGTGCATATGCGCATGCGTGTGTGTCTTTCCATCTTGTTTGAGACAGGGTCTCTTTCCTGCAGAATCATCTAGCTAGTTGGCCTTCTAGAGATCCCCTTGTCTCTACCCCTCGACCCCCATAGAGCTTTTACCTAGGTTTTGAGGATCCAAACTCCAGTCAACAACTCTGCCCGGCAAGTGCTTTTACTGTGTTTTCTCCCCACCCCTGGATGAATGAAATCATTATAAAATCTTGCTTTTATAGTATTTTCAATTTGTTTTTCTGGGGGATCCCATAGACACATACAATGGACTCTAAACACAACCATTTGCTTCCCCTTTAACTCTTGCTATTGACAAAATAAATTGATGTGCTGTTCAAACACATCGCCTCCTAAAATACATGCCCACAACCTTCCCGTGCCTCAGGAAACCAAATAAATCCAAATAATTAGGTGCAGCTGATAGCTCATTCCTTTAATGAGACATTCCTTGGGCATATTCAGCTCACTTTGAATTTATATTTATCATAGTAATAGCCCAACACCTGGCTTCCTGGCTCATCCCCAAGATCACATCAATAAACTCTCCAGAAAAATGAAACCCTTCTTCACCCAGAATAGGAAAGAACAGGAAATCAACCACAAGGACAAACAGAAGCCCACCTCCACACCCTCCCCTTTTTAAGGGTTATTGATTGACAGCCTTATACTGTTACTGTCTGTGTCCCCGTTTTCTCCTCATAAGGTAATATATTCCTGGTGGACTCTTGTCAACCTTCATTGTTTGCTTCTCTGTCGCTAACATGGTGTAGTAGTGTGAAGGTAATTGGCCTCCATAGGCCCACAGGGAGTGGCACTATTAGGAGGTGTGGCCTTGCTGGAGGAAGTGTGCCGCTGTGAGGGTGGGTTCTTGGGTTGCATATGCTCAAGCTATGCCCAGTGTGGTACACATCTGCTGCTGCCTGTGGGTCAAGATGTTGAGTGTAGAAGTTTCAGCTCCTTCTCCTGCACCATGTCTGCCTGTGGGCTGCCATGTCCTTTACGGGATGTGGAGGTTAACCCTGTGAAAGAAAGATCAGAATGGAGAGCGAGGTGCCAAAGGCTCCTGCGACAACTGGAAGAGTCCTAATCTGCCCTACATAGCATTAGTTCTAAGGTGGCTCCCAGAACACCAGTGAGACAGCAAAAAGAACCAAGGTAGAGTGATGGCTGGTTCCTGGTTTTCAAGGAAGTCCTCACAGGTGAGGACGCTTCCCCCAGTCTTTCAAGTTACCCTATCAGGCAGAGGTTATCTTTGATACAACTGATCAAAGATTTAGGGACTTGGGGTTGGCTCAAACAATATATAAGCTTATGCGCAGCACAATAAACTCAGAGACCCTGATGCTGGTCTCTGGAGTCTGATTTCCCAGGTGATTTTCTGTCACCTCTCACCCTCATCTTTGGTCCTGTTCCCACAATGCCCTTCCATGATGATGATGGATTAAACCTCTGAGACTGTAAGCCAGTCCTAATTAAATGTTGTCCTTATAAGAGTTGCCTTGGGGGGGCTGGAGAGATGACTCAGTGGTTGAGAGCACTGACTCCTCTACCAAAGGTCCTGAGTTCAAGTCCTAGCAACCACATAGCAGCTAACGACCATCTGTAACAAGATCTGATACCCTCTTCTAAGGCGTCTAAGGATAGCTACAGTGTACTTACATACAATAAATAAATAAATCTTTTTTTAAAAAAAGAAAGAAAGGAAGAAAGGAAGAAAGAAAGAAAGAAAGAAAGAAAGAAAGAAAGAAAGAAAGAAAGAAAGAAAAGAGCTCCCCCCTACCAAAAAAAGAGTTGCTTTGGTCATGGTGTCTCTTCACGTCGATGAAACCCTGACTAAGACATATGGTGACAGATGCTTTAGAATTCCTTGTATATATATATATATATATATATATATCCTCTTGCAAAAACATTTGTCTAGGCAACTTTATGAAGATGCTGTTGGAATATTGTTTCCTAATGGAAATTTCTATGAAGAGAAAACACTTTCTAGGTTTTAATGATCCTCGTTTGGCTGGTATGCAAGCTCTGCTCGCCTTCTCATAGCAAAATACCTGACACGACCTGAGTGGGGAGGAACTGTTCATTCCACTCACGGTTAGACTCTGGTTCCTGGTCCCAGGTGCTTGAACAGAGTAGAAAAACATGAGGCTGGAGGTCACGTCCCTGTGCACAGGAAGCAGTGAAGAGCCGTTCATGCCAAGCTGGGCAGGAAGCACAGCAGTGCGTAACTCATACAGGTGTGAACAACATCCAGCTGAGGAGACGCCTGTCCCGTGACCAACCAGGCCTACTGAAATTCTGAACCTGCCCATGGATCAAATCGTTGATTAGGTGCGATCTCTCACGATCATATTGTATTGTCAGATGCCCTTACGTACTCACCCAGAGGTGAGCTTTACTAATCCCCTAGCTGCTTCTCTGTCCAACCACGCTGACGGTTGAAATTGTCCTTCACATTCAGTACAGGAAGCTTTTGACACCCTCCATGTCACAAATAAAATAAGGCACATGAGGCCATTTGGGAACAAGCTCCAGTAGCTTATTTATCCAGCAGCATCTGTGTGTACGTATTGCTCTTGGGACAAATTCAAGAACAAATTCCTTTATAGATACTAAGTGAGGTAGAAAAAGGAGAACAGTGAATCCTATGAAAGCCAAGAGTCTTAAATTTCATCAGCTCACACTGTCTTATGTCTAGTGGACAGGACAGGACCTGGATTAGCACCAGCACATCTTCATCCTGAGTTCTAGGGGTATTTCAGTTCTGTCTTGGAAGTACCATCATGTGTTGTTAAATGGATTTGATAAATACCCTTGAGGTTCCATCTTCTTCCTATATAAGGAAAAGATATAGGTCTGGGATTACTTTTGTTTTTCTGGTTTTGAGGAGGACGGTTGGCCACATAGAGCGACACCATTAGGAGGTGTGTCCATGTTAGAATAGGTGTGGCCTTGTTGGAGGAAGTATGTCACTGAAGGGGTGGGCTTTGAGGTCCTATGCTCCACACCCAGTGTGGAGGAGAGTCCGTCTTCTGGCTGCCTTCAGATCAAGATGTAGAATTCTCTGCTCTTCTAATACTAAGTCTGCCTGGACGCTGCCATGCTTCCTGCCATGATGATAATGGACTGAACCTCTGAAACTGTAAGCCAGTCCCAATTAAATGTCCTTTATAAAACGTTGCCTTGGTCATGGTGTCTCATTGTAGGAATGGAAACCCTAACTAAGACACTTGATAGAAAGAGTCATTGTGGGAATGTCAAGGCAGCAGGTCCTTGGGGCAGTCAGCCACACCCATGAGTCAAGAACAGGAAAGGATGAACGTACACACACTTGTGTTCTGCTCAGTTTCTTCTTTCAGAAATGTTCTTATTAATCCATCGTGTTAGTTACCCACCCACCCCAGTATATCCTCTGCATAATTCTCCCGACCCTCTCCCCACTTAAGCCTCTTTCCCATGATCCCCTCTTTATCTTTCTGCCCACCCCCACCAAAGGCCCCTTTATGGTTTCCCATCTACTACAGGTCCTTCGAGTTAAAGCCAGACCTGAAGTTATGATGGGAGGCAGCGGACAAGTGAGAACTTCTGGGTCAGGCTTACCTCACTTGGTATAATGGCCTCCGGTCCTACTCAGTTACTTCCAACTTTCATTTTTCATTACAGCTAATAATATCTCATTACAGACAGGTAACACATTTTATTGTCCATTCATCCACTGATGGACTTATAAACTGTTTCTATGTCTTGCCTATTGAGAATAGAGCCACAATGAACAGGCCTAAGTAGTATTGCCATAGTAGGACATAGAGTCCTTTGTAGGCATGTGGCCTACCTGTGGGTTTTTAAAAACACAGAATAGGGCTGGAGAGATGGCTCAGTGGTTAAGAGCACTGACTGTTCTTCTGAAGGTCCCGAGTTCAAATCCCAGCAATCACATGGTGGCTCACAATCATCCGGAATGAGATCTAATGCCCTCTTATGGTGTGTCTGAAAACAGTTACAGCATTATTTACATATAATAAATAAATAGGTCTTTAAAAAAACCAACACAGAATAATTGACTAACTCCTGTTTTCTAACTTGGATTGCTTTGGTTTTAATTTTATGTGCACTGATGCTTTATGTCTATGTGGGGTGGGTGTTACAGGAAGTTGTTAGCTGCCATGTGGATGCTGGGAATGGAACCTGGGTCCTTGGGAAGAGTAGCCAGTGTCTTTGCTGAGCCATTTCGCCATTTCCCTTTTTTTTTTTTTTTTTTTTTGAGACAGGATCTCAATAGCCTCTCATTGGAGCAGCCCAGAGAGAGAGGAGGCAGTTTTGCAGGGAGAGCTTTATAGAGACAGATTGAAGAGAGACCAAGCTAGACCCAGGTAAAGACAGAACAAGCCAGAGAATGAGAAAGAGTCAGATTAGAAAAAGATTGCTAGAGCTAGTTTGAAGCCAAACAGAGCAATTTAGAGTCTATGAGAAAAGCCAGATTGAATCAGTCAGCTGGGAGAGGAGTTTGAGCCAGAACAGCTGGGTTGAACCAGCCAGCCAGAGACATTAAGTCTCAAGAGGCTAAATAAGATTGTACGGAAACTGGAAGATTCCAGAACAGGCCTAGGTTAGCAGGCGGAGGCAGTAAGCCTCAGAGAGGACAATTATATCAGGAGAATAAAAGTTAATTTTACAGGCTTGCACTACTCTGCCTGCTGCCTTCCAACTTGAAACAGAATGAAGGTCTATCTATGACCTACACCATAGTCCATGGATCTGATGGAAAAGACAAAATTAGTGGCTGTTTAGAGTTCTGTAAAAATTATGATGATCTGGTAAAGATCGGGTATGTGACAAGCAGACTGGTTCTCTCCTGCTTCCTAAGAGAAGGAGGTGACTCAGTTTCTGAAGGAAGAAACCCTAACCCTAATTCCAAAGAAACTGACATAGCATCTAACCAGAGTTCAAAAGAGCTATCATAGAGTTTGCCCTGAAAGGAAACTCTCAGGTTTCTGCAGTGTTTTTCAAGGGTTTTGCACACTAGTCACAACCTGCTTCATAAATAGCCTCATGACAGTGATGGGCCCCAGCACATCGATTTGCATTTGCTTAGGATTTTTTCTCTTGTGACACTTTACAACAACAACAGCGAAAAGCCAAAACAAAAAAAAAGCTCCCAAAAACCAAAATGAAAAATACCAGGCTATTTGTGAGTTCCCACATGCACTGAGTTTGCTGAATTCTTTTTGCTTTGCAAATACAGTGTGAAGGGGCTGGAGAGCTGGCCCAGTTAAGAGTACTGACTGTTTTTTTCAGAGGACCCAGGTTGAATTCCCAGCACCTACACGGCAGTTACAACAATCTGTAATTCCAGTTTCAGGGGGATCTGGCACACACACACACACACACACACACACACACACACGAAGGCAAAACAGCAATGCTCTTAAAAAAAAAATACCATGTGGAATTCCCTGCTCAGTTTCAATGGTTTGAAACCCCCCAACTCTTCCCAGTACAGAGTGAAATACAATTGCTTCTACAGTTATTTTTCTTATCGAATTAAAGGCAAGAACTCTCTCCTGCATGGTTCCACTTGTGTCAAAAAGCAACTGTGCCTTAGAATCTTGTTTCTCTATTTGTAAATAATTTCAGGTCAAAAATATGCAAGTTGCTTTGTTTTCTGATCTCCTTTGAGCATCTAAAACAGTTGACCATGTGGAGTGACTGATAAGTGATCAGTAAAAGCAGTGCAGACCTGTAGAAACTAGTCAGCTGCAAGCAGTAAGTCCTGAGGTTAACCGAAACCACTTGTGGGATCTCCTCCATTTAAAAAACAAACCGCAAAGGCAGCTGGGCAGCAGTGGCACAATCCTTTGATTCCTGCACTCAGAGGCAGAGACAGGTGGCTCTCTGAGTTTGAGGCCAGCCTGGTTTACAGAGTGAGTTCCAGCACAGCCAGGACTACGAGAACCCCTGTCTCAAAAAACCTAAAACAAAACAAAAAGCACAAAATCAACTTCCAAAAGCATATAAACTCTCATTACAGAGTTGAATCTAACTGCAGATTCCCTTTTTTTATTAAACTAATAAAATTTATTTTAAAATGTACCACTCAGTATTGACATTTTTTAAGTCATCAAAATAATTTATAATAGTTAAATGCCTCTTAAATATACATGATATCTTCTGATGCTAAAAGTAATATGCATTCAACCAGTTTTTAAAATCTACTTGGAACATTAACCATGATAAAGGTAGGAAAAAAATCTCTTATGAAGTCCTCTATGAAAGGAAATTGTGACAGGTTCCTGGTTAGACAGAAACTGTTCCATCTCCAAGGGAGAAAACAAAGTGTAACTGTGGCTTCATAGAATAGATTGGGTGGTGCTCCTTCTGTTTCTATTTTGTGGAATGGTCACGACCCCAGAATGGCTGTGTTTGCCTGTACATGGTGAAGTACTGCAACCATTCGATACTGCAGGATGAAGAGAGAGGACTCATGGGACTTCCATTCCTACACAAGGAAATTCTGAGGAAATTCTGAAGAGCTTCTTCAGGTTCGACATCACCAATGCTGTGAGTCTCAGCTAGGGGCACCCTTACTGATTCTCAGGTTCCTCCCCTATCCCAGGTCCCCCACATCCTAGAGATGCCACACTCCTCCCAACCCCTGCCACTTGCAGATTTCCATTCATTCTCACGGTCATCTGGCCATCTGTCCCATGCACCCAGCAGCTGACTCAGACAGATGCAGACGCCCCTAGCCAAACAGTGGATGGAGCCTGGGGGCTCTTAGGAGAAAGAGTTAGGCAAGGATGGAGCACCCAGAAATGGATAGGAACTCCACAGGAAGACCAACAGAGTCAACAAACCTGGACCCTTGGGACTCTCAGAGACGGAACCACCAACTAAAGAGAAAATACAGGATGGACCTAGTGTCTCCACTCATATAGTAGATGTGCAGCTTTGACTTCACGTGGGTCCTGAACAACTGGAGCAGGGACTATCCTATCCCAAAAGCTGTTGTCTGTCTGTGGGACATGTTCTTCTAGCTGGGCTGCCTTCTCTAGCCTCAGCAAGGGAAGATATAACTAGCTCTGCAGAGACTTGATGTGCCGGGGTTGCAGGTATAGCCAGGGGGGCTCCCACCCTCCCAAAGGAGAAGGGGGGGAAGAGGGAGAGGAGAGAAGGATCATGAGAGGGGTGACTGGGAGTGGAGGTAGTGATCAGGATATAAAGTGAATAAATAAAATATACATACATACATATATACATACATACATACATACATACATACTTGACCTTGGTTCCTGAAAGCTCTTAGGAGTATATGACAAAGATAAGGTAAATCTACCTACACTTCAGCTTGACTTACGGTCAGTTGTAGATAGGCCAAGTCAAGTCAACCACAATACTGAAGACACCTTGCCACAGGAACCAACCATGATTGAGAGTTCGGGAATTTTCAGTCCCACTTTCACTCGACCTCCAGAGGAGGAAGAAGGACTGTCACTCAAGTAGATCGCTGGTAGCCAGTGCTATACTCACCCAAGCCCACCTAAAGAAGCCTTCAAAAGACCCCTACCCCCAAAGTATGGAGCTGGAGGGATTTTCCTGTTTGTAAACATGCCAAGAAAATTGAGTGCCCCACGAGACTCTGACTGGGGAGCCTCGTGAGTCTCACACTGGACTTCCTCTGGTTGTTAGCTGTGTCTGTCAAAACACTGTACTCAGTGGGCAGAAGCACACTAATGTGTTCACCAGAGTCAATCTAGTGAACTTAGCTAAACTGAGCACAAGAGGGTATTGTAGAGGCCTCCAAATGACAGCCAGTTAGAAACACAGATTACAACTTGAGACTTATGATCAAAAGTGTAAGTGAGGCAGATAACAGCTTCTCTGTTTTTCTAAAACTTCCTGTAGTTCCTTTTGAAACAAAATGTTAGCAATGAATAACACATGCGTATGTAGGTGCACATGCACATGCACACACACACACACACAAATGAAATTGCAGGAAAATTAATACAACTACAAATACCCAGATTAACCTAATTCAGTCTTATAAAGAAAATTATTGGGAATTCTTTTTCTTATTTGTGGACCCTTTATAACTACATAAGTTTATGTATGTTAGTGACATTAAATGAGAAGTACAATTGTCTGGAGATAAATGGAATGACAGTCAGATATGTGAGGTATGCACTAAGAACATCATATACGGACATAAATGTGACTTTGTGTATAGACCGACACAAGGACAATAAACTATTCAATAAAAATCATAAGACCCATCATGGATTCCAACAAGCCAGGCAGAAAGCAAAATGGAGTCATGCATGCTTCGATTCCAAGGGGGCATGATGAAATTGTTCACCTGACTGTCAAAACTCAGGATTCAAAAGAGAAGAAATATCTGGAAAGGGCCAGATTGATTTGACAGAGTAACAAGGTTCCCCTCTTCCTTAATTCTGCCATAGAAGGGATCACCTGAGGCCTGGGGTGTAGTTCAAAGCCAGCACACCTGCCTGCTGCGTATACGGACTGATGGCCCACACAGGAGCAAAACGTAGGAACTTTCCAAAACCGTATCTGGAAAACTGATGGTGCTTCAATGGAATCAGTTGCAGTTCAAAAGCAGAACTGGGCAAAAGGCCTCAAGAACTAAGTTGGCAAAGTAAACCATGCCTTGTACTCCAGAGGCCGAGGCAAGAGGATTGCCAGGAATGGGAGGCTAGCCTGGGCTACAGTGTGTGCTCAGATGAGCTTAGACTACAAAAAAAAAAAAAAAAAAAAAAGGCCTCGTCTAAAGGAAGGAAGTCTCAGGTTTGGATATGGCAGTGCACATGTTTAATCCCGGCACTCAGGAAAACATCAGCGGGCAGATCTCTGTGTGCTTAAGAGCAGCCTGGTCTACACAGCGAGTTTTAGGACAGTGGGGCCTGCATAGTGACAGCCTGTCTCCCACAAACCTCAGAACAATCAGAATAAGCAAGGTCTGGATCGTGGAAGTTGATTTTTTTTTTTTTAACAAGATTTCTTCTTTAATGGTGGACTGAGTCATGCTCTAGAGTTTGGCTATAAGTGATTCCCAAGAATTCCCAAACAAAATTCAGGAGCTTAATAAATACATATATAAATGACACGAAGGATAGACTATGATTCAGTAATAGCATGCTTGCTTAGCCATGTGTGAAGCCCTAGGTTCCATTCCTACCTCCCCCCTTCCTCCCACCCTCTCCACCCCTCCTCTCTCTCTCACACACACACACACCAGAAAAGCCACAACTGATTTTTTTTTAAAACAAGGTCTCCTATTTTATCCCAGCTGACCTTAAACTTTAAATCAGCTTAAGAAATGCTGAAATGACAGGTGTGTGTTGCTATGCCCAACCAGAAGTTTGTCTTAAAGGCACATGTGTGTTAGCATGTGTTCATTTAAATCTCCATTCCATGGTCTGTGAGATGGGTCAGCGGGTAAAGGTGTTTGTCCTCAACCTGACAGCTTGAGTTCAATCCCCAATCCCCAGGACCCACATGACAAAAGGAGATAACTTCCCCCTCAGGTTGATGTCTGACCTCCACCTATGAGCAACAGTATACACAAGGCCCCATCCCCCAACATGCACATTATATACATATATATGGTTCCTATATGAGAGAAACACAATGACTCTCACTAACACCATCTTTTCTCTCGCCCTCTCTCAAGTTCTCTTCAATGTTTGACCACCATCTGACCCAAAAACAGACTCTTAGAGCATTAGCACTCTGAAATGACACATACCTCATTCCCTGGAGTAGATAAGTCTTAACTGCAATCAAGATTGCAAACCACTGGTGTGAGCGGGAACAGGGGTGGGTTTGAATTCCGAGGGCCAATCACAGAGCTGGGTGGGGAGTCAACCACTTTTAAGAGTGCTTTCCCACATAGTCGGCAGCACTGTGAGCCTGAGTCGATGCTGGCTGTGGAGAGGTGAGTGTTAATCTCTCAGCTTACTCTTTTAATTGTCTCTCTGATAAAGCTCCCTTTCTTTAAATGTTTGCTTGTCTTACCAGGAAAAATGATGGGGTGTGGGGTTTACACTCAAATTTAAGTCTTTGAAATAGTCCAATGTAGCCCAGGCTGACTGGTCTTCAATTTGCCCTATAGCTAAAGATGCCTTTGAACTATTGATCCTCCTGACTCTTATCTCTGGAGTGCTGGGGTTACAGACTTGTGCCTGTACTGAATTTATATAGTGTTTCCCGTATGGTGGGCAAGCATTCAATGGAATGAGCCACACCCCGGCCCTCATTTCCCTATGCACAGGCTGCAGTTTTGACTTAGAGATGCCCGCCCCCCCCCCCCCAGTGATTCCTTCAAAGACTTAACAGCTTCTCTTCTGCTTGAACCCAGGTCCATAATAAAGTCAAGTGGTTCAGAGATTCAGAGGCAAGTGTGGTTTAGTTGTGAGAACAGCCAAGAGGCTGATGTCAGAGCGCCTTTCTGCTCTCTGTGGGGAGGTAGGACAGAGATGCAGACAACGACAACACCTGAGCCTTCCAGGTGCTGTGCCTAGCTGTGGGTTTTGTTCTGAGAGTCTCTCCTCTCCTTATTTGGGGACAGGGTCTTGTGCTATAGTCTAGGCTATCCTTGAACTCATGACAATCCTCCTGCCTTAGCCTCTTGAGAACCAAACTTACAGACATGGTTCACAATGCCTGGCTAAACGTCTCCCTTTAACAGAGTCCATCACATTTTGCTCATAGGCATGTGCACTGTCTGGTTTTGTGTGTCAACTTGACACAAGTTGGAGTCATCACAGAGAAAGGAGCTTCAGTTGAGAAAATGCCTCCATGAGATCCAGCTGTAAAGGCATTTTGTCAATTAGTGATCAAGGGGGGAAGGCCTCTTGTGGGTGGTGCCATCCCTGGGCTGGTAGTCTTGGGTTCTATAAGAGAGCAGGCTGAGCAAGCCAGGGGAAGCAAGCCAGTAAGAAACATCCCTCCATGACCTCTGCATCAGCTCCTGCTTCCTGACCTGCTTGAGTTCTAGTCCTGACTTCTTTAGTGATGAACAGCAGTGTGGAAGTGTAAGCTGAATAAATCCTTTCCTCCCCAACTTGCTTCTTGGTCCTGTTTGTGTGCAGGAATAGAAACCCTGACTAAGACAGCATGCTATAACATTTTAAGGTAATTTTAATTCAGCTTCAGAATTAAATCTTCAGTGATGATCTGTCCCAGTTATTACCTGCATGTGATTTACATTTGTCTCCTAGACGCATCTGCTAACACTCTACCATTCAGTGTTTCCTGACCAGGTGTGTTTTAGTACCTCCTTAAACACGCAGATTCCTTTACGAAACCTTAACTTTCCACTTAACCTGCACGTATCTGCTTCACCTGCGTACAGCAGACAGCAGCAATCACGGTCTAGAGCAGGTGTCATTTATCAAACCACCCCAGAACTATTCCTCCCAAGAGTCTAGGTTAGTTGACTCTGTTGGTCTTCCTGTGGAGTTCCTATTGCCTTTGGAGCCCTCAATCCTTCCCCCAACTCTTCCATAAATGTCCCAGAGATTTGTCCAGTGTTTGGCTGGGGGTCTCTGCATCTGCTTCAGTCAGATGCTGGGTGGAGCCTCTCAGAGGATAGTCATGCTAGGTCCCTATCTGCAAGTATAACAGGGTTATCTATCGTTAATAACGTCATGAATTGGTGCTTGCCCGTGGGTGTGTTTTGATTTAGACTGGTAATCGGTTGGCCATTTCTTCAGTCTCTGCCCTATCTTTGTTCCTACAATTCTTGTAGACAGGCCAAATTTTAGGTCAAAAATTTAGTGGGTGGGTTGGTGTTCCTGTTGCTCACTGGGGCCGGGGTTCCT
This sequence comes from Apodemus sylvaticus, assembly GCF_947179515.1. Taxonomy (NCBI): domain Eukaryota; kingdom Metazoa; phylum Chordata; class Mammalia; order Rodentia; family Muridae; genus Apodemus; species Apodemus sylvaticus. The sequence goes on along the minus strand of NC_067494.1, from coordinate 37,244,191 downwards.
GCTTGGCCACGGAAGGTCGCCTCTTCAGGTTCCACATCCCCACTGATAGGAGTCTCAGTTAAGGTCATCCCCTAGACTCCTGGGAGTCTCCATTTTCGCAAGTCTGTGGCACATTCTAGAGATGCCCCTTCCCCCACCCCCACCTGCTGCAGATATCCATTCATTCCCCTGGCCCTGAAGCCATCTCACCTTGTTTCTCAAACAGATGGTCCCCCATTCCCCTCCACATGCCCTCTCCCACCCAGTTCCCTCCCTCCACCTGCCACTTAGGACTATTTTATTCCCCCTTCTAAGTGAGATTCAAGCATCCTTGCTTGGGTCTGTGGAGTGTTATCATGGGTATCCTATACTTTATGGCAAATATTCACTTATCAGTGAATACATACCATGCATGCCCTTCTTGGGCTGAGTCACCTCATTCAGGATGATATTTTCCAGTTATATCCATTTGCCTACAAAATTCATGTCCTCATTTTTAATAGCTGAATAGTATTCCACTGTATAAATGAACCACATCTTCTGTATCCATTCTTCAATTGAGAGACATCGAGGTTGTTTTCAGTTTCTGGCTATTACAGATGAAGCTGTTATGAACATAATGGGGTATGTGTCCTTGTGGTATGGTGGGGGCATCTTTTGGCTATATGTTCAGGAGTGGTATAGCTGGGTCTTCAGGTAGACTATTTACAATTATCTGAGGAACCACAGGTGTTTGATTTCCACAGTGGTTGTACATGTTTGCAATTCCACCGGCAATGGAGGAGTGTTCCTCTTTCTCCACATCCTCACCAGCAAGTGCTGTCACTTGAGTGTTTCAATCTTAGTTATTCTGATGGGTATACAATGGAATCTCAGAGTCATTTTGATTTGCACTTCCCTGATGACTTGGGATGTTGAATATTTAAGCGTTTCTCAGCTATTTGAGATTCCTCTATTGAGAATTCTGTTTAGCTCTGTACCCCATTCTTTTTAATTGGGTTATTTGGCTTGTGGTGTCTAACTTCTTGAGTTCTTTATAAATTTTGGATACTAGCCTTCTGTCAGATTTATTGAAGATCTTTGTCCAATCTGTAGGCTACCATTTTGTTCTATTGACAGTGTCTTTGCCTTGCAGAAGTTTTGAAGTTTCATGAGATTCCATTAATCAATTATTAATCTTCGAGCCTGACCACTAGTATTCTGTTCAGGGAATTGTCTGTTACCAGTACATTAAAGGTTATCTCCCACTTTCTCTTCTGTGTGTTTTGATTATTATGTGGTAGGGGGAATCTTCTTTTCTGCTCCAATCTATTTGGTGTTCTCTAAGCTTCTTGTATGTTTATAGGCAATTCTTTCTTTAGGTTGGGGAAATTTTCTTCTATGATTTTGTTGAAGATATCTTCTGCACCTTCCAGTTGAGAACCTTCTCTTTCTATTCCTATTATTCGTAAGTTTGGTCTTTTCATGATGTCTCAGATTTCCTGGGTGTTTTGTGTCAGGAACTTTTTAGATATTAACCTTTTCTTTGACTGGTGTATATTTCTTCAGTCATATCTTCTACACCTGAAATTTCTCTCTTCTATCTCTTCCATTCTGTTGCTAACCCTTTTGGAGTTCCTGTCCTCTTCCCTCTGCTTTCCAACCACAGGGTTCTGTCTGCATTCTCCCAATCCGGTAGCACGGTCCACTTGTCCCACGGGCCACCCCATCCAAAGATCTCACTTTCTCTAACTCTTCAGCAGTGGTTCCCATCAACCTTCCCATTCAATTCCCTTTCTCTCACTGTGCCTCCTAGCTTGCATTCAATGAATCAATGCGTTCATTGGTTTCAGTTATAGGCATTGCAATCACAGGTTCTGCTGATGAACTAAGGAAACTAGGGTGACTTCAAACACCTAGGTGCAATTTTTAACTTCATTAATCTTTTGCTCCTCCTGCCTTTGAAAGGTCTGACCTAGAAAATATCCTCAGTTAACTCTTTCAGCTCCTTTATTACCTGAGCCTGGCACTGCGCTGTCCTATAAGTGACAAAGAGACAGTCTCGTTGCAAACATCTTTTTGTTTTTGTTTATTTTTGTGTTTTTATTTTTAATTAGCAAATTTGAGGCCCGTCTAGATGGTCAAAACTTCTTCAGGCCTCTTTAGTTTTGATGAACTCACCCCTACCCCATACTCTCCGCTCCCACCCTGCCCCCAGCCCTGCTTACATTTTTATCCTGGGATATTCTCACCCCACTCTTTCATGCCATTGTCCCCTCTAATTATATAATATATATTAATATCAATTATTAATATATATAATTAATTATATATAATATATGTGTGTATGTATGTGTATGTTGTATATGTAAATTATAAATATATATTATATATATAATGTATATATACATTTTTTTACTCTGGTTACAAGATGTAGGTTTCCAGGTAGTTTTTTTTTCATATGCCCTTCATTGCCCTTGAGTCCCAAATTCCTCACTTCCTCATACATGTGTGAACCTTTCCACTCTGAGCATTCCCCTTCCTACTGTGATTTTTGTACCTATATTTTCCAAAGCCTATCTCCCTTAATGTATCCATCCCCAAAGGCCTGTCTCTAACTACCTGGATTCTACATGTACTCCAAAGCCACACAAAACAAAATACTCATAGCTAGGAGATACATGTGAGAGACAAAACAGTGTTTGTCTTAACGAGGCAGGGTCTTGTGTCTCCCACATGGCCTTGAACTCGCTATGTAGCAAAGATGAGGGAGAAGCTCGGACTCCTTCAGCCTCCACCTCCTCCGAGCTTTGATTACAGGCATGCAGCCACCATGCCTTGTGTGAGTGCTAAAGATGGGCGCCCAGGCCTTGAGCATGCTCAGTAAGCACTTAGACCACTTGAACTAAATCCCAGACCATGGAAGAACTATAAAATATAAAAAAAAAATATTGAGATGAACAGTATGTCTATAGTGTGTACCATTCAAGACAGGATTTCACCATGATGCCAGGCTGACTTTAAAGTACTGAGTTCAAGTACTACATTTGCCTGTGCCTCCTGGGTAGCTGGCACCTTGAGTAGTTTTTTGGCATGGTTCCTCTACATACTATGAGCACTGATGCAAAATGCTTCTGTGTATTAGAAAACAGACTAGATGAATGACAGCCTTGTTGGATAGCTGCCGACGGCTTCATTTAACCTGAAGCTGCAACTAGGAAGCAATGAAAGCAATGTGCTTCGCTGAGGCATTTTTCATGTTTTCTTTTATACCCTCCCCTTCTGACCCACCAGATAGACCCTCCCTCCCTCCTTTAAGTAGACCCACTTTCTACCTTCCTTTCATACGGCCACCATTATGCTCTCTGCCGCTTCCTTCCCTACCTTTGGGTCCCTTCCTCTCCTCTCAGCCACTTTTCTAGATGCATGTTCATGTGTGTGTTCATATAACATATGTGTTGCATCTTAAAACCTGAGTTCTGAGAGAAAATGTGATATTTGTCATTCTGAGGCTGGCTGACTTTGCATAGCATATTCTGACTTCCTACAGATAATGGAAATATATTCTTCTAGAGAATAATAGACTAGATACATATGGTACAGAAACAGAAGTGGGAATTACTTCAAGCTAAGTAAAGGGAAAGTGAAAAGGAAACTTGGAATAGAGGTGAAGAAGAGAGATGAATTGAAACTGTGTAATGGTTTATGGTAAAAGTGTAATGAAATCGATTGTTTTGTGTGTTAAGTTTAAAAAATAATGCAAAAGCTGGCCATGAAGCTCGGTTGTTAAAGAATGTTTATCATTCATGAAACCCTAGGTTAGAACCCAACTCTGCATATTCCGGAGATGGTAGTACCAGGCTGTAATCCCAACACTCAGGAGACAAAGACAAGGCACATTCTGGAGTTCAAGGTCATCCTTGCACAGTGAATTTGAAGCCAGTCTTAGGTACATGAGATCCTGCCTCAAAAAAATGTTAACATTGTCAACTAAATTATTTCAAAGCCATTTGTGGTGGTACATAACTTTAAATCACAGCCCTTTGGAGGAAGGGGCAGACAGTTCTCTAAGTTCAAACCAAGCCTGATCTACATAGAAAGTTCCAAGCCAGCCAATGCTAACATAGTGAGAACCTACCTTAAAAAAAAAAAACTAACGAAAATGATAATTTTATTCCTGGCTAGAGAGATTGCTCAGTGGTCAAGAGCACTCACTGTTCTTCCAGCAAACCAGAGTTCACATCAGGCAGCTCACAAGAGGTCGCACAGTGATGACTTCATAACAGCAGCGCCCTCTTCTGGCTTCCATGGGACTGCACTCATGAGCACACACACACACAACAACACATAAAGATTCCAATAAATCTTTAAAAAAAAAAGTATTCTCCACAGGTGAACAGTATCCTATTGCACACACCATTTTCCTTATCCATTTGTCAGCTGATGAACCTCTAGTCTACATTTTAGGATTTGTTTTTATGTGCACTTGTGTGTGTCTGTGTGTGTGTGTCTGTGTGTGCGCGCGCATGCGCGCACATATACACACACACATACACATATGTGCAGTTGTCTGCAGAAGCCAGAAAATGGTGTCAGATCGACTGCAGTGAGAGTTACAGGAAGTTTCTAGAGGGCTAGTTCCACTAGAAGAGCAGACAGCATTCATAATTGCTGAGCTATCTCTCCAGCCCCTGAACTATATTTTCAATCTGAACTCCTTTTACTTCACTACCACCAGAAACTCATTGTGCTTACGATTGTGCCCCACACTATTATCTTGTCCTGGAGCTGAGAACAGAGGCCAGAGTTAAGACTTAGTTCAGAGTCTCACAAAGAGGGACCTCCTCACTCATGCCACAGATGATGGTCTGGGGGGTACAAACATTTCAGCTAAGTAGGGTGAGAAAGCTCTAGGACCGAATGTATAGTGGTGACTTCACTTACTATATGAAACCTCTTTATAACTTTTTAAAAGTAAATTTCAAAGGTTCTTATCACAAAACTGACTACTCACACTGGAAAAAATTAGTTTTCTACAACAGTCTTACTGGGCATACAAACCACACTTAAGGGCAGGCCCTGTGCCCAGTAGCAGCTGACAAGCACAAAACAAACTCAATGGTACCTGTGGAGTTTATATTTTTTTAATGTAATACTGCTTTGTCTGGATATTTAGTTTTATTTTTATTTACAGGTCTTTTGTTTATATGTTATGGTTTCTGGTTTTGGGGTGTTTATGGAGTTTCTCTGTGTGTCCAATATGCCTAACTCAGCATCTGTATTTCTTCTATACCTTTTCTTTGGCTTTATGTGCTTTATTCTATTCCGATTTTTGTTTTATTTTATCTTAATCTTTATCTTTCTATTTACTTTTTAAACATTTATTTATATGAGTACACTGCCACTCTCTTCAGACACACAGAAGAGGGCACCAGACCCCATTACAGATGTCTGTGAGCCACCATGTGGTTGCTGGGAATTGAACTCGGGTCCCCTGCAAGAGCAGTCAGTGCTCTTACCTGCGGAGCCATCTCTCCTGCCCTATCTTATTTTATTTTTAGATGCTTGTTTTCTAATGAAAGAGAAAGGAAGGATGTGCATTTGGGTGGGTGAAGATATAAGAAGAATCTGGGAGGAGTTAGGAATGGAGAAACACTCATCAGAATATATTTTATGGGCAATGTATTTTCAACTTTTAAAAACTAATAAATATTTGAAATGTTCTTGCCAAAAAAAAAACCAAACAAACCCTACTTGATGTCATTGCCATCTTCAGCACTTTGATTATAATATTTCAGCTTCCATGTGTATTCAGTCACATTATCCAACATGAATAGAGACAATTTCGATAGTTACTTCTCGGGAGAGTGGAGGAGGACAATGGAGTAGCACAAGGCACAGATGTGTGCCTATAATGTGAACAATTTAATGAACCTGACATAAGGATGGACACCCTGAGGCCATCAGCAGAGGCTTAACAATGGACACAACCATACTCTCTCCTACATAAACAGGATTGAAAATCCACATAGATCGTCTGTAAAACTTTACCCCTCTCCTGGGTCAGTAATAAAAGTCCAGATTTTTCAACCCAAATTCTTAATATTGCTACTATGTAATGCCTGTGATAGGGGATTGGTCTTGAGAGTCTTGGGCTTTATAAGAAAAGTAATCCCATAAAAGTATATGATCTGTTTTGTCTCTGTTCTCAATTAGAATTCCTTCTATTGTTTTGTCTGCAAACATTCATACATACATTCGCCTCATTCAGATTCAAAACTCTGTCTTACTGCATAAACAGAGTAAGGTAACTTTGTATCGGATTGTTATTGAAAACTACACCTTTTTTGGGGGAGGGGGTTGAGACAGGGTTTCTCTATGTGGCCCTGGCTGTCCTGGAACTCACTCTGTAGACCAGGTTGGCCTCGAACTCAAAACTCTGCCTGCCTCTGCCTCCAGAATGCTGGGATTTTAAAGATGTGTACCATCACTGCCCAGCTCAACATAAATTTTATTAGCGTATTTATACATTGAACTTGAAAGTAATCGGTGGTCTCCAAGGCACAGGAGACATGGCCCTGTAGGTTTTTCATGTGGCTTGAGAGTCTTGCATGTTTTCAGTGGGACCAAGATTAACCCCTTAAGTGAAGGAATGCAATTCCATGAGACCTTAACCGTTATCAGGAATTTGCTCCTTTTGGAGCCACTTACATAATTTCATTCTTGAACTATTTTATTTACATCCCAAATGGTGCCCCCTTCCCCCTTTGAGGGGGGAGGAATTTGCTGTTAGAGGCGCAAGAGAATGTGCTGATCGCCTGCTGTGGCCCAGGGGTCACCAGGATTCGAGTTGAAGGAAGCTGTCTCTTTCTTCCCACAGTTCTCTCGAGCTGGAGGCTCAGATCTCACCTGTGGGTCAAGATGGACTATTCTGATCAGTTGGGTTTCAACCTAAAAGATGTGCTGAAGAAGCTGAGCAAGATGGAGTTGAACGATTTCAAGAGTACATTATGGAGCTGTCCTCTGCCAGACACCATGAAACAGACCAACAAGCAGATGGTGGACCTGGCCAACGGAGCTCAGTTAGCAGAAATTCTCCTACACTACTGCCCCAGTGACTGGGTCATGAGAATCACCTTCCAGATCTTGGAGGCAATAAACCGTGTGGACCTATCTGAGTTAGTAAGGAAGCAAGTCGAAGGTGAGCAGAGACTGTTTCCTGCTGTGCCCTAGAAAAGAGGGGCTGGCTTTAAGGGTTTTGGCTCTGTAGCGATGCCAGGCATGATGGGTGGCACCTGTGAATCTGCTGCTAGGGAGGCTGAGGCCAGAGGATGGCTTTGAGTTGTAGACCAGCCTAGGCTATATGGTAAGTTAGTCGATGCCTCAAAAATAAAAAAAGACCGAGGAGGAGATAAGTGCTTGTCACGAAAACATGCATACCTGACTCTGATCCTCAGAGTCATACCATTTTTAAAAGCCAAGCATTACACACACGGAATCCCAACACTAGAGAGGTTGTGGAGAGAGGAGGGCCCCTGGACAGTCAGGCCTCGCCTAATCACTGCTGAGCTCCTAGCCAATGGGATATTCTGCCTTAGAAATTAAGGTGTATAGTGCCTGAATAATGACCCCTCAAGGTTGTTTTTTTTTTTTGCCTATACACACACACACACATGCATATGCATACACACATATGCATACACATACACACGCACACACACATGTACGCACACATGTGTGCATGCACACAGACACACGTGTGCACACAGACACACGTGTGCACACAGACACACGTGTGCACACAGACACACGTGTGCACACAGACACACGTGTGCACACAGACACACGTGTGCACACAGACACACGTGTGCACACAGACACAGGCACAGTTGATCCCTATGTATATGTATTTCTTCTTTCACCCCCCCCACCCCCCAAATAGGAAACAGTTTTTAAAGCAAGTGGAGAATTAGCATTGAGCATCGCAGAGCTATTCAGAGCACAAATGCTAGAACTTCACTAAGTTTGAGGAATATCTGTCTGGGTTTTTCCCCCATTCCAAGGTCTGTTAGGGTATGAGGTAACCACCAAGAGCTCTTTCTCATGGTGCCCTTAAACTGACGCTGCTTATGTACGATTTATTCATGACCCTGTTTTTATTTTCTGTTTCTCGAGACTCAGTTTTAGATTTGTGTGTGTACATGCGCATCTGCGCGTGTGTGCGCGTGTGCATGTGTCTGTGAATGAATATCATGTGTGTGCAGGTATCTGCAGAGGTCAGAAGCAAGAGGTAAGATCCATTGAAGCTCAAGGTACAGGCAGTAGTAACAAGGTACCCAGCATGCTGGGGACTGAATTCAGGTTCTGTGGAAGAGTGTATGTGCTCTGAACTGCTGAGTCATCTCTCCAGACCAGGACCTCAAAGCTTTATATATTATGATGATAAGTTACTTTCCGTTTTGTTTTCAATCCTAACTTAGATTTCCTTCACTAAGTGGCGTGTAAATATCTACATATATACATTCCATGCTCTCTTACAAATGGATGCCTCTACCATCCTTTAGGCCTGCAGCCTTGCCACTTGCTGTTGAGCTCTAGGCCAATGGAAGAGTCTGCCGAAGAACCTAAGGTGCATGGTGCTACCAATACCACTAGAGCATCCTGTGACTTTGTTCTGGCATCTTTAGCAGCATCTCCAGTCCCCTTGTGCTACTTCCAAATTGCCGTACCCATCAAATGGACAGGCCCCCCCCTCAATTTGTAACTTTCAAATGGCTGTAGACAAGGTCAGATGGCTACGAGGAAGTGAAAGTTCCTGGAACAGAGACCCTTCGTTTGATGCTTACTCATGGAGATGTCCTAAAAAGAGCTTTAGATACAATGACATGTAGAATATGTAATTGGAGATAAATAATTTATTAATGTAGGGCTTCACCTAGGTGTGGAAACTGAGAACTTACAGCTTATCTACAAGATGGAGGTGGAGAAAGAGCAAGACTGGGCCTGATGCCGATTTTTTTTTAAAACTGCCTCTTTTATTTAAAAAAAAAAAGTATTCTTATTTAAAAGGGAAGTAAAAACACTTTATGATAAAATTAAAGATTTACATGGAAAATATTTCAGATAAACGTGTTAAAAGTGACAGTTTTCATGGAGAATTAAAGAGTAAAGTGGTAGACATGTAAAACATTCCTAAATTAATTGAAATATGGAATAGAAACATTTTATAGAATTGAAGATTTACGTGGAAAATATTTCTGATAAAATTGTAGAAAAATGTAGAAAAACATGTTAGAATTGAAGATTATCATGGAAATTTTACAGATAAAATGATAGGCATAAAGATAATCCTAAATTGATTGAAGGTGGAATTATAAACATTTTCAGATAAAATTGAAGATTTACATGAAAAATATTTCTGGTAAAATTCAAGAAATTTATAGACAAACACCTTAAAATTGACTATTTCATGGAAATTTTTACATATGAAATGGTAGATCTAAAAGTTCTTTCTAAATTAATTGAAGATGAAATTAGAAACATTTGTGATAAAATCAAAGGTTTACATTGAAAACATTTCTGATAAAATAGAGGAAATATATAGAAAGACATATTAAAATTGAAGATTATCATGAAAATAATGCAAATAAAATGGTGGACATAAACGTTACTAAATTAATTTAAAAAGGAATTACAAACATTTTCTAATAAAATTGAAGATTTACATGGAAAATATTTCATTAGTCTATGTCTTTTTATTGGGAGTTGGTCCATTGTTAAGAGATATTAAGGAATAGTGATTGTTGCTTCCTGTTATTTTTATGTTTGTCTGGCTATCTTCTTTTGGGTTTGTTGGAAGATTACTTTCTTGCTCTTTCTAGGATATAGTTTCCCTCCTTTGTTGGCATTTTCTGTTAATTATCCTTTGTAGGGCTAGATTTGTGGACAGTGTGTAAATTTGGTTTTATCATGGAATATCTTGGTTTCTCCATCTATGATGATTGAGAGTTTTGCTGGGTATAGTAGTCTGGGCTGGCATTTGTGTTCTCTTAGGGTCTGAATGAGGTCTGCCCAGGATCTTCTAGCTTTCATCATTTCTGATGAGAAGTCTGGTGTAATTCTGATAGGTCTGCCTATTTTGAAACCTCAAAACCCACGCCCCAGTGACACACCTTCTCCAAATAGACCACACCTCCTAATCCTTTCTAAACAGTCCACCAACTGGGAGCCAAAGGTTCAATTCATTGAGTATACAGGCAGGGGTCATTCCCATTCAAACCACCATACACATCCCTTTCCTAGAAACTGCGATCACAGAACCAGGCAAGAGCTCCCTCCTGTGGGACAAGCCTCCTATACATTCAGAAAGCAAGGTATTACCCACAGAAGGGTCAAGCCAGAGAGAAAGGCGTTTGGAATGCATCTGGGAAAACTTGCAAATTTCTTCTATTTTTTTTTTTTCTTTTTCAGACGCAGCATCAAAAATACCTACGGTAAAGTCAAAGGCTACTACTAAACGAAGTAAGTTCTGTGTGGATAATTTTTATTCATGGGAAATTTGAATACCTTAGGATTCCTTTTTAAAAAAAATACGATTCTGTGTTAAAACACCAAAGGACATGAAAAGACGGTCCCTAAGGTCTGGCCTGTCGAGCCTGGGTACTGATAAGATAAGCTGCTGCAAGGTAATATCTAGTAGGAATCGGCAGGTATATATAAGGCGGGAGAAGTAAGCTGTTCCTTATCAAGGGAGGTGGACTGGGGCCTGCCTTTCCGTTTTCTTTTTCTTTGTTCTTTGTATTTAAAAACTTCATGTGTATAATGCATTTTGATTGTATCCACCCTCATTCCATGCCCTGCAGTTTATACGCCCTCCATTATCCACTCCGACATTTTTTATCCATTTCTTTTTACTTAATTCATTTACATCCCACTCACTGCCCCCCTCCCACGCAACCCCTTCCTCCTCCCCTTCTCTTTTGAGTGGTTGTTGGTGGTGGGGGGTTCCCTGGGAATCTCCAATTCCTAGCACTCCCAAGTCTCTGCAAGGCTAAGTGCTTCCTCTCCTACTGAAGCCAGACAAGGCAGCCCAACTAGAAGAACATATCCCACAGACCGACAACAGCTTTTGGGATAGCCTCAGGTCCAGTTGTTTGGGACTCGCATGAAGACCAAGCTGCCCCTCTCTCTGCTACATGCATGCAGGGAGGCCTAGGTCCAGCTTGTGTTTGCTCTTCGTTTTGTGAGTTGGTCTCCAAGAACCGCAAGGGTCCAGGTTACCTGACTCTGTTGGTCTTGCTGTGGAGTTCCTATCCCCTTAGGGGCTGCAATCCTTCCTTCCATTCTTCCATAAGAGTCTCCACGCTCCATCTACTGTCTGGCTGTGGGTGTCTGCATTTGTCTGAGTCACCTGCTGGGTAGAGCCTCTCAGAGGACAGCTGTGCTAGACTCCAGTCTGCAAGCTTTACAGTGCACTCTGAACTTCATATATATATGCCTTTAAAAAAAAAATCCTTTGAGTCATCTTACTGTCTGAATAGGGGTTTAGAACTGTCTACTGGAGAGTGGGTATCCTCTCAAAACCTCTCAAGGTTGCATCTTTGTTTTGTTATTTTTACATCCCACTCACTATCACCCTCACAAAGTCCCTCTCCCCATTCTCCCTCCCCTTCTCTGAGAGTGTGGCCCACCACCTGGGCATCCCCCAACCTTGGCACATCAAGTCTCTGCAGGTTTAGGCACTTAACTGGTAAGTTGAACTAGCATTGCTTAAAGGAGCGTAGATGAGGGTCTGTTTACAGAAACATCGGCGTCTTAGCAGTAGGTGCAATATCTATCCTTTGGACGGGGTCCTGATGGGCCCAATCTTATGCAGTTAACCACATACGCTAAGAGTTCAAGGGTACAGCAGCCTTGCCATTGCCTGGAGCACAGCATTCTCCTCCCCTCTGGGTCTTACAAGCTTTTCTGTCCCCTCTTCTGCAATATTCCCTGAACCTTGGAAGAAGTGACCACGAATGTCCATTTAAGGCTAAGCATCTGTCAATAGCCGTTTAGTCTCAGCACTTACCCGTAAGCCTGATTGATGTCCATGACCATTCACTGGACAAAATTTGACCTAGACCAAAGATCAATAAGCTATAGCCTGTAGCTCTCCCCAGGGCCTTACATGATTGCTATGTCCCTTTTTCTCCAAGGCCAGGCAGAAAAACCTTCTATTTCCCTGTGGCTCTTCTTCCTCTTGGGACCCAGAAGTCCCCACCTGTACCTTCCACCAGCATTTGGCTCCCGGCCTTCTTTATTGACAAACCAAGAACCAATTAGGGAACTAGGCCTTAGTCTCAGAGCCTCCCCTTACAGCTTGCACCTCCAAGACTCAAGGAAGAGTATTTGTGGCATCCCTGATACCACAAAACAACCTAGCAGTGCATTTCTCCAAAGCAATTTCTCTTGCTAAGCAACATATGAATGCAACCTAAGCTCTGTTGGAATTCCCTTACCAGAAAGGAAGCCTCATTCTAAAGTGAGGAGCCGATAACGGGCTCATTTATATGTCCAGTGTCTCCTTAAACTTCTCTTTCCATGATCTAGGTCTGAAATGCTGGGCTCCTTGACTGAGCTTGTGCCCTCTCTGAGCCCCGGCCTCTCCAGATCACAGACTCACACAGTGGCAGATGAAAGCTGTCTCTCTTTCAGGGCGACCCTCGAGCATGACACTTATATTCCACGATTTCGTTCAAGGAGCTGAGAGGCCGGGTAAGTTTCACAATGTTCACTGTTACCGTAAGCTAAGCAAAGCCCACCTCCCCCTTCCATACTTCTGAAAACTACAATCTTTCTCCTGCTGCTTCTACCATTTTATTTCGATAATGTCCTAATGAGCATTGATCCTACATCATACCAGTCCACCCATCTCTTTCAAACCCCTCCATTTTCCTTTCACTCTCCCCCTCTCCCTCTCCTCTCCTCTAGTTCATAATCTTTTTTTTTATTATTTTTTAGTATCTCACAATTCAAAAATCAAACAATTATTCATTTTTATATCTTTCATTCTTCTCTCCTACAATACATTCCCGACTGCAGCATCCCCTCCCCACACTCAGCCCAGCTCCTCCCTAGTTCTGCTTTCCCTCAGATTCCACAAACACCGCAAAGTAAACAACCACAGCATGTACGCAGAGGACCTAGTGCAGACCCCTGCAGGCTCTGAGTGTTGCTTCAGTCTCCGTGAGCCCCTATGAGGCCTACTTAGATGGTTCTGTGGCCCATGTTCTCCAGGTGTCCTTGACCCCAGGCTCCTACAATTCTTCCCCTTTTCCAAGGGGTTCCCCAAACTCTGCCTTTGGTTGTGGGTCTCTGCATCCATTCACATCAAGAGCCAGAGGATGTTGATGTCAGTTGAGCTAGGCACTAATCTATTATTTTGGGAATAATTTTATTTACTTTTTTTTGTGGGGAGCAGGGGTTCATCAGTCGTGTTTAGTCTTGTTGGGGGAAATTAAAAAAAAAAAAAGGCAGCATCCCTCCCGTGCTATCGTCGGCTACTCTCTGGCTCCGGCGACCTTGCTGTCTCCATGGCTAAGCCCATGCAGCAACGGTACCCAGTTCTCTTGCTGAGGATTCTGCACACCTTCCCAGCCCTGGTAAAATCAAAATTCTAGAGGCTTTTAGTTTATCAGTCAGATTTATATTAGTAAAGTCTCCACCCACAAAACGCCCGCACAATGAACTGAAAACTCAATTGATATAAACAAAAACAAGCTACACCCCTAGATGGGGCAGACATACCCTAATTATTATTTAATTATCTATTTAAGAAGTCTCTAGGACTTATGGCCCCCAGGACTGTGTGGTTCTGGCGCCTCTTCCTCTCCTATAGGTTCCATCTTCTCTCTTCCTCTCCTTCCCTTCTCTTCTCTGTCCTTCTGTCCTTCCCTTCTCTTCTCTGTCCTTCTGTCCTGTCTCTAAAATTGTCAGCCCTCCTTCCTTTTCCACTGCCTGATCGCAAGCTCAAGCTCTCCCCTTTCCTTGTACCTGCCCTCCCCTGCGAATAGGCAGCAGTCCACATAGTCTTTTCCTAGGTCTCTGAGGCATTCAGCTTCTGGTTCCTGACCATCCAGGTAGTGCCGGGCATGGACTCCTCATGGCGTGGCCCTCATATTAGACCAATGATGGGTTGGCCATTCCCACAATCTCTGAGGCACCAATGCCTCAGCACACCTTGCTGGTAGAACAGGTGTGGGATAGAGGTTTTGGGGCTGGGTTGGTGTCCTGGTCCCACAACTGGGAGCCCACCCAGGTTACCAGAGATGGCCAGTTCAGGCTCTGTACCCTCTCTCACTAGGAGTCCTCATTATAGTGACACTCACAGATTCCATGGCGTTTCTGCTGCAGTAGGTTTCTACACAGCCTCCTAAATGTCCCCTAATTCCAGTCATCCTTCCCAGTACTTTTCCCTCTGCCCCTCCCCCCTTGTTCTGATTCCTTCCCATCCCTATCCAACCACCCACCAACAGGACACCTGAAAATCTCTCTCCCCTTCCCAGAAAGATCTGTGTGTCATGCCTAGAGCCCTCCTTGTTACTACTTAGTTTCTCTGGGTCTGTAGGTTGTAGTGTGATCTTCCTTGACAGCTCATATCCACTTATAAGTGATGACATATTATGTTTATCTTTCTGAGACAGGAATGTCCTCTTTTTAATAGCTGAGTAACACACCATGTGTAAATATACCACATTTTCTTTATCCGTTCCTTGGTTAAGGAACATCTAGGTTGTTTCCAGTTTTTGGCTGTTATGAATAAAGCCACAATGAACATAGTTGAATAAGTATCTTGTGGTAGGATGGCATGTCCTCTGGGTATAAGTCCAGGAGCAAGTGATACAGCTGCGTCTTGAAGTTGAAATACTCCCAATTTTATGATGAACCACCTCATTGATCTCCATACTGGTTGCACAAGTTTGCACTCCCACCAGTAAGAGTGGAGTGCTCCCCTTGCTCCACGTCCTCCTCAACATGAGCTGTCACTTGTGTGATTGATCTTAGCCATTCTGACAAGTGTAAGATAGGATCTCAAAGTAGTTTTGATTTGCATTTCTCTGGTGGCTAATGATGGTGAACATTGGTTTAAGTGTTTCTTGGCCACTGGAAATACCTCTATTGAGAATTCTCTGTTTAGATCTGTACTCCATTTAAATTGGATTATTTGGTTTGTTGCTGGTTAGTTTGAGTCATGTACTTTGCATATTAGCTCTCTGTCATATGTGGGGTTGGTAAAAAAAAAAAAAGTTCCTGTGCTATCAGTTGTTTTGTTGTCTCCTATGTTGATACCCTCAAGGCTGTTCTCTACTTTGTCTTTTGTTGGGTTCAAAGTGTCTGGTTTAATTTTGATGTCTTTGATCCACTTGGTCATGAGGATTTTTTGCTTTGTTTTTATGTATGTGAGTACACTGTTTCTCTTTTAGACACACTGGAAGAGGGCATCAGCTCCCATTACAAATGGTTGTGAGTCATCATGTGGTTGCTGGGAATTGAACTCAGGACCTCTGGAAGAGCAGTTAGTACTCTTAATCACTGAGCCATCTCTCAAGCCCCTTGGACATGAGTTTTAAGCAGGGTGAGAAATGTGGGTTTGTTTGCATTCTTCTACATACAGACATCCAATTAGACCAGCACTATTTATGGAAGATGCTTTGTTTTTTTCCATTGTGTTCTGACTTCATCAAAAATTGGGTCTTCACAGATGTGTGGACTTATGTCTGGGTTTTCAACTGCATAGATTACAGTGTCTGTTTTTACGCCCATACCATGTGGTTTTTATTACTATAGCCCTGTTAGGACAGCTTGAAATCAGGGATGGTAATATCTAGAAATTCTTATATTGTATAGGATTGTTTTAGCTGTCCTGAGATTTTTGGTTTTCCATATAAAGTTGAGTATTGTCCTTTCAAGACATATAAAGAATTGTATTGGAACGTTGATGGACACTGTGTTGAATCTGTACATTACTTTTGGCGGGATAGCTCATGTTTTACTGATTTGTGCACATGGCAAATCTTTTTCATCCTCTGATGCCTTCATCAATTTCTTTCTTCAAAGACTTGAAATTTTTGCCAAACAAGCCTTTCATTTGCTTGGTTAGAGTTACCACAAAGTAAATGTTGTTTGTAGTTATTATGAAGGGTGTTGTTTTCCCGATTTCTTTCTCAGTATGTTTGTCCTTTGTATAAAGGAGGCCTACCAAATTTTTGTTTTGTTTTGTTAATCTTGTATCCAGCCATTTCATTAAAGGTGTTGAATAAGCTTAAGAGTTCTCCAGTATAATTGTGGTGCCACCTAAGTTACCATATCATGTGCAAATACCTGGTCTCTTCTAATTCATAGCCCTGTGATCTCTTTCAGTTGTCTTATTGCTCTAGCTAGATCTTCAAGTGCTATATGGAGTAGATATGGACAGGGTGGATGGCCATGTCTTATTGCTGATTTTAGTAGAATAATTTTGAGTTTCTCTCATTTTAATGTTGACTATTGACATATTGTAAACTGACTTTATTATGTTTAGATATGTCCATTGTGTTACGGTTGCCTCCAAGACTTATTATGAAGTAGTGTTAAATGTCGTCAAAGATCTTTTCATCACCTAGTTCAATCATTATGTGCATCATGCGGTCTTTTTCTTTCAGTTTGTTTACATGGTGTATTCCGTTGACTGATTTTTTTTTTTTTTTTTGGTATGGTGAATTATCCCTGCATCACTGGGATGAAGCCTAATTGGCCATAGTGGATTGTCTTCTTGATATATGCTTAGATTCAGTTTACAAGTTTTTGGAATATTTTTGCATCTATGTTCATAAGGAAACGTGTTCCATCATTCCCTTTATTTTGTTGAATATTTGTATGTTTTGGGTATCAGCATAAATATGGCCTCTTAAATGAATTCAGCAATGTTCCTTCTCTTTCAATTTGTGGAATAATTTGAAAAGTATTGGTGTTATCTCTTTTTTGAAAGTCTGTTAGAATTCTACACTAAAGCCACCTGGCCCTGGAATGTTTGGGTTTGGATTTGTTTGATTTGTTTGGGCTGGGAGGGTTTTTTTTCCTTTTATTCATTTTACACCTGGATCACAGCACCACCACCACCACCCCCCACGTCCTCCCAATCCCCTTTCTTTAGCTACTTATTCCCTTTCCCCTTCAGCTCTGAGAAAGAGAAGGTGTGGTTTTGAGATACCTGATAACTACTTCCACTTCCTTGGGACTATAGGTCTATTTAATTGTTTATTTGATCTTGATTTGATTTTGGTAAATGGTATCTGTCATTTTCTTTTAGATTTTCCAATTTTGTGGGGTACAGAGTTTTAAAGTAAGACCTGATAATTCTTTGGATTTTCCCAGTGTCTGTTATGTCCTCTTTGTCATTTCTGACTTTGATTTAGATATTCTCTCTCTGCCTTTTAGTTAGGTTGGATAAGGATTATCTTTTTTTTTCCTCATTTCATTGATTCTTTGTATTCTTTTTGTTTGTTTGTTTGTTTTTGAGACAAGGGTCCTCTGTGTAGCCTTGGCTGGTCTGGAGCTCACTCAATAGGCCAGGCTGCCCTCAAACTCAAAGTACTTAATCTAAATCCATATCTTGAACTCTTAACAGTTTCAGAATTTTGTATTGTCTTACTATCTTTAATAGTACTTTTTGATAATTTCATTAATCCTTTGAGAATTTCCTATACTTAATTTTGATCACACTCACCATTCTTACCCAAGCTGCTCCAAGATTCTTCCCAACTTCCCAATACTGTTTTTAATCCATGGAGTCAGATTTGTTCTGCCCAATTTCTTGTGAGCCTGCCCTGAAACATAGTCTGTCTACCAGAGGTTACACTCTTAAAACAGGCTCTTCTTTCCTTCCTCTAGGAGCTGTCAATTGCCAATAGTTCCTTAGCTAGGGTGGGACTTTGTGCCCACCCCAAGTCACCCATCCTCCCTGCCACTGTGCTGGGATTTTTGTCTGGCGTGACCTCACACGAGGTTTGTATGTGCTGCCAGAGCTGCAGTGAGTTCACATGTGCTGCTTCTCTGTCAGGTCTTGAAAATGCTTCCCTCATCAGCCCTCCAATGGCTCGTCTACGCCTTCTGCAACGGCCTCTGTTCCTTGGGCAGAACGTGCTATAAATGTCCTATTTCAGACATGACGCCACTCAGACTTTCAGATCTCATATTACGGTCTTAAATGTTCCAGCGTTTCGCCACTTTTGCATAATACTACCGTATGGATGGAAAACGGTTGTTTCTAAGTATCTTGGTTTTGATTGCCTGGGTCCCCAATAATGAGAAAGATTAGGACAAAAATTGAAGTTATATTACAGATCTGTTTCTTCACATGGGAGATACCCAGCCGATGAAAAGGACTTATCAAATCAGTCTTAAAATTCTGGGTGGTGGTGGCACACGCCTGGTCTACAGAGTGAGTTCCAGGACAGACAGGGCTGCACAGAGAAATCCTGTCTCAAAAATAACAGCAACAAAAATTCTGGCTTACAGGGCATTGCCATCAATGAATTGTGAATTTCAGAAAGTGGGAAGAGAAAAATAGCTGTGTCACAAGGGATAGTAAAGGAAAGAGATAAAAACCATATAGATTCTCTATGCTTTCTCCAGGTGAAAAACCTCCTCCCCTTTGTAGAGAGACAGGCACCTTTGTGATAGAAACCCTAATTAAGGGGTAAACAAAGGAGTATGGGAGTTTTTCCTTAACCCTTTACACTCTTTCATTCTCCATTGTTAGTACAAATTAATTCTCATACTGAAGAAATAGTTTGCAGCTTCAAATCCTGCTCTCTTACGGCACATGTGTACACAGGTCTTCATATAGACATAGTTTCACTCTCCTTTGGTAGGTGCCTGAGAGGTGAGATGGGTTACAGTTAGACAGCACTCTCCACTAATGTTTGCAAGCAGTAGTAGTGAGCTCACAATGGATACCATAGGGATTCATTTTCTGAACTCTTGTGATTTGTTCTGGTCCAGTAGAGAAAACAGACAAGTTATTCTAACAAACTGCATTGTCAGCTTTTTAAGTATTGACTTTGTGTGTGTGTGTGTGTGTGTGTATACACACACACATATATGTAGATATGTATGTATATATATGTATATGTATTTATATATTTTTTTGTTTTTTTTTTTTGGATTTGGTTTTTTTAAGACAGGGTTTCTCTGTGTAGCCCTGGCTATCCTGGAACTCACTCTGTAGACCAGGCTGGCCTCGAATTCAGAAATTCGCCTGCCTCTGCCTCCCAAGTGCTGGGATTACAGGTGTGCACCACCACGCCTGGCTGCGCAGTACCTGTTTTTATCTTTTACTTGTGTGTGTGTGTGTGTATTGGGGCTGCTTATACAAGCATAGACATGTTAAGAGTGGTTACAATGATGGCAAAAAATGTGTCCCATCCGCTATAATCGCTACCCTGTACAGATTCTCACAAAGGTTTTTTTCAGCCTTGTGAGCCACTCCCTGACTCTCCTCTAAATCCTCAGAGAAGTTCTGTGATGCTTTCCTGATCTAAAATGAATGTTCACAGGTCCAGTCTTGGCCAGGTTTTGTGCAGGTAATCTCAGATTCTAGAGTTTAAGAATGTAATAATGATGCCACACCTTAGAACACACTACCTTTCCTTTGATTTCCTTATTTTTATACCCTCTCTTCTTCAATGTTCCCTGTGCCTTGAAGAGTGATAAAGGGACATGTTATTCACTATATTCTTACTCTTGCTGGACCAGTTACAAGTTGTTTTAGTAACAACTACGCACTTTAAAAGAGCATCTCCGACTAAGCTGCCATTGCTAACCTGTGGGTATCAAGCAGAGTCACCGGACTCCTTTAGAGAGCTGTGTGCTCTTGTTCCTCCCTGTGAACTACCTATTGTACTTCCAAGCTCACAACTTGGACAAAATTAGCAGTTTATACAAATGCAGGGGGTGAACCTCGTAAACCTTAGACTAAGACAGTCTCCGAGAAAAGGTAGATGTGATAAAAATTAAAAGGAAATTGTCTTAGGCAACAGAGAGGATTAGTAAGTTGGAGACAAGAACCTAGATGAGAATTCTCAGTGTACTTATGTGAATATATACATGTATGAAAATTTGGGGGTTATGGTGCACGTGCATGAGAGTCCACATCTGATTTTATATACATGTGCACATGTGGAAGCCAAATATTGACATTAACTGTCCTTCTCTAACATTCTCTACCGTATCTTTTGAGATAAGGGCTCCTGCCTGATTAGCTAGTCTGTTTGTCAAAAACAAGGGGGCATGATAATCTCCACCCACCCCACCCCCATAGAACTAAGGTGACAATGCTTGGCTCTCACATAAATGCTAGAGACTGAACTCACTCAAGTCCTTGTGCTAGCGTGGCAGATACTTTGCCAACTGTTCCATCTCCCCAGCCTCCTCTATGAGAATTTTAATAGACAAAAAGAGTATTTAAGCAGTCTAAACAAAGAAGTTACGTTTCCATAGTAGAAGCAATTTTCCCTAATTTTCATTTCCTTAGGCTAAAATAAATAGGGGCTAGTGAGATGGTTCTGGAGTAAGAAATGCATGCTGTTCTTGCAAAAGACCGGAGTTTGGGTCCCAGAACCCATAACAGGCCACTCACAACTACCTGTAGTTCCACTCCAGGGAATCCAAAGGCCTCCTCTGGCATCTATGAGTACTGCACTCACATGTCCATACCCCCCCCCACACACACACACACTCATGTGTTCATAATTAAAGCTTTTTAAATTCTTTCTAATTGGACTCTTTTTAAAAAGAATATTTGCATAAAAATATAAGACCTTGGTGAAATAAATGTGGATCAAAGTTGCTCGTTAAGAGCCGAATTCGCCATTTTCCTTTTCTACTTTATAGAAGACATTTTTTTTTCCACGATAACCAACCATGTTCTGTCTATCCCCTGCCCCATCATCAATGGCAAAGAACACAAGCAAAAGAGGGAATGGAAGAAAATATATAC
Organism: Apodemus sylvaticus; assembly: GCF_947179515.1. NCBI lineage: Eukaryota > Metazoa > Chordata > Mammalia > Rodentia > Muridae > Apodemus > Apodemus sylvaticus. Next base: position 37,223,214 of record NC_067494.1, on the reverse strand, counting down.
AGAAAAATGGAAGACCTTCTGGCCTAAATGTAATAAAGAGATGTACGTGACTACTGAGAGCTACAGGATACTCTTGTCGCTGTGTAACCCGGACGAAACTGCACCGTTTGCTCACACCATTGTGCTGCATGGCCCGCCAGGCTCTGGAAAAACCGCCATGGCAAAAAGGCTAATGCTAGACTGGTCAGAGTGTAAGCAGGCGCAGATTTTCCCGTGTGCCTTCTATATCAGCTGCAGGGAGGTTATGAACCGCAAGCCTTGCGCGTTTTCCCAACTCCTCTCCATGGATAATCCCTCCTGGAGGAACTGTGTGATGCGTGCTCTAGCCCTGGGACAGAACTTATTAATTGTGATGGATGGTTTCGACGAGCTGACATTCCCAGCAGGAGCTCTGATCCGTGACCTCTGTGATGATTGGAATACAGTGAAGCCAGTAGAGGTCTTGCTGGGCAGTTTGCTGAACAGGAAGATGGCGCCTCATGCCCTCCTGCTGGTCACCACACGGACACGGGCTTTGTGCCGCATCATCACCATAATGAATCGGCCTCTCCTAGTAGAAACTCAGGGATTCTTGGACCAAGAAAAGCTGGAATACTTTCAGAAATACTTTGAAGATGAGGAGGAGGACGACGAAGGTGAGGGAAAGGCACTGAGAGCTTTTAAGGAAGTGAGATGCAATGCCGATCTTTTCCAAATGGCCTCGCTTCCTGCTGCATGTGGGGTATTCTGCCTCTGTCTGGAGCTAGGGATAAAGAAGGGGGAAGACCTGGCTCTTACATGTCAGACCCACACCTCTATGTTCCTGAACTTCCTCTGCAAAGTCTTCTCACCAGAAACCTGTGAGGGCCGCCTCGACAAGGAACTCCAAATGTTATTCAAGAAAATATGTATCCTGGCTGCCGATAGTCTTTTGGAGCAGGTGCCCATACTCCGAGAAGAAGATTTCTTGAAATTACAATTGAACCCGAATCAATTGCATCCTGTGGTGTACAGGCACATCCTCTTTAAGGACGGTTCCAGTACAAACTGTCTCTCTTTCACCAGCCTCGGTATCCATCAGCTCCTGGCTGCCATATTATTTGTTCAGGAGCTTGAGTGGGAAAGCAAGGATGTCTCTAAATATAGTATACAGAATATTCTTTCGAAGGAAACAAGATTAAAAAACCCCGACCTGTCTGGAGTGCTGCCATTTATATTTGGCCTCCTGAACGAGACTCATATTCAAGAGCTGGAGACCATTTTTGGCTGCCAAATATCAGCCGAGGTCAAGAGAAAATTCCTGGAGTGTAAGTCAAAGGGAAACAAACCCTTCTTATTACTGATGAATATGCAAGACGCCTTGTCCTGCCTCTATGAATCTCAGGAGGAAGAGTTTGTGAAGGAAGCCATGGCCGCCTTTGAGGAAATCTCCTTGCATTTGAAAACAGACAGGGACCTCATCCATGCTTCATTCTGCCTCAAGAACTCGCAGAACGTGCAGACACTGTCCCTGCAAGTAGAAAAGGCGGTCTTCGCAGAGAACGGTGCGGCGCTGGAGTCCTTAGCTAGATGTCAAAGGTAAGAACCCTATTTTCCTTGCACGCTTCTGAACGGTACTTCCATCCTCCAACTCCTCCCGTGTGTATTTAGAGGCTGACGTCTCTCTTTCTCTGTAGGGCAGGGCAGGACCTCTTGTACCTGCTCATCTTCCTCCCTAATTAATAACAAAAGTGAGAATGATGGTATAATTAAGGATGCTAGCCTGAGAGTCAGACATCTTAGGTCCTAGGGTCTCCTCTCTCCCGGTGAGCATTTGTTTACTCTCCCTACAGCATTTTCACACACAGTGGGTTCTCCTGCCTGTACCTATCACCTCCCTGCCCACCGTTTATGTTTAAACCCTTTCACTCGTGGGTATCCCTACTTCCACGTTTATAGCACACATGTTTTTATTAAACTCATTTACGTGTGTGTGAGCAAAAGTCAGAGGATAGCTTAACAAAACCAGTGTCTCCTTGAATCTCATGTATCCTAGACATTGAATTCATCAGGCATGGCAGCAAGCACCTTTTCCCAGTGAACCACCTTGCCTGTCCTCACGTTTATATGTGCTCTGTTGTCTTCCCCCCCTTTTTATTTTTGCTTTGTAAAATGAGATTTGATTAAATATGTTCCACTTGAAGGCCTTACTCTGTATTGCTTGCTAATATAAAAACTATTTGCTGTGCTCACCAGTGAGATCAAACACAGCTTCTGGGCAGTGGTGGCACACGCCTTTAATCCCAGCCCTTGGGAGGCAGAGGTAGGCGGGTTTCTGAGTTCGAGGCCAGCCTGGTCTATAGCGTGAGTTCTAGGACATCCAGGGCTATATAGAGAAAACTTCTCGGGGCTGGGGGGCGGGGAATAACCACAGCTTCGAATGAATATCCCACATGCATACTACCATTGGGCTAAAGGTTCTCTTCTCTGAGTGCTATTCTCTAAATAAATAATCCTTAAAGCATTTTTTTTTTGTTTTACCCACTTACAGATGCTTTTCTACTTTTCCTAAGTATATGATATCATTAGCCATTGTGAAAATGGAAATTAAAGGTATTTTGAGGGCCTGGAAAGACAGCTGAGCAATAGGAGCACTTGCTGGTCAGCCAGAGGAGCTGGGTTCAATTCCCAGAATCTGCATGGTGGTTTACAACTGTTTATAAGTCCAGTTTCAGGGACTATAACACCTTCTTCTTGCCCACATGTACATAGGTGTTAATTCAGGCAAAACCTCACACTCCACAAATTATAAATTTTCAAAGCCGTACATTCCTCCCTAGCATGCCTTAACCTTTTCTTAACCTCAAAGCACTATTTCAATATATTTGTCTTTTTTAAGTTGCTATATATGACAGTAATCACCTGTCTGGTTTAGCTTACTTCACTTTATATCATGTCCTCTGTGGTGCTGCAAATGACTAAATATTATTATTCTGTAAAGAAACCGTGTTCTGTATTGAAATTATAACAGTTCCAGGAACATGAATGAATTTGGAAGTTACTAACCAAAGAAGGCAGATACATACCATTTTCTCTTTCAAACTGATTCTAGATTTTCATGTTTTTTTATGCATGGGTGTATATACATGAGTAAGGTTAGGTTATGAAACTATTCAAGAGGGTACTGATTAATTTTTGTGATATGAACATAAAACTAGAGTTTTGTGAGAGGAAAGCATCAGATGAGAAATTGGCTTGTAAGCAAGTCTGCGGGGCATTTTTTGGTTGATATTGATATGGAAGGGCCCAGCCTACTGTGGGTGGTCTTATTCCTAGGCTAGTGTTCCTGGAGGGAGGGGGAGCATATAGAAAACAGATCGAGCAAGCCGGTGATCAGTATTCCTCCATGGCCTGTACTTCAGTTCCTCAGTCATGAACTGTGATCAGGACCAAAAACTGCAAAATAAAACCTTCACTCCACAAGTGGCTTTTTGGTCATGGTATTTAATCACATGCAACAGAGAAGCACAGTAGACCCAGGGCCATGAGATGGGAAGCACCCTTAAGAGAAAAGAAGAACTGCAGGTAATAGAATATATATGTTGCATGAAAAAGAAGCAGGCAGGCGAGTCAAGATAAGCCAGGAAGAACAAAGTATACAGGAAAACGTCATAGCAACCATCCATTTGGCTGCTGATAGACAAGTTTCAAAATCTTTTGTAGAAACTGTGAAGATGTCCTAATCCTTAAAGCCCAGTCCTTAAATCACTTACAGTGAGACAAGCGCAAATAACTGTGTCTAGATCCTCAGAACCTGCACAAAACTACAAGGTTGCGAATGCCTGCAACCTCAGTGCCAGAAAGGTGGAGGGTGGAGGAAGGTGGATCTCTGGAAGCTTAAATACCTGCTGGCCTCGCCTCCTTAGTGCAGTTGCAAACCAATGAGAGATTCTGCCTCCTCAAGCAAAAGGTAGAAGGTGTGCTGGAAGATTCACAGGAGCGTGCAAGCACACGTGAATAACATGTAGAAATGAAAATTCACCTCTTGGTTTTCATAGGTCCCCGGATGTGCAACGCATGCTAACTCTCTGGTCAGACCTTTGTGACACATTTAATCTAAATGAGAAACTGGCCTTTCTAGACATCCACGAAAGCTTCCTCGACAGCGCCGCACTGGAGATTCTTTGTGAAAAGCTGCCCTCTGCTTCCTGTTGTCTCCAGAAAGTGGTGTAAGTAGGAGCTCATCTCCAGAGGAAAGCCCCCCCCCCCCACACACACACACCATAAAACCAAAGCGCTCACAATTATAGAGTGCTGGAAAAAAAATCCTCAAACTCATTTCCCAGGCTCAAACCAGGTATCCAAGACACCGAATTTAGATAGCCCTGCCATTAAGTTTATCTAGAGAAGATTCACATAGTAACCTCAGTGTTAATGCATGATACAGCTTTGATAGCCACAAATACCATAAGAAAAATCAAGATCCCAGAGAGTTTGAATCCTGCTATGGAGACCATTGGGCTCTAAATAGAACAGAGTCCCCAACCTCTGTGGGAACTTGGGTGATATATTTGTTGGAGGGAGGAAGGTTGGTTGGTCTACATATTATAGAATGGTAAGCAGTGTCCCGCCCTGGCCTCCACATGCCAGATATCAACAGCACTTTCTGCCTCCAGTCATAAGATAAATCTCAGTGTCTACAGATATCCAAGTATCGTCTAGTGTTCCCCAGGGGACACAGAGTCATGCCAAGTTGAAAACCACTGATGTAGAAAGACAAAGACAGCAATGTGCTTGAGGCATGAGCATAGAAAGTCAACCGGGCAGTGTGTGTGTGTGTGTCTCCATTACCAAAAACATGTACACAAGTTAATGAAATTGGAATAAAATTGTGTCAAAATATTGGCAGGGGAAAAGTTAAGCCTGTAACTTAAATGCATGAGGGCAGAGTGTGGGAAACGTTTCACTCTTACTTGAAATTAATCTGTAGATTGTGTGCCTAGAAGATTGAAATCTAGGAAGATATAAGTCACAAGGGTTTCAAGGATAGTTTCTATGTTGGACCATCGAAACAAAGCTTGTTGAGATGAGTAAGATCTGGAAATATCATATGCTGTAATGTTATAATATCAATATTATATACTCCATATTTTCTGAGAAGAGCTGACGGTTTGGAGGGGGTGGTTTAGGTGGTTTTGTGAGATCTATGTATGTTATATGAGAGGGTCTACGTAGCCCTGGTTTTCCAACAGCTTGTCTGTAGACCAGGTTGGTTTCAGACTTCTGACAATCTACCTGTCAGATTACACCACATAACACGAGAACATAGATCTTCTGTATTCTCTTACTCACTCACACAAATGGCATACTTGGCACAATAGGATCTTCCATCCATTTTCTTGTAACGCTATGTCCAGAGAACCTGATACAGCCTTCTGGAATCTGATGGCAGCTGTACTCACACAAGCATATACCCACTCACTCATACCCATACCTAGACTGACACTGTCACATAGTTAAAAATAAAAGATTATCATATGGTTGCACCAAACAAACAACAACAACAACAAAAAAAACATCTCCCCCAAATCAACATGTTTCTTGACATTTTCAGGGGTGGTATAGGTTTGTAGCTATGAAGTGGGGAAAAAAAAGGTAGCTTTAAGAGATAGAAATGCTAATTATTTTGGTTGGGATGATTATCTGACAAGGTGTACCCAACGCAAAACAGAGTTGTATGGCCTAAATACAACTTTGTCAACAGTGAAGAAAGGGGTGGCTTACCTTGAGGGAGCTAAAATGTAAGCATACCGTATTCCTTTGCTTCTGTTTATTGTACAGTAGAGGTAATAGAAACTCAAAAAACAGCTCTTTTGAAATTTGAATTATATTTATAATTGCGTGGAGAGGAATGTGAGGTATATATTTGTATGAGTGGGAGGCCACAGGACAATTGGTTAGAACTGGTTCTTTTCATTTGACTGGGATCAAACGGAAGGTGACAGGTGTGGTGTCAAGTATGTCTCTTTCCTGAGCCATCTCACCAGCATTCAAGATCTCTTTTGTATTCTTTTCTTCAGCCTCAAAAATATTTTCCCAGATGATGCGTATGGTAAATTGTGCCTCTGTTTTAATGGTTATGAAGCCATCACCCATCTGACCCTGCAAGGTGGTAACCTCAACAGCTTTCTTCCCTCACTACGTGAGGTTCTGGAAAACCCAGCCTGCAACCTGAAGTTTCTCAGGTCTGTCTCTTCATCCCCTAAAAGTCTGGTCATATAAAACTATCTTGGGTCTTTCTATATAGCAAATCTAAGTTAGAGGGAAAGATTTCTTATTTTCTAATGAATTGTTTTACTTACACCTCAGATTTCTTATTTTCTAATTAATTGTTTTATTTACACCCAAAATGTTGTCCCCTCCCAGAGTTCTTTACCCCATCCCTCCTCCCATTCACCTCTGAGAGGGTGATGCCTCACCCTCAGGCATGCCCGGTGTGAGGCTAGACAAAGCAGTCCTCTGCTAACACATGTGCTGGAGGCCACAGACAGACCAGTCCCGTCTCTGCTCTTTGGTTGGTGACTTAATATCTGGGACCTCCCAAGGGTTCATATTAGTTGACACTGTTGGTCTTCCTATGGGCTTGTTATCGCCTTCAGCTTCTTCAGTCCTTCCCCTAACTCTTCCTTAGGGGGTCCCCAACCTCAGTCCAATGGTTGGCTGTAAGAATCTGCATCTGTCGCAGTCAGTTCCTGGTAGAGCCTTTCAGAGGACAGCCATGCTAGGCCCCTGTCTGCAAGCACACCATAGCATCAGTGATAGTGTCAGGGTTTGGTGCCTACCCACAGGGTGGATCCCAAGTTGAGCCAGGCTCTGGTTGGCCATTCCTTCAGTCTCTGCTCCATTTTTGTCCCTGAATTTCTTTTGGACCGGAACAGTTGTGAGTCAAAATTTTTGAAGGTGGCTTGATGTCCCATCCCTCCACTGGGGGTCCCTGTCTACTGGAGGTGGTCTCTTCAGGTTCCATCTCCTGCTAAGATCACCCACATTGAGACCAGGGAGACTCACATCCTAGGTCTCTGGGACTGTCTAGAGATTCCCCTTTAGCCCCCAACCCCCAGAAGCCCCATATTTCCATTCATTCTCCCGGACTTTTGAGCTTCTTTTCTGTCTCTTGCCATAATAATAAAATTGCTTATGCTGAGAGACAGACAGACAGACAGAACAAACATGAGAACAACAACAACATTCAGAGCACATAGACTAGAAGACAGAAAAATCAGTCCTCACCTTCCCCGAGCTCTGAACAACTTAAACAACTCTATATGACACTCCTAGAGTTTAAGTAACAGCTTTAATTTTCTTATGGTGGTTGTAGTTATACTCTTCTTAGGTTATCATTCAACATAAGCTTGAAGACCCCCTTCTCCCAGCAAACTTGTTCCATACCATCAGTTAAGCCCTTCCCTGGCATCACTCTTGACTGGGATATCAGCTGTTGGGATGGTCTTACTGCTTATACCACCACCCCCATCCCGTGGTCCATGGATCCTAACATGACCACATTTGAACCAGCAGCAGTAGCAGGGACACAGTGTAAGGCCACAAACCATTCAATGTGTTTCCAGGTATGTGATATTCACCCATTTCTCTAGGTCTTCTTGTCAATAAAAAGGCAATAACATACAATCCATAAGGACTGGAACGTGAGGTAAAACAAATCATGAGATAAATTGTAATTGCTGTGAATACTATCCATGGAAAATGACCCTTTTTTTTCTTTTCCTGAGAGAATTATCTGGGGGAGGGGAGTATATAACTTGAATATTTGAGACTCAATTTTCACCTTAAATGAATAAGCTAATGCCCAAAATGAAAGGAAATTTCATTTAAGTTCAATGTATGTAATTTTTGGAAGCAATTGGCAGTGTACATGATATGCTGATACCTTGATGTAATTTGGTTATGTAGTTACAGTGTAGCTCAAAGGGAGAGACTCCTCATCTTTAGTATGTCTTAGTATGTTTAGTATGTTTTAGCTATGTGACATGTCATTGCGTGTGGGTTATCAACTTAAAACATTCGATGTTCAGATATAATTATTTCCAACGTGAGATTGGAGATATGTCACTTGCCTATAATCATGGGACTGGGGAGACTGAAGCAAGAGGATTGGAACTTGAGATCCACATCGTGAGACTCATCAGTCTCAGATAATCTATGAAGCTGGCTTGGGTGGTGCATACCTTTGATCCAAGGACTTGAGAGGCAGCAGCAGGTAGATCTAAAGGCTAGCCTGCTATACATAATGAGTTTGAGGTCAGTCATGGATACATAGATAAACCATGTCTCAAACTATATCTTTATATTCATAAATGTATGGCAAGGCAATTAGCAATACATGTATGCCTGTGGGTATGGAGCTGTCCTTGAGGCAGGGACAACCTCCCAGTGGTCACAACACCAAAGGAAAAGTTACTCTCCCTCTCCCAGCTGGCACTGATGGCTAATACCTCTTCAGGTAAGGGTAGGGATAAAAGGGAACATGAATTTGGGGTGGAACTCTGTTGAGTTGGCAGTAGGAATTAGTAGGAGAGGATGTGGATAAGATATCTGTTTTTATATTAAAAGAATTAAAAAATGAATTGGAAACAGGGCATCACTGTGTAGTTCCGGCTAGCCTGGAACATACTGTGTAGACCATATTAGCCTGTGCCCCCACAGAGATCTGCCTGCCTGCACCTCCTGAATGCTATGAAACTTGGTGAACTTAGGCAATTTAGACCATGGTTTTTGGACTCACCAAGGGAAGGAGAACACAAAAAATGGCCAAAGAGTATAAACATTGTGCCTTTGAACAGCTAGGAAGTAAACCATTCATTCCTACAATAGGAAAGATACTCAAAAGTCTGTCTGTGGGAGTTCATCCAAGGAGAACAAGCTTGGTCAGAAACAATCCGATCCCTTCAAATAGTCACAGTCAGTTTCTGCTCGCTTTATGTAAGCGTGATTTGATGTTCTACTATCTCTTTCAATTAGCTTTCTCACTTTGGCTTGCTATATACTTACTGAACTCAGTCACAACTTCAAGAGCAGCTATCCTACCTACAACATTTCTCTGGACCATTCAGAACATACTTGCTCTCATTTCATCCACAGCCTGAGATTGTGTTCTACCGCAGATCAGAAATGGGATGACTTCTTCCTAGCCCTGAAAGTCAATCAATCCCTGATATATCTGGATCTCACAGACAACAGTCTCTTGAACAAGGGTGCAAAGCTGCTATGTAAGGCTTGGAAGCAACCAAAGTGCAAACTGCAGAGGGTATCGTGAGTATGTCCTCTCTTCCTATGGGACATCACTTTGGACACTGAGCTATAGAGGCATGGTTGACGTCACACGTACAAGGCAACCCATATAGTTGTGGGGTCCACTTAAATCCAACGTAAGTCCAACAAAACTCTTCTAGTCAATGCAGATGACAAAAATGTATTGTAATCAGGGCCACACAACAGACCTCAGAAGCTAAACTGAGACCCTGAAGAGAAATTACACAGCATATTTAAAGGATGTGAGACCACAGAGTAAGAGGCAGTGGGGTGCACTGGATGTAGAAGACATCATATTTTGACATAAGGGATTGAGCAAGAGTTTTTTACTGATCAAGTTAGGATTTAATTGCTGGGCCTGGGAACATGAACTTAGTTTGACCCTGCCAGTAAGATGGAGAAGTTACCCTTGAGTTGTCTGAACTCAGACAACTGCCTCCTTATAATAGAAGCCATTCAGCTATTGGGAAGTCCCCAGTTCCTCTAGGACCTGGGACCTTGAATTTCACCCCATGGTTAAACAGAGTCTGAAAATGAAATGGCAGTACTTGAAATAAGTTTCTTCCCAACAATGAGTCCAGCCACACACACAGACACCTGACCTGCTTCTAAGGTTTTTGACTGTGCATTACTCATTTTGCTGAGTGATCTCCTTTTTGTTGAGAATCTTGAATTTTATTTGACTTTTAACATTTTCTTTTTTTTTATTAGATATATTTTTGTTTGTTTTTTCAAGATAGGGTTTCCCTGGCTGTCCTGGAATTCACTCTGTAGACCAGGCTGGCCTCAAACTCAGAAATCTGCCTGCCTCTGTCTCCCAAGTGCTGGGATTAAAGGCGTGAGCCATCACTGCCCTGCAGATATTTTATTTACATTTCAAATAACCCCTTTCCTGGTTTCCCCTCTGAAAACTATCTCATCCCTTCTGCTCACCAACCCACCCACTCCCACTTCCCTGTCCTAGCATTCCCCCACACTGGGGCATTGAGCCTTCTCAGGACCAAGGACCTCTCCTCTCATTGATGTCCAACAAGGCCATCTTCTGCTACATATGCAGCTGGAGCTATGGGTCCCTCCATGTGTACTCTTTAGTTGGTGGTTTAGTCCCTGGGAACTCTGGGAGTACTGGTTGGTTCATATTGTTCCTCCTATGGAGTTGCAAGCTCCTCCATTGGGGACCTTGTGCTCAGTCCAATGGTTAGCTAGGAGCACCCACCTCTGTATTTGTCAGGCTCTGGCAAAGCCTCTCAGGAGAAGCTAAATCAGGCTCCTGTCAGCAAGCACTTGTCGGCATCCACAACAGTGTCTGGGTTTGGTGACTGTATATGGGATGGACCATATGTCTGTGCATATGTCTGTGTGTCACTTGATAAAACTCACCCCCATTTTCTCTCCTCTGAATTTCTTCCATCTCTTCACCAGTCCCTCCCACTGAGGAGGGTTTGCTTAAACCCACTGAGTCTACTTACTGTACATGGGGTAAGATGGGAGTATGGGCCACCTCTCAGGAGACACATCCTTGAAATAGACTTGACTTTGCCTACCCTGGAAACCATCACCTGCCAATTGGTCCTCAGCACGAGCCCCTTCCCCACCCATGTTGGATTTTAGCTGGCTTAGTCTTAGGAAGTCTTAGATTGCTTTCCTAAGTCTGAATCCCTCATGTGATCATGACTTTGTGGTAGAAATCAACAAGAACATAAGGAGTTTATCTTCTGGAGACAGCTGGAAATGCCCTTTCCTGTCTTAATCGATGTGTAATTTGTTTAGTTTAACTTGGTTTGGGGTTTTTGTCTTAGGTGGGAATTTTTAACACTTTCGTATCTATGCACCATGCATACTGGCATTCTCATACCCACCTTCTGGCCAAAGCGCTCTCTCCCGACAAATCTCTCTCTCATTTATACCTATTCATATTATTTGATGACCCACCAAGATAACCAGGGCTATGTGTGAGGCTGTGGGTTTATAGCTGTGTGTGGAAGCCTGAGACACAACTAAGGAGAGTAATTCCCTCTTCTAAAGTCTCTTCATAGACAACAGTTGAGTTGAGCAGGGCCCCGTGAGCCTTTCCCCTTCCTAGACTTACTGTTGGTCCAGCTGTGTGCTTCATCCGCAGGTTGGAGAACTGCCTTCTTACTGAAGCCTGTTGCAAGGACCTCTCTTTAATTCTGATGCTCAGCCAGACTCTGACACACCTCAACCTGGCCAAGAATGAACTCGGGGATAACGGAGTGAAAAACCTGTGTGAAAGTTTAAGCTGCCCTGAGAGCAAACTACAGACCCTAGTGTAAGTCTCCTCAGCCTGCAGGCATTGCGGGTGTGTGTGTGTGTGTGTGTGTGTGTGTGTGTGTGTATGTGTGTGAGAGAGAGAGAGACACGGGGGGGGGGAGGGTGAGGGGGGATCATGGTTATGTTAACTACCACAAATGCTATGCTAAGATCTTCCAGGTGAGTGATAGACTATAACAACAGTATTGGCTGGGGATGCACCCCAGTGGTAATAGTTACATATAGCCTAAGGAAAGTCCTAGCTTCAGTATCTCCACCATTATAGAATATGTAATGGTAATATTCTATAGGGAAATGAGAAGAAGATCTGGTTTCCAGGTCTGACTTCCCTTTTGGTCTTGGTTTTAGTTTTGGTTGACATGGTGTCTTATATATCCCAGGCTGGCCTAGAATTCACTGTGTACCAGACTTTAAACTTCCTGATCCTTCTCCTACCAAGTACCTGGATCATAAGGATGTGCCCCCATACCTGGAGTCTTTTTTTTTTTTTACTTCTGCTTTTAATGTTTTTGTAAAGTATGACCCATTGAGTCCAAGTAGTACTGTTGGCACGAACTCAGGTGTGGGATCATCCCCTTGGGGGAAGGACAACCTACCAGTAGGCACCTCTCAAAGAATGGTGAGGCTACTTTCTCTAGCAGTCAACTATGAAGTTTTTAGTAGTAAGAGGAGACGGTCCTCAGAAGCCCTCCCCCATATGTAGTACTTTTCCCTGACTCGGTCTTCTGGAGATAACCATGGCTGCTGTGACTTCATGTGTACTGCAGCATGTCACGTCCAGAAGACACTGTTTCTAGCCCTCCTCTCCATCCTCATGGCGCTCCTCTCCATCCTCACAGTGCTCCTCCCCATGCTCCAGCTCTGTCCTTTCATAAGACAGAATCTTGCTGTGACTCCCAGGCTGGCTTTATATTCAAAACAATCCTGTTTCAGACTGCCAAGTACTGTTCCACCAAGCCCAGCCTAACATCCTCTTCAAGTCTGTGTTTTTAGCGCTATGTAACATAAAAGTATACATGGTTGGGTAGAGATGGAATTGACAAGCTCAATATGACCCTAGTTTTAATTCTGGAATCTGTAGGGTCCATTCTATTTTAAGATAATTTTTTGAGATTAAAATATAATTAACAATATTTCTCCCTTCCATTTCTTACCTCCAAACTTTACCAAATGTCTCTGGTTGATACTATATGTTATTTGTAGGTATGTGTTCAGGGCTGATCACTTGGCACTGGTCCCTGGGGATAGACCACCTCTATTGCTCCCAGCTTTCCTCAGTTGCCTATTTGTGTAGTGTTGAGGCCTCAGGGGATTTTCCTTATCAAGTCTTGCCTTCTCATTAATATCATCCTTATTTATTTAGCTCATGTTTGGGAAGTCATGTTGGTGAGACTTTGAGTGTAGCCTCTGACATTACCAGGAGATACAATTTCATAGTAGGCTTCCCGACCCTCTGACTCTATGGATCTTTCCACACCCTCTTCTGTAATCTTCCCTGACCCTCAGGCACAGGGAGTTGTTTGAAGATACATCCTTTGAAACTGGGCTCCAAAACTCTGAAGTTTCATTGGTTGTGATGTTCTGCAGTTGTCTCTTATTGTGTTGCAAAGAGAAGTTTCATAGCATTAGTTTCCAAAGAAGAATGGGGCTGTACCACAGAGATTGTGTTTAGCACTGACAACACTACTCTACCGGGTGACAGAGAGGTCACTGCCAACATTTAAACACTGGCTCTGTTGGGATGAGGGTCACAGTACAGTTGGTTCTCATTGCTTCCGATTACTGTAATAAATGCTATGATAAGCAGCAGCTTGGGGAGGAAAGGGTTTGCTTCATGCTACATCTTGTAATCCATCTTGAACAGAAGCCAAGGCAGGACCTGGATGCAGGATTTGATGCAGAGGTCATAGAAGGAGCTCTACTTACTGGATAGTTCACTTTGGTTTTTTGATGCCACCCAGTACTACCTCCCAGGAGTGGCACCACCCACAGTGGCTGGGGCCTTCCCACATCAACAATCAATTAAGAAAAATCCTTACAGACTTGCCTACAAGACAATCTTATGGAGTTACTGTCTCTATTAAGGTTTCTTTTTCCCAGATGACTCTAGCCTCTGTCAAGTTGACAGTAAATAGTGAGGTTTGTGTATAAGGTCTGTAGTTCCCTCCTCAACACCATGAAAGGAAGAAACAGTGGAGGACGGAGGAAGTAAAGAGAGGAAGAGTAGTAGCTGTCAGCTTCTGTGGTTTTAACCTTTGCAATAATGTTAAACAGCCAGGGTCTGATAACTACTTGGTAGATGGAAGGAAAGAACGCCCTAATAATACACTAAGTATCCAACCAAACGCAGAAGTCCAAAGCCATGAAGACCCTATCCACCTAACTAGCCAAACCTTGACCCTATAGTTATGTTAGAAGACACTATCATCAATACTGGCAGGAAGGCACATGCCTGTAAACTCAGCATTTGGAAGTCAAAGGCAGGAGGATCACAGCCTGTGCTACAGAGTGAGACCCTAGTCCCCTCCCCCCCCAAAAAAAAATCACAGGAAACTCACTACCTCCTAATATCACCAAACACAGTCATGAAGTAATTGTCAGCATTTATGAAGCAACTCCTGCATACAGGCACTATGCTAGGAACGTAGCGATGATCTATGCCCCATCCATCAAGTACTACAAATTGAATGGTTTCTCTGTTGTGGGATAAGAGTTGCATTTACCTATGAGCATAAGTATTTAAAAGATGGTTGGAAACTGTATCCATTAAATGATATGTCCTTTTCATTCTCCTCTAGGGTCTTTGTTGTCTTCTCTCCACAGGTAGACAATAGCAGGCATACCAATTAATTTTATTTACTTATTTATTTGAGAATTTCATATATATATATGTGTGTGTGTGTGTGTATATATGTACACAAACACATACACCCATACACATATACACATACATGTGTGTATGTGTGAATGAGAAGCCGGTCCAGCCCAGTCTCTCTGGCCCTGAAACAGGATGGTCAGGAACTCATTTTATTGTATCAGTCACTTGTTTATATAGGGTTGAGGAGGGAGATAGGGATTTTTTTGTGGGGTGAGATGACACAGGAGGCAGGGAAGGGTGATGGGGAGGGTAAGGAGTGACCGACAGGGCCAACAAAGTTATTTGAAATTAGCAGTAGCTAGGCAAAAGTAGGCTTAAGCAGGTTGTGATGAGTCACTCCAGTATGGAAGTGACCGAGACAGGTCTCTAAACTCGAGCAAAGGCTGAGGCTCCCTCACTAGGCCTCAGTATCTGACCAAATAAGGCCCAACAGAAACCCACTCTGATTTCATTCCAATATCATTTATCACAATGTCTCTAAACTTGACTGGAACCAATAACTTGAAAGTAGTAGCTTGGGTACTTCACCCCAGAATGGACTGAGGTGCTTGTTTTCTGATTTTTGTCCCTGTGTATGTGGTTTTTCCAGACTGTGGTCCTGTAACATCACCAGCAATGGTTGCCTTTATCTGTCAAAGATGCTCCAACAAACACTGAGCCTGGAACACTTGGATCTGGGACTAAATCGCATTGGATCCGCCGGGGCAAAGTCACTGTGTGAGGCTCTGAAGAATCCCAAGTGTAAATTGAAAAGTCTGTGGTGAGTTGTGCCATTTTGAATTGCAATCTGTACCTCGAAGGAGCTTTCGAGTGTAGCAGCAGATGTCTTCAGAAGCAATAGGGAGGTCCTGAGTCAAGTCAGTTGAGTATTGTATCACATTTTTCTAGTATTCGCATCTACAACTGGTACCTGGAGGTCAGTAGGACAACATGAGAGGATTGATTGATTCTCTCTTCTAGAGTTCAAACCCAGTTTGGCAGGCTTAGCAGCAAGGGCCTTTACCAACTGATCTCCCTCTCTAGCCCCGAGTTGAGTGGTCTTTTAAGTCATCAGACAAGGGGTTGGAGAGAGAATGACTCGGCAGTTCTCTTTGGTGCTCACAAAGAACAGAAATTTTGTTCCCAAGCTCACATCAAGTGGCTCCAAATTTGCTGTAAGCACCAGCTCCAGGGAGCCTGTTTCCTTCCTACCTCATT
This sequence comes from Apodemus sylvaticus, assembly GCF_947179515.1. Classification (NCBI taxonomy): domain Eukaryota; kingdom Metazoa; phylum Chordata; class Mammalia; order Rodentia; family Muridae; genus Apodemus; species Apodemus sylvaticus. The sequence goes on along the minus strand of NC_067494.1, from coordinate 37,207,559 downwards.
GGCCACACAGTTGGCATGTGAAGCTTTTTTTTTTTTCTCTTTTCTAAATGCACTGTGTTTATTTCACTCTTGCCACATCCTCTGAGGTGAGACAAACATTTCACATATAATGAAGTCCTAGGACGCGAAGGAGAAGGGGGCTCACGTCTTCAGTTTTTCTACCAGTTCCGGTCATCTTCATCAATAGTATACCCTTCACCATGAATCACCAATTGGGACTTGATAAACTGCACTTCCTCCAGCTGTCTTCTCACCTGGGCATAGTCCTGTTTCCACGGGCCAGTTATCCACAGGTTAGAGGCAGGGCATTGGAACACAGAGCCCAGCTTGAACATCCCTGATGTACTGACATATTCTTCAGGAGGTTTAGGCTGTTCAGGTGTGGGTTGCAAGAGAGGGCCTGTGACAATGCCTCACAGCAGTTGGAAGTCAACTCATATGCTCCCAACCCAAGTCTCCTCAGGGAGCTGCTACTTTGCTTCAGTCCCTCCAACAGGGCTGTGACTCCTTTTGTCACCAGGGTGTTGTTTCCAAGATCCATGCTTTTTAAGTGGTTGGTTGTTGAGATCATACAGGCCAGGTCCTCACAGTGGTCCTCTGTGAGCTGGCAGTCCACCAGTTCCAGTTCTTGAAGGTGACAAGTGGGTTCCTTTAAGGCTTTACACAGTAGCTTTGTTGCACTATTTAAGGGATTCATGGCCAGTCTCGGTCCGTCAGCTTTCTGTTTGTAAGTATCAACACCAGGAAGCCTGTAGGCATCATGTACAATGTTGCAGTGATTCATTATCAGCCGCTGTAGAGCACCTTCCGGATCCCTCAGGAACTGACACAGCTGTTGCACTTCTTCAGTCCCCTGGCTCTTGTTTGACCAGCACAGGCGAGTCACATAGTTCTGGTTGCTGAAAAGGGCTGAGGCCAGAAAGGTGGCAGCTGACAGGTGTGAGGTCGCAGCTGTCTGGCATCAGCTTCTGCAGTGGACACATTGAGCTACTGAAGGCATCCCTGAGGGATGTGACGCTCTTTCCTCCCACCTTATTTTTGACCAGTCTGAGACTGGTCTTAGGCTGGCGCTTGAAAGAAGGTATCCAACCTCAGTCTCCAGGGAGCAGCTTGGATGTTTCAGTGTGTCAGAGGCTAACTTCATGTCGTCATCCTTCATGGAAGTGTTCCCTAGATTGAGGTATTTTAAATTCTGGTTGCTAGCAAGGAGCATTCAGAGATATTTCAGGCCAGACAGGACCTCTGCACTCTTAAAGGTCAGCTTCTGTACAATGCAGGACAGATTCCTCAACTCCAGGCACAGTCTTTAAGGCCCATTTGTTCAAGATGCTGTTGCCCGAGTCCATCTCCTTCAAGTTCGGGTGGGTGCTGAGCACAGAGCAGACATTTTCCCACCACTTTGGGAGGAGGGGCTTACCCTGTGTCTCCTGGAGAGCAACAGGGCACAGCTCGAGAGTATTATCCACCAAGAAGAGGTCTCTGATCCATCTGGATTGCCTTCAAGTTCTGACAGTGCTGGAGACAGTTAGGAAGATACCATCAAGTCCATCTTCTGGTTAATCAGAAGCCACACTTCTTGGAAGCCATTGAGAACCATGTGAACAAACTATATCTTGAGACTCAGATAGTAGACATCCAGGGTGTCCGTCGGGCTGGTGCCAATGACCTGGTGACCTATCAGACCTGTGTTGGAGTTTCTTACCAGTCTTACCAGTCGGGGTCATGAGACATCCAAACAGAACTTCCAGAGTCTTCAAGATATCCTTCTTCATGAGGCCAAATAAGAGACAATTCTTCCTGAGGAGGTGAGTGTCATTAGTTCTTCTCACCTCCGAGATGCTCCTTTGTTTTTGTTTTTTGTTTTAAAATGAGGAAAAAAAATACTGATTCCACTCCCCAGCCCTTCTAAAACATAATACAGGGCAGCAAAGAAATCTGCACGCCAAGATGGAAGAAAATACAACACTGCTCACGTGCTGTTCATTTGAAAGAGGGCCAAGATCTCAGACTTCTTTTGGCTGCAGGTCTTCAGGTCATCATCGTAAAACACCGACCTCATGGTCCACGGTCCCTCAGCTGCCATCCTGCACAAACCCACTAGGGTAATTTGCTCTTCCTGACTGAGAGCGCCCTGGGGAGGCCTTCTCAAGGTGAGCTTGTGGAACACCAGTGCAGCATACAAACCGGTGAGCATCTGGCAGGGTAGAGTGCATCTCTTTCCCAGCTGCTTCTGCAGCTGTAGAGCCTCACAGACCAGGAGGGGGCAGCTGGCATTGGACAAATAGTTGGTGATTCTCCATCACGGAATGGAAGACTTGCATTCTCTGAGAGTCATTGGAGATGTTCTCAAGGACCAGCTGAGATCTCCTTGGTGCAGACAGTCCTTCAATCAGTATATAGAGGGGGGACACCACCATTGACGTGAGCTTTTCTAAGCCTGTGTTTCTGGTGGTAATGATGAGAAAGGACTCGGGTAGGAAGGCCTTCCTCAAGAGGCTGTACATTAGGATGTATATGGGCTGTTCATCCTTCCAGTCTCCGGAGACTGTGATATCATCATGTTGGAGGACAGAGCCCACATCATCCAAACCATCTGTGACGAACAAGAGTCTTTCTGGTTGGGACATGATCTTTCTGGTTGGGACATGATCTTTCTGGTTGGGACATGATCTTTCTGGTTGGGACATGATCTTTCTGGTTGGGACATGATCTTTGTCACTGGAGCCCAGGAGTCTGGCCACTCCTTGGCAATCAGTTGTGCCAAACTGCCCTTCTCTGTCCACTTTCTTTCTCTAACAGAGGTAGATGACATAGGACGTGTCTTTGGTAGAGTTTACCCTGTGCCCAGCCCAGAATAATACTTCTGGCCAAAGCTGACTTCCCAACTTCTGGTCTTCCATGTAGGATAATGGTGTGAGACCTGAAGGTTTTCTGGTATGGTTTAAAAGCATCAGACAACACTTTCATCTCTGGGATGTCATGGTGTAGATCCGCACATGCATCAGATTTAGCTAGCACATGGGCTTTGTGTTCTTAGAGGTCACCCTGCTCGCTTGCCTTTGTCATTGCATCTCCTTCCTCAGCTTGCAAGGCTTCTGATGTCTGTTCCCAGCCTGGTCCTTGGTCTTTCAGGATTGCTTTACTGTCTTTTTCTGGAGAGACAGTGTGCTTTCTGATGTCTGTTCCTGCTCTGGTCTTTGGTGCGCCACATGTAAAGTTTGTTTGTTTGTTTTTTTGTTTGTTTGTTTTTTAAAGGTTAGCTAATGGATGTGAATGCTGGCTGTGCAATCGTGAGACTGGGGTCACATTCCTAGCATCAACATAGAAAAGTCAAGTGTGATGCCTATAATGTCAGCACTGGGAAAGCAGGGACTTGGGCATCTCTGGGGCAAATGGGCAGCCATTCTAGCCAAATTACAAATCCCGGGCTCATAGAGAAGGCTTATCTCAAAATATGAGATAGAGAATGCTGAAAACAGTATCGAGCTCCTGGCCTCTACAAACAATGGCACATGTGAACATTCACACAGGGACACACATTACACAAGCAGGGTATGCAAATGTCTCCTCTTAAAAAAAATTAAGGATAAGATGCATCAAGCCAAGCACAATCACCCATTGCTGCCCAGATCCCTATATTAGAGAGGTAAGAGTTGGACATTATACCTATGGCCTCAGTAAGGTCAATGGAGTCTACTTGATTCTGTCCTACAAATCCCAGGCAAGTTAGGAGCATCAATCAAATGCTCTTCATGACAGCCCTTAACAGTGAGAGACTCGTAGAAGTGCAGTCATATGATTGTCACCCAACAAATGTCCTCCCTATTCATTCCCATTTGTCACAGATGCCAGAGTTCCTTGTCTTATGGCTGAGCAATACTCCATTGTAGGTATCTGCCACACTTTGCTTAACCTACCAAATCTGTCGGTGGTGCTTGGCTTGTTATACTTGAAAGTAGTATCAGTAGGTCTTCAATGAATGCCAGGAAAACTTAAAAAGCCAGATTCACAGAAGCAGAGAGTAAGACCTCCAAGGTCTAGGGCTGAGAAAGTAAATATTGGTAGAACTCCAAATATTATACACACATTGTATTATATATATATACATACATATATATGTGTGTGTGTATAATATTATTGTACTATCTAATATAATTAATATATTATTGCATAATATATAATACATAATATATAACATATATACAAGATTATAAAAACAAATTTGGATGCTCCAACACAGTGTAGTAGTGACCAAATTATTTCTTTGTAGACACTGATGCACAAGAGGCATCAAATCATCATGTTGTATACCCCGCATATAAGCTGCATCAAATATTTTGAAAGAGGTTTTACTACATAGCCCAGGGCACCCTCAAATTTGCAGTCTTCTAGTCCAGTTTCCTGAGAGCTATGTTTACAGGTGGGTCACCCTATGTAACCTAGCTTGTCAATTAAATGTTTTAAAATAAAACATGTGATCTTGTGTTTGTAACACATGTTAGTATGGTATATTTTCAGTGTTCCATATCTATTTTTCTATTTTTTTTTTAAGAGAAATGCTTGTACGCTTTTAAAACTTAAGCACCCAAGCAATGCCACGAGATAATCAAAACAGAATCCTCAGAGGGCAATCCAGATACCAGCATCTTTGAGGGGCAGAGGGGAAAAGAATCTTAAACTGGGAGTAAATGGTACATGACTAAAATCCCGTCACTCAAGAGCATGAGGCAGGAGGATTGAGGGTTTATTGCCAGATTTGGCTGTGTTGTAAGACTCAGCCTCAAAAAATAAAACAATACACATATGCATAAGACAGGCTATTTTAATAGATGCCTACATGAGGGCCTTGGGCTCACTATCCCTTCCCTCAGCCTACCAAGTGGCAGAATTATGTCAGGTCTGGCTGACTCTGTACTGTGGCCTAGCATCAATATTGCTGCAATCAGGCAACAGTATTTTTAGTATGCCTTTTACTTTTAATGTTTGCTAGTGTGTATTAATCATGCATTATGATGGAGTCATTGTGAAACAGGGTTGGGTGTGTCTGCTGAAAACGTGGCTGTCATGATAAAAGATAATAATAATCTAGCATTATTATTCAAACACTTGCCAAGCCATGAACTCAGCGCTTGCCACGTGGAGTTCATTCAGCAGCACGGACTGAACTTAACCCATGACCTGAGATGAGCTTGATATTCCACATATGTGTCCCTGCATATGTGTCCACATGTCCACCATGCGTGTGCACATCACTCGATTGCTTCTGCAGCCCCTCCTCTCTGCCTCCTGTACACTTGGCAACCCCAGATGGAAGGAAGCCTTTCTCCTGTGTTGAACATAGCCATTTTCCTGTTTCCCTAGAGAGTGAGTTGAGCTCTTTGTTCAAAATGGAATGGGTCTTTGGGCCTTTCTCCCCTACCTAAGACCTTCAGTATAAGCTGTCCTCTGAGCAGATTACTTCCTCACTTTGGGTGTTTTCCTCTATCCGTTCTTCTTTCCAAGTCCAGTCTATTTGGAGATCTTGGAACCTTCTTCCAGTTAGAATTTGTATCTCTACCTGTTCAAACATAGCAGCATCTAGGTGCATGTGTTGACCTTACATGGATCATATTTGAACATCTTTGTTTCGCCTGTAGTTTTTCTTCTCAAACTTTATTTAAATGTTTACTATCCTTATTTTGAGGTGGAGAGAGAGTTAGAGCATTCCAAAACATGAGTGTGTTCTCTCCTTCTACCATGTGAGCCCCAAGGCTTTACCTCTACCATTCTATCTCACCACCCACCACCCACAATGTTATTAACCTTTTCCTATGTATCCCAAGCTAGCTTCAAATTCTCTATCGAGCAGAAGAGGACTTTTGACTCCTGGTCCTCCCAAGAGCTGGGACCACTGACATACACCACCATATGTTATGTAGATGCGGTGATTGCATGCATCATATATGTATAGGCCCCCTCAGCTTGATACAAGTTCACATAATACCTGTAAGGCAACATCAGGCCTTTGGGTGAGTTGTTTCCCTGTCTGGAGATCTCCTACTCCAGATATCTGCAGCTCTTTCTCTCTCTTCTCTCATGTCACCCACAGCCCTTGATCTGGGACCCCAATACTCCTTTTCTTTCATAATCCTTCCTTGTTCATGTAATATGCTACACAGTACACTGTTTTTGTTTTCCATAAGGGAAGAAGTTTCTGTTGCTCATTGTTGAGGTGTGAGGGTGTTGGGCCCTCACACCCATGTGCCTGTCCTACAGGATGATACCCATAGCATTGGTTGAATTAATTAGCTGCTACTTAAATTTGTAACTTTTTATTGTATGAGATTCTCATATATGTTTACCATGTATTTTGATCTATTCCTCCACTAGCCCCAAGTCTTTCCTGGGACTGCCTAATCTATCTTCCTCCCAACTTCATGTTCTTTTATTGTTAATATTATTCAGTCCGCTTAATCCAATACTGATCGTATGCACATAGGTGTGCAGACATGGGCAACCTACCACGTCTTCATCTCCGAAGTGATTCTTCCTCTGTCAACTGATGATAGCTCCTCAGTAAGGAGGGGAGTCTCTGGAGCCCCTCGCTCATCTATGCTGACATGTTGACTAGTTTGTTCTGTACAGGTCTAATGCAGGTAACTATAGTTGATATGAGCTCATGTGTGTGACGGTCAGGCCGTGTCCTTATGATAGTGTTCCACGTGGCTCCCCTCCATGCTCCAGCTCTTAGTTCCCCCCTTTAAAGATGTTTTCCTGAACCTTGAAAGGAGAGAAGCTGATGAACATGACCCTCTATGGTTGGGCAGTAAACACTTCTTTTACTCTTATCACTGTGATCCGTTGTAAGAGTCTTCATTAACCACACTTAGCTGTAAAACGCGGCTTCTCTTACTAAACCTGCAAACAACACAGGTTATAGTGATAAACGCATAGAGTTCTCAGTTTGACAGTGTGTGACCATCTAGGGACATGAAATCTGGTTCCCCACGAGAAAACTTTTAACCCTCTTTACAGTACCATGTAGCCTCCTTTCTAGGGTCCTCAAATCTGAGCAGAAACTTGTTGGTAACCGCCATCACTGTCACAAGCAAGCACAACTTGGCCTAGGTGGTGAGCATTAGAGTGCACTAGTTAGGATCCAGTACTGGATAAGACTTAATGAGCTTTGTGTCTTGTCTGCAAGGCTGTGTGGATGCTCCATCAGTCCATCTAACTGCAACGACTTCTCTGAGACTCTCGCAAGCAACAGCACCCTGAACACCCTAGACCTGTCTCAGAACTCCATGGGAACGGATGCTGTAAAGACCTTCTGTGAAGCCTTGAAACTGCAAGTTTGCCCCCTCCAAACACTCAGGTGTGACCCCACTCTTTTTGATTTCACAGTGTTTCATCCATGGAGGTTTTGGTGGTGGTGAGACACTCAATGCTACAGAATGGTTCACTGTTGACATCAGTCACCGGCAATCTGCTCCATTCATTGGCATTTAGTCAGCAAATAACATTTAAAAAATTTCGAGACAGGGTTTCTCTGTATAGCCCTGGATCTCACTCTGTAGACCAAGCTAACCTCAAACTCAAATCTGCCTGCCTCTGCCTACCGAATGCTGGGATTAAAGGTGTGCACCATCACATCCAGTGGTCACCAAATAATATTAACCTTCTCTTTGACCCTTCCATTGCACTGGTGGGTAAACAGTCATAGAGTGAATGCGTGGGAGACCAAGAAGCCACACTTGTTAGACATTTGTCTATTAGGGAAAACAAACTGCAAGTCTAACATGGTGTCTCAAGCCTGGTGTGGTGGCTCAGGTCTGTTTTCTGGTCCTTGGCAAGTTGAGATAAGATTGCCATACATGGGCCTACATGGTGAGTCTCAAGCTTTCCTAGATTATATAGGATGAAATGCTCTCTCTAAATAACACAAAAATGTGGCTGGGGAGATAGATTACTTAATAAAGTGTCTGCTACTCATATATGAGAACCCCAGAATGCACTTAAGTATATGAGTTTGCAATTCCAGTTTCTCCAAAACTTGATAATACAACAATCTAGCCAACCGATGAGCCCCGGTTTCACAGACCCTGATTCAAAATATGACTGAAGGATCCGTGGCTCTGTAGTGTGTCTCTGTCACTACAGATATCTTTTTTTCACTACTAAATCAATATGCAGGGCTGAGTAACTCAGTTGATAGCATAGTTGTCTAGGGTGTACCTTGAGTTTGATCCCTAGAACTGCATAAAAATGACTTGTGATGGTAAACTTGAAAGGCAGGGGTGGAGTCAGAGCAAGCATGGGCTGGAACGAGGCCCCTGCATAGGTGTAGCAGATGTGCAGCTCTGTCTTCACACAGGTCTCCACAACTGGAGCAGGGCCTGTCCCTGACTGACTCTGTTGCCTGTCTGTGGATCCTGTTCCCCTAACTGAGCTACTTTGTCTAGCCTTGGTAAGAGAGGATGTGCCTAGTCCTGTGTGACCTGATGTGCCAAGAGGAGATGATACCCAAGGAGGACCTCCCTGTTCTCAGAGGAGAAGGGATATTGGGGAGAGTTTTTGAGCAGGAACTGGGAAAGGTGGGCTAATGTTGGGGTATAAAGTGAATAAATAATGAAAAAAGGTTGAGTGGGGAAGATCAAAAATTCAAGGCCATCAATAGCTACATATGAATTTGGGGCTAGCATAGGTTCCATGAGACCCAATAGGCTGGGGCTGGAAAGTTACTAAAATTCTTGCTGTGCTAACATGAAGACCTTAGTTTGGATCATCAGTACGCACATAACAGCTAGGCACGGCCATGCAGGTCTGTAATTCCAGTACTTAGAGACAGAGTCAGAAAGATTCTGGCAGCTTTGTAGCTAGCCAGTGAATCAAAATGGTAAGTTCCAGGGTGTCAGGGAGAGAGCACGTGCTGCTCTTGCAGAGGGCCCAGGTTTGTCCTCAGCACCTGCAAAGTGGCTCACAACTATCTGTAACTCCAGCTCCAGGGATCCAGGGTCACCTTCTGAGATCCCACAGGAACCAGGCATCAGGCCTGAAGACATACATGCAAGCAGGCAAAACACTTATGTATATATATATACATACATATATATATACATGTATATATGTGTGTATATGTGTGTATATATGTATATATGTATATATACACACACGTGTATATATGTATACGTATATATATACATATATATACACACGTGTATATATGTATACGTATGTACATATATGTGTATGTATGTGTATATATATGTGTGTATATATATATACACATATATATGTATATATATATATATATATATCTGGGAATGAGCATTATGGTAAAGAATCAGTTGAGAGACATCCCTGTGGCTACCTCTAGCTTCTCTCTACAGCCACGGGAGTGTATTCCACCAGCACGTGACTGGGCACACATGCAGACACCAAAATAAAATGTAAAATATCACTATGCAATTCCACCTTGCAGTGTAGTATTAAAGTGGCCCACAAGACATTTAAGGCATGCGGGATGTTTACATGGATTTTTCTCAAAAGAAACCATTTTTTTTTCTCCTTCGGTTGCAACCTAGGTTGAACTATGATGGCGCTAAGCCCAGTATCCGGAAGCTGATTGAAGAAATGAAGGAGAGCCACCCACACCTGACGATTTCCTGTCACCAAGTGACTCTTAAAAAGAGTCCTCTTTTCCCTCATTGCATTTTCTGAGGCCATTACCTTCCAAAAGAGTTAGGTGGCCTTGAAGATGTGGGTGAAGGCTCTCTGGTCACCCTGTCTGATCTGTTGGTATCTGGGCTAACTGTCCTTATTCTTCCCAGGTCTGTATATAAAACTCACACATGTCACGGAAAGCATGATAAATGTAACACGTTTGTATCACTGGTATGTTGAGGAATAAAAGTGAGAGCAGGCATGAAGAACTGTGTTGACTAATGGTGTTCCACAAAACTCAAGGAAAATCTTAGGGTAACATGCAACACTATTCCTGAGCAGATGCTAACTACCCGTGCCCAGATCGGGCACCCATGACAAAGTATGGATACCACGAACATCCAATTTGGTAAACCAGAAATTTTTTTATTAGGATTACTTCCAGAAGCAGCAATGACTCAAAGGCAGCCATGTCACCAAAACCCATACCAGTATTGGGCAATGACTCAAGGAAGCTAACAGCCTGGGGGCTGGAGAGATGGCTCAGCAGTTAAGAGCACTGACTGTTCTTCCAGAGGTCCTGAGTTCAAATCTCACCACATGGTGGCTCCCAACCATCCGTAATAAGATCCAATGCCCTCTTCTGGTGTGTCTGAAGACAGCGACAGTGTACTTACATATAATCTTTAAAAAAAAGTTGACAACCTGAAACATACTGCATAACTTGCGGGTCATTGGACAGGTTGGAGAGTTTGTGCCAGGCAGCTGGGGTCAGTCTGGTCTTAAGTGTTTCTCAGCATCTTTACTATTACATATCTGTGGGGAATAATGGGCCTCGTATACCTGGTCTGTTTCAGTGACTGTCTCAGTCACAGAGTTGATTCCTGCCCTATAGTGTGGTGTGTTTCACCTCTCTTTAGAACAAGCTACATCTTAATGAGATTCCCTACAAGATGAAAGGCATTGTCTCCAAAGAGACCACTACACAATAGCAGGGAGAAGGCGGAGCAGGAAATGAACGTGGCAACTGTTTGGTTATGTCTGTATAACCCTACCAGGCTATGATGGCTTCTGGTTTTGTTTGCAGCCCTTGGGATCAAGGCCAAGGACACACACAGAGTGAAGTGTGTATCCTTGCCCTAGGCACAGCATGTCCAGGACTCTAATTCTTCAGCCCCTCAGGACTATCTATGGCTTACCTAGGGGATGACAAGACTTTCCTAAAGAGTGCAATTGAGTGACCAGTGTGTGTAAAATCTACCACGAGTGATCCCTTCACCCTGGCTATTTCAGCTGATGAATCTGGGGTCACCCCGATTCACCATGGCTGAAAATAAATTTTAACGGGAAGTGGCTGTACTGGCTGGTTTTGTGTGTCAACTTGACACAGGCTGGAGTTATCACAGAGAAAGGAGTTTCGGTTGGGGAAATGCCTCCATGGGATCTGGCTGTGGGGCATTTTCTCAATTAGTGATCAAGGGGGTAGGTACCCTTGTGGGTGGTACCATCTCTGGGCTGGTAGTCTTGGGTTCTATAAGAGAGCAGGCTGAGCAAGCCAGGGGAAGCAAGCCAGTAAGAAACATCCCTCCATGTCCTCTGCATCAGCTCCTGCTTCCTGACCTGCTTGAGTTCCAGTCCCAACTTCCTTTAGTGATGAACAGCAATGCAGAAGTGTAAGCTGAATAAACCCTTTCCTCCCCAACTTGCTTCTTGGTCATGATGTTTGTGCAGGAATAGAAACCCTAACTAAGACAGTGGCTTTTTAAGAACTGGCATCTGGACTGACTGGATTTCAACTACAAGCATTCCCAAGCCTTTAGTCCTATCATCAGCCCAGAGCTTATAAAGGCAAAAACCGTGAGATTATGCGTATTTTGCCTACATGTAGGCAAAGGCTTATTTTAACCTATATGTCTTCTGGTTGTCCAAGTCATCTTTGGAGCAGAGCGAGCAAGCTTGATTACAAAAGCAGAAACAGCACGCAACCTTCTGACCTATCCTGCAAGAACAGCATGTTACACAAGATCAATTATAAGACTAGCCTTCAATGCCTGGGAAAGAGGGAAGTGGGCTATTAGGGTACTGCTTGAACAAGCTAGGTTAGAGGTGTTTTTCGCTTTTATATTTTTCCTCTCTCAAGCATAGTAATTAAAACCTTTAATGGGAACCATAACAATTACAGCCTGAGACTGAGACCCACAGAGATCACCTACCAGTCTTTGCCAAGCTCTTCTTTTGTGCTGTACCTCACAAACATGCTAAAGTTCCAGGTTGCCTCCCAATGGTGGCAAACATTCACCTGATCCCTGATTTCCTAGATAAGCATCTGTTAATCTAGCCTTTCTTCATCCTCTCATCCCTTAGTCTGAGTTTTAAGATCCAATCCATGTGGGTCACAGTAGGTACAGATGTTGTCTTTTGAGATGTATTTCCAAGTAATCTGTGTGTGTGTGTGTGTGTGTGTGTGTGTGTGTGTGTGTGTTAGGGTTCTCTAGAGTCACAGAACTTATGGGTAGTCTCTGTATAGATACATAGAAAGGGAATTTGTTGATGACTTAGTCTGTAGTCCAACTCCCCAACAATGGTCAGCAGCAGCTGTGAATGGAAGTCCAGGGATCTAGCAGTTGCTCAGTCCCACAAGGCAAGCAGGCCAAGAAGAGAGTAAATCTTTCTCCTTCCAATGTCCTTAATGTAGGTCTCCAGTAGAGGGTGTGGCCTCTTCTGCAGTTCCAGGATGGATACCAAAGAGACAGGTTTTGCTTCTAATATTTTGGGAGGTATAATTCATAAAACAAACTATCATCTTCCAAAAATCAATATTTAGCACACATAAAAACTAAAATTTACATTTATATGGGATACACATATGTCTATTACATAATATATCTTTTTCTGTCGAAAACATTCAAAATCACTCTGTGACCTTTAAATACACAATGCATTATGGTTATCTGATTGTATCTGTTTTTGAGATGTGGACTCATATGTAGTACAAAGCAAGCCCTGAACTCAATATCCTCTTACCTCTCCTCCCATGAACTAGTGTAGGCCCTAACTTCTTGGCTCAGCTGCCTTACTAGTTGTTTTAAGTGAGCCATTCAATGGGTCTTAGCACACTGACAATTATAGCCTGAGACTGTATTATTATGTGTCGGGAGGACTTTCTGTTCTGGTCCAGTCTGTTTGGAGTTCTTCCACAACAATCTTCATCACACAATAGTACTTCCCACATTCCCCTTCTCTGTCCTCATCTTCCAGAAGTGATCATTTCCAATCTCTCTGAATTTGACTATTCAGGCCTTTCAGAGAAGATTAAGACTGTCTAATACCAGGAAGCCATGGATGTATTTTTCAGGAGTGTCCTCCCATGCGTAGTTTTGCTTCATATGGTTTCCATCCCGTGTAATCAACCTTAGGTTGAAAATGTTGAGTGGAAAAATTATAGAAATAAAAAACTTTACACCATCCCACACCATTACATTTCAGAAAGTAAACCAATGTTGCAGATGTGTATACACTGTTCATGAAGATGTAACAGACATCTTGTTTGTCAGATCGACTGTCACAGACATTCTAGCCAGATGCCTCTTAATATAATGGCCTCAAAATGCCAGAATGTATGCAGGAAAAAAAACATGATGGGTACAGGATTTGGTACTTTCTATAGTTCTAGGCACCTATTTGAAGTCTTGAAATATGTCTACTATAAACAAAGAAGACTATGCTGATCACATAGATTATATACTAATGAAAAGGAACACCGTACCCCACTTTCTGGAGGGCACATTTCCCTTCTAAAAAAGTAGACATTTCCAACTGTGACTTAAGGTTAGGGTAAAGGCTAAAGCTATGGGCCACCAGAGGAATGCAGACTATTAGAGAACAAGTGTTTGTGCACAGACAATGGAACAGGTCAGCTGTGAAAGCCAGGTATTTTATAATGAACCTTGAATCCTTGCTAGAGAAGATTGAAGAAAAGCCATTACACAGGCCTACTATGATACCTACAATGTGCGAGGTATCAGGAAAGAGACTTTTCCATCCCACGTGGAATTCTTGGAGCACAGTAGACATTGACAAGCACATGTGGAGGTCAGAGGTTGTCTTAGGGTTTCTTTTTTTACATGGAAAATATTTCAGATAAACATGTTAAAATTGACAGTTTTCATGGACAATTAAAGAGTAAAGTAGTAGACATGTAAAACATTGCTAAATTAATTGAAATATGGAATAGAAACATGATAGAATTGAAGATTTACATGGAAAATATTTCTGAAAAAAATTGTAGAAAATGTAGAAAAAATGTTAGAATTGAAGATTATCATGGAAATTTTATATAGATATAATAATGGTAGACATCAGAGTATTCCTAAGTTGATTAAAAGTGGAATTATAAACATTTTTCTGATAAACTTGAAGATTTCCATGGAAAATATTTCTGATAAAATTGAAATATATAGAAAAACATGTTAAAATTAAAGATTATCATGGAAATGATATAGATAAAATGATAGGCATAAAGATAATCCTAAGTTGATTGAAGGTGGAATTATAAACATTTTCAGATAAAATTGAAGATTTATATGGAAAATATTTTTGGTAAAATTCATGAAATATATAGACAAACACCTTAAAATTGACTGTCTCATGGAAAATTTTACATATAAAATGGTAGATATAAAAACTCTAAATTAATTGAAGGTAGAATTAGAAACATTTGTGATAAAACCAAAGATTTACATTGAAAACATTTCTGATAAAATAGAGGAAATATATAGAAAGACATATTAAAATTGAAGATTATCATGAAAAATAATGCAGATAAAATGGTAGACATAGAAAACATTACTAAATTAATTAAAAGGGGAGTTACAAACATTTTCTGATAAAATTGAAGATTTACATGAGAAATATTTCATTAGTCTATGTCTTTTTGGGGGGAGTTGAGCCCATTATTGTTAAAAGATATTAAGGAATAGTGATGCTTCCTGTTATTTTTGATGTTATTTTTATGTTTGTGTGGGTATCTTCTTTTGGGTTTGTTGGAAGAAAATTACTTTCTTGCTTTTTCTAGGGTGTAATTTCCCTCTTTATGTTGGCATTTTCCATCAATTATTCTTTGTAGGTCTGGATTTGTGGACAGATATTGTGTAAATTTGGTTTTATCATGGAATATCTTGGTTTTTCCATCTATTATGATTGAGAGTTTTGCTGGGTATAGTAGCCTGGGCTGGTATTTGTGTTCTCTTAGGGTCTGTATGAGGTCTGCCCAGGATCTTCTAGCACTTTCCCCCTTACTGCTTTTAATAGTTTTTCTTTGTTTAGTGAATTTGGTGTTTTGATTATTATGTGCCAGGAGGACTTTCTGTTCTGGTCCAGTCTGTTTGGAGGTCTGAAGGCTTCTTGTATGTTCATGGGCATCTCTTTCTCTAGGTTAGGGAAGTTTTCTTCTATAATTTTGTTGAAGATAGTTACTGGGCCTTTAAGATGTAAATCCTCGCTCTCGTCTATATCTATAATCCTTAGGTTTGGTCTCTCATTGTGTCCTGGAGTTCCTGGATGTTTTGAGTTACCAGCTTTATGCATTTTTGCATTTTCTTTGACTGTTGAGTCAATGTTTTCTATGGTATCTTGAGCACCTGAAGTTCTTTCTTCTATCTCTTGTATTCTGTTGTTGATGCTTGCATCTATGACTCCTCAATTCTTTCCAAGGTTTTCTATCTCCAGAGATGTCTCACTTTGTTATTTCTTTATTGTTTCTACTTCCACTTTAAGATCCTGGATGGTTCCAGTTCCTTCACTTGATTGTTTGTGTTTTCCTGTAATTCTTTAAGGGATTTGTTTGTTTGTTTGTTTGTTTCTTCTTTAAGGGCTTCTGCCTGTTGATCCATGATCTCCTGTATTTCTTTAAGGGATTTTTGTGTTTCCTCTTTAAGGGCTTTTACCTGTTGACCCATGTTCTCCTGTATTTCTTTAAGGGAGTTAAGTCTTTCTTAAAGCCCTCTATCAGCATCATGAGATACGATTTTAAATCCAACTCTTGCTTTTCCGGTGTGTTGGGGTATCCAGGACTTGCTGTGTTGGGAGAACTGGGTTCTGATGTTGCCATGTGGCCTTGGTTTCTGATGGTAGGGTTCTTGTGCTTGCCTTTCGCATCTGGTTATCTCTGGTGCTAGTTGGTATTGTTGTCTCTGGCTGGAGTTTGTTCCTTCTGTGGGCCTGTAAGCCTGTGTCCTTACTCCTCTGAGCTCAAAAGTGGAAGCACTGCTGGAAGATTTCTCTCTCCTGGCAGGCTATGCACAGAAGACTGTGGAGTTTCTCAGCTCCCTGGTGCAAATGGCAGCAGGAAGACTTCCATCCTAGCTGCTTCACTGACCTTATGCCCTGTGTGCTCCTAGCTGGTCCCCTCCAGAGAGAAGGTGGAGATCTCACCTCTGCCCTCAGAAGTGAACGGGCTACTGGGAGATCACTCTCTCCTGGTGGGCTGTGCACAGAAGGCTGTGGAGTTTCCCAGCTCCCTGGTGCCGGTGGTGGTAGGAAGACTTTAGTCAGGGTTTCTATTCCTGCACAAAGCATCATGGCTGAGAAGCAAGTTGGGGAGGAAAGGGTTTATTCTGCTTACACTTTCCACATTGCTGTTCATCAGTTGGGACTGAACCTTAAGCAGTTCAGGAAGCAGGCCATGGAGAAATGGCTTGCTTCCCCTGGTTTGCTCAGCTTGCTCTCTTATAGAAACCAAGACTACCAGCCCAGAGATGGCACTACCCATAATGCCCTCTCCATCACTAATTGAGAAAATGCCTTACAGTTGGATCCCATGGAGGCATGTCCTCAAGGGAGGCTCCTTTCTCTATAACTCCAACTTTTGTCAAGTTGACACACACAGAACCAGCCAGTACAACTAACATGCATCAAGCCCCGAGTTTGATCCCCAGCACAACCTTACACCAGTAAACCTTACAACAGTATGGTAACAAATGCTTGTAATTCCAGCACACAAGAGGTGAGGAGGAACAGTTCAAGGTCATCCTCTGCTATATAATGGATTTGAGGCCAGCCAACGCTATACAAAATTATGACTCAATGCAAAATGACTATAGATAGACTTTGATGGTAGGAAGGAGAAACCCATCCTTGTGCCCCTTTTATATTGAGCTTTAAATGTCTAGTTACCAGATGTAGATATTTTGTTTGTGGGTAAGATGGAAGGTCTGGAGGCTTCTAAGAGTTCCAAACAGGAATGCTATAAGGAAATAGAATAATGACAGTTCATCCCAAGTGTCCCCACCCTCCAGACCCCTTCTGAGACAACTATATTCTCTAAAGTTTCTTCATCTGGCAGGTATTGTCCAACTACTGCCATTAATAAATTTTAAAAAAATCCCTGCAACTTAGTGTCCAATGGTCTTAAAGAATTGGACCGTTTTTCAACTGATAGACTTTTAAGTTGTTTTAACTTTGGGGCTAGTATGAATGAAGGTATTATAAACATCCACATATGAGAACCTATATAAACAAAAGTGTAGGAGTTTAAATGAGAATGTCCCCCATACTCAAATATTTTAATTCTGTTCCCCAGTTGGTAAAAGTGTTTGGGAAGGATTAGGAAGTGTGGCCTTGTTGAAGAAAGTATCTCTTTCTCTCTTTCTTGCTTGCTCGCTCACACGCTTTCAATCTCTCACTCCTCTCTCTCTCACTCTAATTCTCTTGTTCTCTCTACCATGATGGTCATACACTCACCCTCTGAAACTGTAAGGCTCAGTAAACTTTTTTCTTCTATAAGTTACACTGGTCATTGTGTCTTATCACTGCAATAAAAAAAAAGCCAAGACAGCAAGTTTTCAATTTTCTTTTTCTTTTAGGTTTTTAATTTTTGTTTGGTACTAGTGTAAGAGTTTCAGAATCACTGGGTCATAGGATAACTCTCTTTAATTTCTGATTGAACACAAGACTAGTTTTCAAATCATATGTAGTAGATGTAATGCAGAAAACTCTGGGGTGTCTTTAATAGGTATGACCTCCATAGACTCACATGTTTGAATGCTTGTCCCATAGAGAGTGACACTGTTAGGAGCTGTGGCCTTGGTGGAGAAAGGGTATCATTATGGGAATGGGCTTTGAGGTCTCCTATGCTCAAGCTATGCAGTCTCCTTCTGCTGCCTGTGGATCAAGATGTAGAACTCTCAGCTCCTTCTCCAGCACCATGTCTGCTGCTTCCCACCATGACAACAATGATCTAAACCTCTGAAACTGTAAGCCAGCCCCAATTAAATATTTTCCTTTATAAAAATTGCCTTGGTCATGGTGTCTCTTCACAGCAATAAAACCCAAACTAACATAAGCTCTAAATCTTTCCAATGCTTGTCCTGACTGATTACTTGGTTGAGTGATTGCTGCCTTTTTAGTTTGTTGGTTGATTGGTTGGTTTGTTTGTTTGTTGGTTGGTTGGTTAGCTTGTATTTGTGTAGTTAAAACCATCTTAGTAAACACATGGTTTGTGAATTGTATCTCAATTTTAAACAAGTGTCATGAAAGAACCAGTTATTAGTTTGTACTTTAGGAGTCTCCTTCCCTCTTAAGTACAATGTCTCCACATGAAACTGTCTACTGTTTCTACCAAAATGTTTCTTGAACCCATTAAGCCTGTGAGTATTCTGCTTGAGGATAGGGACCATATCTTCAGTCACACCTGTAGCAGAACTTCATTCCCCAGCCACCAGAATCTCCTCAACTCACCTGTCATGGGAGATGGTATCTCTGTGGGTACCTGGCTGGGAGTGGCAGAGGGTCCTGAGAAATCAGAAAAGGAGGGAAGTCAGTATGCTATGGGTTAACTATGGGTTCTAAGAAAATGGTGAAACATTCCTATGACTTGATTTTTCTCACAAAGCAGGTGAATATGAAGGAGCGTCCACTGCTGACTGGCTGGACATGTTCCCTGGCATATTCTACAACTGCTCTCCTACCTTTGCCTTCCCTGGACTCTTGTCTCCAATACCCTCACTTATCAGCTGTCACTTTCCTGGTTTCTGTCCCCAGGAATTAGATGTGGAGACAAGAACTATGGGAAAAGTTTTGGAAATGCATCAGAACTCACAGATATGATTGCATAGGAAGTATGCAATGGGAGGTGAGAGAAAGACTTGAAACAGCCTTCCTGTTTCTGTTGGGAGAGAGCTGGCCTCCCAAGAGTTCAGACTCGCCTGTAAGCACAGGTAAGACACCACTGCTTCTCAGAGGGACCCACCCCAGAACCCTCAGGACACAGGAACCGAGGAACGGCCTGGGACAGGATCCTTCCTGTTTCCATCTATGTCCTGAACTGACCCTGTGCCACAGTGCTCCTTACCCAAATACTGCCGGGAGAGAGCTGGTTTTCCAGGAGACACACAGGCTTGCAGGAAGGACAAGCCACAGTCAGAGACAGCAAGACCAGCTAACTCCAGAGATAACCAGATGACGAAAGGCAAGTGCAAGAACATTAAGCAACAGAAACCAAGGCTACTTGGCATCATCAGAACCCAGTTCTCCCACCACAGTGAGCCTTGGATACACCAACACACCAGAAAAGCAAGACTCTGATTTAAAATCACATCTGATGATAATGATAGAGGACTGTAATTACAGATTTCTTATCAAGTCCCTAATGTCTCAGTGAGTTCCAGTCCCTATGTCTCAAATTCAATTGGAAAGTGGTTAGCTACTCCATAACAGTTAGTCCACATCAGCAGACACAACTTACCGCCAAGCTGGCATTGGAGCCTGCAGGTGTCAGTGCTGGAGGGGAAATGGCATGGGTGTCTTTTCTCCTCCAGCAGGCAGGGGGCAGCACCTTTCTGCACTGTAGAAGCTAGGAGCAGGGAGGACTTTCCTCATCAGTTTAATATTAATTTCTTTACATCCCGAAGCCAAAGCCTGCAATGTCTTCATCGATAGGGTCTTTGTGACAGCAATTGAAGTGCAATTTAGAACTGAAAACGGAGAGCCTATACATCTCTAGAACATCTTGGAAGTTACTAAAGCTAGGCAGGGCAGCAAGGAGGAGCGGTGAATTGATACGTTGACTCTTTGCAGTGTAAATGCAGTGCATCGCTATTGGTATTTGAATGTAAAATGTACCCTGTAGTGTTCTATGTGGAGTGTGTCTTTCCTAGCTGGTGGTAATATTATAGGAGGTAGCAGAAAGATTGGACAGTGAATCACTGAGGCTTGCTTGCTATTGAAAGTTCGGTCTGGCTGCTTACCTCTCTGCCTCTGGGCTCCGCTGAGGTGGGCAGCTTCCTCTGCCACACGGTCCTGTAGCCACAGCGTCCTGTCTTACTGCAGACTCAGATTCAGTGACATGGAGGACTCCAAAGTGAAATCTCTGAAACCATGATGTCTTAGTTAGGGTTTCTATTGCTATGACAAAACGTAAGTCGGGGAGGAAAGGGTTTATCTGGCTTACACTTCCAGATCACAGCCCATCCCTGGAGGAAGTCAGGACAGGAACTCAAGCAGGGCAGGAAGGTAGAGGGAGGTGCTGATGCAGAGGCCTTGGAGGGTGTTGCTTTCTTGTTCGCCATATAGTGCTCAGTCTGCTTTCTTATAGAACCCAGGACCACCAGCCCAGAGATGGCCCCACCCACCATAGGCTTGGCCCCACCCATTGATCACTAATAGAGGAAATGCCTTACAGCTTGGTCTCATGGAGGCATTTCCTCAATGGAGAGTCCTTCCTCTCTGATGACTAACTTGTATCAAGTTGCCACACATAGCCAGTCAGTATACATAAGAAAAATAAAGAATTCTCTTCAAGCCATTCTCTTAGGTATGGAGATCACAGAAAGGCCAACTCTTTAGGCACAAAATTCCTTCTTATGATGTCATCCTCAGATATTTGCAGATTTACAGACATTTACAGATGAGTAGCTTTTCTTTAGATGGGGTGGGAGCAGGGGAGGGTGAGAGGGATTCCGGTGACTGACAGCATCTGGAGTTTCACCTGCTGCTTTTGGTTTTTTTTGTCCTCTGTCACTAACTGGTGAGAGGGCAAAGAGAAAGAACTCTGTGACACGCTAGGAGTGTAGCTGAGGGCTGGCGGACAGTCCCTGGCACCATAAAGTAAAACTTAATATGACAGAGAACTAAGGGGTGTGGTAGAGGAGTTACTGGGGGAGCTACTGAGGCTTAGGGGTGGTGATTCTCGTAGATCTGAAGTTTTTGTTTCATTTCTGACAATTGGCTGAATCGCGTGATCATTTTATGTCATTGTTTAAGGAATAACTTCTTGCTTAGTTCATTTACGGACATCTGATTTATTCCCTGCTCCCCCACGAAATCCTGGGCATTTTGCTGTGATCTCAGAGTTCAGGAGGCAGAGATAAGCGTTAATCCTAAAAGTCACAGGAGAAAGACCAATTTCACAATGTTGAGCCAAATTTGAAGCAAGTTTCAATTAAATACCGTCCACGATGATGGGCTGTGGCCCGGTTCACTCTTGGGTTCCCCAGGAAATGGCTGTGAATCATGCTTTGTAGACGTTTAGATACACAAAACATTACGGCCACCATATTTTCCATCAGGACCAATCAGAATCCGGAATATACTGACGTATTTTCTGCCTACATAATTCCTTCCCACATCCAGTCAAGCATATCTGGTGAAAACAACGTTGTTTAAGGGATAGAGAGTACATGGCTTGTGATTCCCCAAGAACCACAGCCCCCAGCTGTCCAGGAAGCTATCTGTCCTTGGGCAAGAGGGGCTTACAGGTTAGCTTTGCCTCTTCCAATAGGACGATTCCTGGGGTTCGAGGGCCAGCCCACACGCCTGAGCCGGTTGGTGATATCCAGGCTGATGAGACCCTATTTCAAAAATCAAAGTGGACCACTCCTGAGGAATGACAGCTGAAGCTTACCCCCACCCCCACCCCACCCCCACCCTACCTTCCATCCCCCTACCCCCCCACCCCCACCCCCCCCACCCCTCACCCCCCTCCACCCATTCATACATGTACACATTCCCACATGTGCACATACCTCACGCACGACACACACAAATGCAGGTGGGTGTCTTTTTGTTTGTTGTTTTGCTTTTTTAAAATATTTTTTATTCGATATATTTTTTATTTACATTTCAAATGATTTCCCCTTTTCTGGCCCCCCACTCCCCAAAAGCCACATAAGCCCCCTTCCCTCCCCCTGTTCTCCCACCCACCCCTTCCCACTTCACTGTTCTGGGTTTGCCCTGTACTGCTACACTGAGTCTTTCCAGAACCAGGCCACTCCTCCATTCTTCTTGTACATCATTTGATGTGTGGATTATGTTTTGGGTATTCCAATTTTCTAGGCTAATATCCACTTATTAGTGAGTGCATACCATGATTGATATTTTGAGACTGGGTTACCTCACTTAGTATGATGTTCTCCAGCTCCATCCATTTGTCTAAGAATTTCATGAATTCATTGTTTCTAATGGCTGAAAGAATGGATGCAAAAAGGGTGGCACAATGTTGTTTTGCTTTTTTGAGACAAGGTTTTTCTGGGTAGCCCTGGCTGTCCAAGAACTTGCTCCGTAGCCCAGGCTGGCCTTGAACTTACAGATCTGACTGTCTCTGCAGAGTGTTGGGATTCATCAAACACCTGACTCCTGACACGTCCCCAGTACACGTCTGTTCTGAGGAAGAGTCACTTCTCCACACTCCTTACATTGATGTAAAAAGGTTTAGCATGAGGTAAATTAGTCTTCCTCACGGGTTCTGTAAGTCTTAACTGTGCCAGCACTCACAATAGCAAGATGCTAACTTCATGTTCGTCCTTGGTGGGTGGGATTTTGCCCCTGGAGTGTCACAGAATTAAATGATCAGTAAGCAGAGTCGTCATGAGCGTCAGGCTCTGGGTTTAGATGAAAGACCTTAGTGCATGTCTCCTGCAGCTCCGCATGGCTGAGTCAAGTGAATTCCTGAGACAAGAAGTCCTCGGGTCTGCGGAGGTGAGGTAAGCAGTCGGAACCTCAGGAATCGCTGTTAGGCAGTGGGATGAATGCTTGGTGCGGGAGAGAGCATCTTAGAGCTCACACGATATAGAAAGCCACGGACATACTGCGGGTGCTCTTGACACACCCAGATCTCCCCTTAACCTGTCCTGCTTGGACCACTTACCTGAATTAAATGGGGAGGAGAGAAATATGCCAGTTTCCCAGAGAGGAAAAAGCTGGAACCCTGTGGGCTCCTCGCTTTCCGGGTCTCAGGTGTGTCTGTGAGTTTTTGTGATTGTCATACAGGAAGGAGAGTGAAAACTCAAATCTGAGCTGTCACTCTCTAAGTCTCTTTCACATCCTCTTTAACTTGTTATTTCTAGCAACCTATCTTGTTTTGGTTTTGTTTGTTTGCTTTCAGAACACAAGTGGTGGGTGTGGGTGTGGGTGTTTGCATAGACTCTATTGGCCACAAAATAACGTCATATTTAAACATTCATTAAAATAATGCACTTAGCACAGCCTGCCCTGAGGGACGAACAAGATTGTAAAAGAACTGTTCAGCCAGGACAGCAACTCTTGGATCTACAGCATTCTGGTGCCACCTGCTGGTCACACTGATGTCTGCTGCCGTGACCGGGCCCACTTTGCCTTCTTCAAAAAGGCAACGGAAGGTAAGGTCGCCCGCCATTGGGAAGGCGACCTCTAGTGCACAGACCTTGACATTTTGCCTTTTAATGGATTTTAACAGAAGTTCAGGATGCTGGTTGGGCAATTTACAATTAGAGGGCAAAAATCAAAAGTATTTCAATCATATCAAAGCTGCTAGCTACGAGCCAGGCATGGTGATGCACACCTTTACTCCCAGCATTCGGGAGGCAGAGGAAGGTGGATCTATGAGTTCAAGGCCAGCCTGGTCTACAGAGGGAGTTCCAGGACAGCCAGAGCTATACAGAAATACCCTGCCTGAAAAAACCAAACCAAACCAAACCAAACAAACAAACAAACAAACAAAAAAAAAAACCCAAACAAAACAAAAATAAAAAACCCAACCCAACCAAACAGCAAAACACCTCCAACACTGTTAGCTATGCCCAGCTACTTTCACTCCAAGAAAATATCTTAACCATGTAAGAGAACTAGACTGATGGTGGCAGCCTAGACCGATGGTGGCAGCCTAGATTGATGGCGCCAGCCTACTTTAAGACTGTATCATTTTCCATTCATGTGTTGTTTTATACCTTATTAAGAACACTAGACTCAGGACTGGAGAGGTGGCTCAGCAGTTAAGAATGTGCACTGTTAAGAACGGGAAACAAGTTTGGTTCCCAGCTCCTGCATTGGTCAGCTCACAGCCACCTGTAACTCTAGTTATAGGGGGGTCTGGCGCCCTCTTCTGGCCTCCAGAGGCATTGTAGTCCACATGTTCACAAACATACAGTTAAAAAGAAAATAAATCTTGGGAAAAGAAAGAGCTCTAGATTCATAGATGGGACAAAACACAGACTTTGCTCCTAGTAATGTTTTGTGTGGAGCAAGATACTTGACTACTGTATGTCCCAGTTTACTTAAAATAAGCACTGTTGTACCCATGCCACTGTTACCTGTTCTTCCTAATTGAATACTAAAGTAAACAAAATGTTGTTGTTTATGTGATCCTGAAATGACACTGGTCTCTGGCCCATCTCTCTCATTGTGGTTGTGAGAAACCCAAGGAAGAATGACTTGTTCAGATTTGCAAGGATTCAGAGGAAAGAGAATTCAGGGAACTAAGCCCAATACTGGATACCAGGTTTCTTCTCAAGGAGTTTGATATTATTTGTTTGTTGTCTGTTTGACAGGGTCTCATTATGTCCTGGAATTCCCTATGTAGACTAGGCTAGCCTCCAATGCACAGAGATCTCCTGCCTCTGCTTCCAGAGTGCTGTGATTAAAAGTGTGTTACCACCGTGCTTAGCCATCTGGGAGTTCTTACGCAAAACAGAGTTAGAGAGGTGGACACATTGAGCAAGAAATGGCAGATAGGCAGTGACTATGAACTTTATGCTTAATGGAAGTTTCTGACTGCACAAACCCTCACCTTCCCGAGATACATGAAGGGTGAGCCACAGACGGAACCCAGGACCTCGGCCGGTTCTGTCACTGCCTCAGCTTGTCAGCTACTTCATGGGCAGTCATTCTTCTCATGTTTGTTACCTTGGGTTCCTTTTACTAATTGTTAGACATAACAGGTTCTCCCAGCATTCCTCAGCCCTGAATTTGCAGCCCAGAGTCTGGGCTGCCCTTACCCCAGAGACTCTTCCCTAAATAATCCAGATATTTTAGTCTCCCCTGCCTTTCTCTCTCTTCTTTCTCTTCCTCCCCCTTTTCCTCCTCTCCCTCCTCCTCTCCCTCCTCCTCCCCCTCCTCTTCCTCCTCCTCTCTGTGCACTGCTGATTTCTCTCTTTCTCTCCCCCTCCCTTCTCTCCCTCCCCATGGTGATGTCCCTGGCCTCGATCCTTGGGACCAATGAACTCACCCAAGAGCAGTTTCCCAATAAAGCTGTGTTTATAGATACTTGACTCTGGCCTGAATTGGCACCTTTTACTGGCAGGGGAAATAAATCATTTATCACTGGGGAGGCAGAGGCAGGCAGATCTCTCTAGAGGAATTTTAATCTAGTAACATGGCTGCTCTGGCAATGGGTCACACCCAAAGATCCAGGTGGATTGATACGCATCTGGATGGAGTGCAGTCATGGCCTTAGTGCACAACTTTAATCTCAAACAATGTAGGTAAGGTTAGTTTGTACAGGAGAGCACCCGTGTTCGAAAGTGATGTCTAGTTAAGGGGCAGACAAAGCAACGAATTAGAGAAAGATTAGACAGAATGAGTCAAATAGGATATGCCCAACTCTCTCAAGAACAGACAGGAAAGGAGGCTCCTTAAGAGATGGAGGTAGGGGGTGGGGAGTTCTACCAGAGCAGTTTTATAGAGACAGGTTTCAGAGAGAACAAGCTAGACACAGGTGATGACAGAATGAGCCAGAGAACGAGAAGGTGCTAGAAGATTAGAACCCATTGCCAAAGTTAGTATGCGACCAACCAAAGAAATTTAGTCAGAAGCTGAGAGAAGCCAGTTTGAAACAATTATCTTGGAGAGGAGTTCAACCATTACACATGGTTGTGAGCCGCCATGTGACCACTGGGAATTGAACCCAGGACTTCTGGAAGAGCAAGTCAGTGCTCTTAACTTCTGAGCCATCTCTCCAGCCTGAGACTTTTTTTTCTTTTTGATACTGTGTCTTAGGGTTTTACTACTGTGAACAGACACCATGACCAAGGCAACTTTTATAAGGACAACATTTAGTTGGGGCTGGCTTGCAGGTTCAGAGGTTCACTCCATTATCCTCAAAGTGGGAGCATGGCAGCATCTAGGCAGGCATGGTGCAGGAGGAGCTGAGAGTTCTACATCTTCCTCTGAAGGCTGCTTGTGGAAAACTGACTTGCAGGCAGCTAGGATGAGTGTGTGTCACCCACAGTGACACACCAACAAGGCCACACCCACTCCAACAAGGCCACACCCACTCCAACAAGGCCACACCCACTCCAACAAGGCCACACCTCCTAATAGTGCTACTTCCTGGGCCAAGTATATTCAAACCACCACAGGCTATAAATCAGTTTGAAGATTTTTTTTTTTTTAAACTTAAGTCCCTTTATTGATAATAGTTCTTTACTATGGGGGGAGGGGGTGTTTTTGATTGATGTTGTATTGAACGTATTGACTAATTTGAGAAAATTGCTATTCCACTATCTGACCCATGAACATTCTCACCTCTGTCTCTATTTTAAAACAATCTCAATTTCCTTTATCATATTTGTAATTTTCATCATAAGGTATGCACATTGTCCATGGGTCTTATTCCTAAGTACCTAAGTGTTCGATGCTGTTGTAAATTGCCTTGTTTTATTTTTCATTTCTTTGCTATAGATATATACAATTGATTTTCACATCAATTTAGGTTGTGTTTGCTTTCTTTGTTTTAATTAACCTTTTCATAGACTATCTTGGACTTTTTTTCTCGTGTGCACACACATAATCTATGAATGATAAGGGCTTCTTTTCCAAGCTCAATAGCTTCTATTTATTTTATCGATGTGTCACATCAGGTGGGGCTTTTGATATTGTCCTCAGCAGTGCTAGAATCCTCTGCCTTGTTCCCAGTCTTGGGAAAACGCTGTCAATATTCCA
This sequence comes from Apodemus sylvaticus, assembly GCF_947179515.1. Lineage (NCBI taxonomy): Eukaryota > Metazoa > Chordata > Mammalia > Rodentia > Muridae > Apodemus > Apodemus sylvaticus. Next base: position 37,180,727 of record NC_067494.1, on the reverse strand, counting down.
CATTAACTACAGTGTTGGCGGTAGATCTTTTGTGGCTGTTCCTCATGAGACAAAATAATTTCCATCAGGGTCTAGCTTTGAAGAGGCCCGACCCTGCCCCTTTTTTCTTTATTTGAATGGGTCTTGAATTTTATAAAAATGATTTTTTTTCGACAACGAAGCAGGTTATTTGCTGGTCTGAAGGAGATGGTTTGTCTTCTTTTGTCCTCCCACATTGATCATATTAACAAAATGCTACACATATTTTCCTAGAGCTCAAGTTACAGAGGAAATTTATCTAAAAGAGTTTCCTTCTCTTAGATAACTCCAGCTTGAGTCAAGTTAACATAAAATAGCTAGTTCATATGTGTGCATGCACACACACACACACACACACACACATGATGTCTGGTGTGTGTTGCCACATGTGTCCACACATGGAAAACTGAGGTTGGCATCTGGTATCTTTCTCAATCACTCCTCCCACCTTATCTCCTGAGACAGGGTCTTTCACTGAACATGGTCCTGGCTCTGGTACTCGGTGTGACAGCTCTTCCTGGTTGTCAGCTTGATTACATCTGGAATGAACTACAACCCAGAAATGGAGGGCACACCTATGATGCAGATCTAAGGCATAGTGACCAGGAAAAGCTTAGGCCCAAGAAAGGTAGCACGCACTTTTAATTCCCAGAGACAGAGGCAATCAGATCTGAGTTCAAGATTCAGCCTGAGACAGAGCACATTCCAAATTCAGGCACGGTGGTACACGCCTTGAATCTGGACCATACCTTCTGCTGGTGGCCTTTGTAAGGACAAATTTGTTCTTTGTCTATTTGCACTCGCCAGCACATCTGTTGGAGCCCACTTCTTTAGCTTCTACAAAAGACCACCTGAAACAACCAGTCTCGTGGGACTGGGCAACTACTAGATTCTTGGACTTCCCCTCCATAGCTGCCTATTGTTGGCTAGTTGGACTGCAGACTGTAAGTCATTCCAATAAGTTCCCTTAATATAGAGAGACATTCCCTAAGTTCTGTGACTCTAGAGAACCCTGACTACTACACCTGACTAACTAGAAAGCTCTGGTATCTACCTGTCTTTGCTTACTTAATGCTGAGGTTTCAAGCATGGCCAACTGCGCCCTGCTTTTTATGTGGGTGCTGGGAATCCAAGCTCAGGTCCTCATATGTATGCAGCAAACAGTTCACACACTAAGCTGTTTCCCTAACCCTGTGCTTTTGTGTTATGATTAACTTGTGAAAGGCTTTAAGTTTGTTTTCTATGTTTTAAACCACTTTCTTGAGATACATGCTCAGCTTGTGACTTTCAACTGGATTTTTTTTCCTAATATGGAATGACTATAAGTATTCCTTAGATATAACAGTTTTGTTATTTTTCTTGGTATCATATAAAATATTTCAAAAAAAATTTTTTTTTGCTATTTTTATCTTTGAGCCGTTGGTCATTTTGAAGTGTATCTCTTGATTTTTATAGATGGTAATATTTTATGTGTTGTCAGCCAGTCTGGTTTGTTTGTTCGTTTGTTTTGGGCAAGTAATGCAACCTGTACCCTTTGGTGAGAATTTTTGTTTCAGTGTTAAAAGTTTGGGGATCATAAATCTGTGAGATGTCATTTCCCTTGGGGAAGAGTTGGAATTCCCTCCGTAACCCCCTCTCCCCTCAGCCCCCATCCAGTGCCCACCCTGAGTTTCAGGGGCAGCTTGCTGTTGGCAGCTGAGGGGAGGTGTCGATCACTTGGGATGCTTTATAGTGGAAATGAAAAGCAGTTTCTTTAGATCTTAAATCCTTTTGAAGTTTAATAAAATATTAATATTCCCGTGAACAAAGCCTTCATTTTTAAAATACTGCATTCTATAGTTCACACGAATCTTGTTCTCTTTTTTGCAGGTTTCTTAACACTTCTCTTTCCTTCTTCTCCTTCTCTTTTCTTCTGTTGGCCTTTATTGGATTTCTGCTTTGGCCACCACAGGCATTCTATTTAGTCCAAATGAACCAAATTATGTATTCACAAAAGAGGCAAAGAAGAAAACCAAAAGAAAAGATTGTAGCTTAAAACAATTCCATTTTATTGAAGAACAAAATAATATAGAATTTTTTCGCAGTACTAGAAATCGAACAAAGATCCCTCACATGATAGGCAAGCACTCTGTCGCTGAGCTCCACCCCAGCCTTAAGCATGCAGACATGGACTCATGCCTCAGACCTAATTAGTAACATTGTCTTAGGCCAGGGGCTTGACTGCCCCAAAGCAAACCACTGCCCCTGCGAAAGGTCATTTCCTCTTCCTAATCTCCCTTCTCCTCGCTCCCTCTTTCTCCCCATCTCTCTTTCTTTTTCTTTTGTTCTTTTCTTTTACAGCAAGCAAGGTAAGTAGTCTCTATTGGAGGGCATGGAGAGAAGGAGGAGAGGAGAGGAGGGAAGAGGAGGAGTGGGGACAGAAGAGAGAAAAAAGAAGGGAGAGGAGAGGAGGGAAGAGGAGAGGAGAGGGGGCAAGGAAGAGGAGGGGAGAAGAGGGGAAGGGGAGGGGAGGGAAGGAAGATGAGAGGAGGGGAGGGGGAGGAGAAGAGGAGAGGAGGGGAGGGGAGAGGAGAAGAGGGGAGGGAAGAGGAGAAGAGGGGCGGGAAGAGGAGAAGAGGGGAGGGAAGAGGAGGAGAGAGGAGAGGAGAGGGGAGGGGAAGGGAAGAGGGAGAAAGGGAGGGAGGGGAGAGGATGGGAGGGGAAAGGAGAGGAGGAAAGAGGAGAGGAGGGGAGAGGAGGGGAGAGGAGGGGAAGGGAGAGGAAGGGAGGGGATGAGAGGGGAGAGGAGAGGAGGGAAGAGGAGAGAAAAGGAGGGGAGAGAAGGGGAGAGAAAGGGAAGGGATGGGAAGGGAGAGAAGAAAAGAGGAGAGGAGGAGAGGGGAGAGGAGAGGAGAGGAGAGGAGAGAGGAGAGGAGAGGAGAGGAGAGGAGAGGAGAGGAGAGGAGAGGAGAGGAGAGGAGAGGAGAGGAGAGGAGAGGAGAGGAGAGGAGAGGAGAGGAGAGGAGAGGAGGAGCAGGCCAAGTGCCTTGGGAAGTAGTCTTTGGTGGACTGAAAGTGTGTCCTGAGTGTCAGCGATGCCCATGCTCACGAGATCATCTCCAGCACGGAGGGCTGGCCGGAGCTGAGATCTGAGGGTAAAGTCACAGCAAGGGCTGTAACATTTCAGAACCTCTGCCTTCCATCACAGTTTACTGATCTCCCACAGTCCTCCCACAGAGGAGAACCCAAACCTGCTTAGGAGTTTACGGTTAATCAGGACAAAAATAAGAACCCAGATGGAGACCAAGCGTGTGCTCAGGTGAGCCGGAAGTAGATCACACACGCCGCCGACACTGTCACCATCTGCTAGGGTGCTCCCAGCCATCTGCTACAGTGCTCCCGAGCGGGACCTGGCGGGCTTCTAACCTGCCCCAGAATTCTGGAAGACATGGTGAAAAGAGACAGATGGCCGCTAATAAAATCTGTATGAATTAGATCTCGGGAGATGGACCAAAGAGAGATATTTAGAAATAGCTTTTTATGTTTTTTCCGATGTGCGCATGCGTCATTTACGCTAGTATTCCTTTCTGTCGTTGCTCTCTGGACAGGGCTGTGCCTGGCATTCATGCTCTTAAGGCCATGCCGTGTGCTAGACAGGGCATAGGAAAAGCTTTTAGCTGCAGAATAAACTTTTAAAGGAAATTACTTTTCTTGATAGCAACCAGATGACTCAAGCGATACAGTGGAAAGAAGCCTTTGAGAATGCAGGAAAGGATACTATTTCCTGCAATAGTTGAACGATTTAGAATTTACCACCAGGGATGTGAGAGGCTCCCAGGACCCAATGGGGATGACATTAAGAAATAGCCAACAGTGGGGAGACGGAACCTGAAGAGACCAGTACACAGACGTGACACCCAGTTGAGGAATGGGCCCCCGCACCCATCTCAAAATTTTGGACTCAGAATTGGTCCTGTCTAAAGGAAATACAGGGACAAATATGGAGCAGAGACTGGAAGAAAGGCCATCCAGAGACCACCCCAGCTTGGGATCTGTCCCATGTGCAGGCACCAAATCCAGACACCATTGCTGATGGCATGTTGTGCTTGCAGACAGGAGCCTGGCATAGCTGTCCTCTGAGAGACTCTAGCAGCACCTGACTCAGACAGATGCCGATACCCACAGCCAACCACTGGACGGAACCTGAGGACCCCTGGAGAAGAATTAGGGGAAGGACTGAAGGAGCTGAAGAGGTTTGCTACCCCCTAGGAAGAACAACAGTATCAACTAACCAGACCACCCAGAGCTCCCAGGAATTAGGCTATCAACTAAACAGCAGACATGGGCTGCTCCGTGCCCCCCGCTACTGCCCCTGCTACTTATATAGCAGACGACTGCCTTGTTGGCCTCGGTGGGAGGGGATGCACTTGGTTCTGTGGAGGCTTGATGCCCCAGAGAAGGGGGCTGCTAGAGGGTTGAGGTGGGAGTGGGTGGTGGGTGGGGGAAGGGGGAGCACCCTCTTAGAGGAGAAGGGGGTTTGGGCTGGGGGAGCTCATGGAGAGGGAGCTGGGAAGGAGGAACAACATTTGAAATGTAAATAAAGTAATTACTAAAAAATGTCAAACATATATAAAGTTTTACTGAGGAGCCCATAGATTTTATATCTACAATGTATATGCTGGGGTTTTGTTTTAAATGCTATTTTATGTATATGCAAGGTTTGGCATTGTAGCGCGAGGTGGCTCCAAACTCATGATCCTCCTGCCTCAGCTTCCTGCGTACAGAGATCATACCTCTGTGCCATCCTGCCCACCTGAGGTCCGTGACTTTTAATAGTGATGATTATCTAACATCACAGAATTCTCCGTTCTTAAGGAAAAATGGTTTGGCGTGTTAATTGGCTGGGAAGAACTTTGGTGAAGACTCTGGATTTCGTATGACCGAATACTGCTCCTGTGGGAACTTACACGAATGTGAGGGCTTCCAGGCCCCACAGGAAGTTGTTAGTGCTGTTTTAACGTCCCGCTCAGTAAGGCAAATGAGGTGACAAGGTTGTGTTTACCCCCACTGCGCTTGTCCCGGAGAGTCTGAACAGGAGGCTTGCGCTGGTTTTCCTGCAGTGGTTCACAGTACTAGGAAGACAATTCTAGGATCCAGCTTTGGCCACCTTCTCTGACATTACTGTAATTGAGGTAGCTCAGAGGCACAAAAGGTCACAGCAGGCATTTACACAGAATCCACTGAAGCTGTTCGGAAAGGTGCCTGACGACTGTCCACGTGTCTTCTCAGAAGCCCAGCTCCACCGGCATTTCTTCCCGTGTTTTGGGTGTTGCTCACTGTAATGGAAGCACTTACTACCAACGCCTTCCCTACCAACACTGTCAGGAGAGGAGACTACTCTTCAGTAGCGTGCTTAGGTCTTTTTAGATACACTCACTCGGTCTTTTTTAAAAAAAATGTTTATTTTTGCATGCATGTGTGTGTGTGTGTGTGTGTGTGTCTCTGTGTGTGTCTCTGTGTCTCTGTGTATCTATGTGTGTGTCTCTGTGTGTGTCTTTCTGTTGTGTCTCTGTATGTCTGTGTATGTGAGTATGTGTCTCTGTGTCTCTGTGTTTGTGTCTGTGTGTATGTGTCTGTGTGCATGTCTATATGTGTGTGTATGCGTCTCTGTGTGCCTCTCTGTGTGTGTATGTGTCTCTGTGTTTGTGTATCTGTGTGTCTCCATGTGTGTATATGTGTTTGTATGTCTGTGTGTCTATGTGTGTCTGTATCTGTGTGTGTGTGTGTCTGTTTATGTGTGTATGTCTGTATGTATGTGTGTGTGTTTGTATGTCTGTGTGTCTATGTGTGTATCTGTGTATGTGTCTGTTTATGTGTGTGTGTCTGTATGTGTGTGTGTGTCTGTGTCATGTGTGTCTGTCTGTCTGTCTGTCTGTGTGTATGTGTCTGTCTGTCTCTGTGTGTGTGTGTCTGTGTGTATGTCTATGTGTGTGTATATGTGTGTCTGTGTGTGTGTGCATGTCTTCCTCTGTTGCTCTTCACTTTACTTTTTGAGACAGAGTCTCTCATCAAGTTTGATCTTGTCATTTTTCTCCTGGGCCTCTTGTCCAGTGAGTCCCTGGATCCTCTTGTGTCTGGCCCTTTCTCCAGTGCAGGGATTGAAGGCATACGTGACCTTGCCTGGGTTTCCTGTGGCTGCCAAGAATCCATACCCAAATCTTTATGATTTTATGGTCATATCTCCAATCTCTTTCATTGCTTGCTTTATTTTTTTTTCTATATTCTTTGTTTACATTCCGAATGCTTTCCCCTTTCCCGGTTCCCCCCTCCCTATCGCTCTCATAGGCCCTCTTCCCTCCGCCCATTTCCCAATCACCCCCCTCCCATTTCCCTGTCCTGGTACTCCCCTAAAATGCTGGATCAACTCTTTCCAGAACCAGGGCCCTCTCTTTCCCTCTTCTTGGATATTGAGACATGGTCTCAACTGTATCTCTGGCTATTCTGGAACTCTCGTATAGAGCCAAGCTCGTCTTGAAGTTATAAAATATCTGTTACCTGAGTGCTGAGATTAAAGGCGTGTCTCCACAATGACACTCCAGCTGCTTGTAGGATATTTTTTAATGATGTATTTATTTATTTCTATGGTTTTCCTGCACAAATGTCTGTGTGAGGGTGTCAGATGGTCTAGAACTGGAGTTACAGACAGTTGTGAGCTGACATGTGGGTGCTAGGAATTGAACCTGGGTCTGTTGGAAGAACTGCTGGTGCTCTTAACCACAGAGCCATCTCTCCCGGTCCTTTTGTTAGGATCTTGTTCTCTGTGATTCTCTGATCATCACGCCACCAGGTGGTCGGAGGCAGGACTCCACAGAAGATGCTGTGGAATGGAGTTCATTCTGGAATCTGGCCCCTTTACACCACACACATTTCTCTCTCATTCATAACTTCTGGGGCTCATCACTGGCTCTTCTACAAGTCAGGGTCTAAGAACTATCAACCTGCCTGAGTGGATGGTTCTGCCCACCACCGCCACCACCACCCCAACTTCCACAAATAGCTATCCTCTCCCGGAGGTGGAAGATGGAAGACCATGCTCCTGGTCCAGACTGGAGCCTCATCTGAGTCCTTAGTAAGTCCAGGAATGTTAGCTAGTCCTGAAAGTTTCTAAGAAGCCAACCAAGCTGGGAATAAGTTTGTTTCCTTGTCTCAGGCTTCGTTAGGGCTTCCTGAGTAATGATGCTGGATTAAAGCGGAGGGGAACACAGATCGTGTCTTGCTGGAAGATAAGCAGTAGCCAGCAGTCTGAAGTTACAAAGCACCGTTACATTCTGGCTTACTGACGCAGAGACGATGTCTCATGACCAAGGGACGGGTTCCTGACGGGCAGGATGCAGCCCTTTGGCTCTGCCTGGCCCAGCCTGTTGACACTGACAGGAAAGGGTTGCTGTGACAACAGGGCAGCACAGGCTGCACAGGAAGGCCTCCCTTGGAGCCTCAGTCACTTTCCTGCCCAGCCACAGAGCTGTCAGAACACTGGGGAGTTTCCAGCCCTGCTTTGATGGTTCCTCCCTGGATGTCCCTCCTCCTAGAACACAGTCTCATTTTCCACAGGATGACAAACAAGGTAAAGATCACACTGCACACCCCAAACGAGAAATGCCTGGCTAACTCACCAGCTCCCCGCAACTCACAGAGCACCCCTTTATTTCTGGTGAGCTAGAAACTCAGGCTACCATCATCCCTTGCTTCCCCACCACACACACACACACACACACACACACACACACGCACGCACGCACGCACGCACGCGCGCGCGCGCGTGCGCGCGCACGCGCGCACACCAAAGCTACTTTGGGTGACAGACCTCAAAGATAACATTCTTCAACCGGGAGAGAACAGAAAGATGAAACCCAACTGAGTCTGGAGCAACAGAGCAACTGTGTTTCTCTTCATGGTGGAGTTGCCAGGGTCGTGCGCGCTTTGCTTCTGTGAGGAGCTGGTTTGGAGGAACCTCACCCCTGATCTATTCCAGTTCTGGGCTGGCTTTCCACTTCCCCTCCCCCCTCCGCCAGTCACTCCCTTACCCTCCTGCTGGTGGGCCATGATGAATCTTGTCCAAAGCCTTCACCTTCTTCCCTTCGGTGATTCTGTGTAAGGGACAGAAGGCCACCTCAGGAGACAGACCACACCTTTGTCATGTTCTTTATCAGGTCAGTTGAATGGCTGGGCTGCTGAACACAGAAGGCCATGTCCTCTGCCTACAAGCTCAAGGTGATGCAGACACTTTGGGTTGAATCAAAGACAAAGAAGGCTCGTGGAGGAGGAGGGAGGGGTCCAAGGGTGAGAGATGGAGTTGGTGATTCTGTATTAGTCTGGGCTCCTCTCTATGTGGTATCAACTAGAGTTTCTGGTTTTACAAAGAGACATTAAAAAAATAGGAAGAAGATTTAAAATTAGAACCAGAACCATAGAGTAATTAGAAGAAATAATTTCTTAAAAAAAAAAAAAAAAAAAAAATCGGGGCTGGAGAGATGGCTCAGCGGTTAAGAGCACTGACTGCTCTTCCAGAGGTCCTGAACTCAAATCCCAGCAACCACATGGTGGCTCACAACCATCTGCAATGGGATCTGACGCCCTCTTCTGGTGCTGTCTGAAGACAGCAACAATGTACTCACATATATAAAATAAATAATTCTTTAAAAAAAAAAAAATCCAAGACAGCACTGTCCCTGTTGGCTGCTAGGGTAGTCCATATTGGCTGCTCACACATACCCATGATCCTCTCGTGGTATCATTAATGTTTAATCACTTCAGATCCACGACCTTTTTAGAAGCTGAGAGTGTCTCAGAGTGAAGACACAGTGATTAACCTTTTATAGTCTAAATTTTGCTGTCAGTTGATCTTCAAGCAAAGTGTCAGGACTGCACCGGACAGGAGAGGCAGACCCTGTGATGGGACCACTGGAGACTCCCATGCAGAAGGATACCAGACCCTTCCTTGTCTTGCAGCCCACTATGTTGGGGTATTTGGACTTTAAAATCCATGTGTTGGAAGTTAGATTCCCAATATCCCAAGGCCTTGGGATGTGGGGCCTGGGAGAGGTGACCTGCTGGTGGGGACCTCACCTTCCTGGGTGGATTAAGGCCAGTCTGGCAGTGGATTAGTTTGCTTTGTTACCAGTGGACCCTTCTGCACACACCCATTTGCTCGCTCTTCTGCGCTCGTCTGAGGCCTTCCCCGGAA